>NC_090937.1:401211298-401518349 GCF_040938575.1 Ambystoma mexicanum | reverse complement strand
GATGTGCAGGCACCAATTAGCAGGCCACGTGGGCAGCAGGCAGGCAGCAGCAGATGGCAGGTGGGAGCACGCTCGGGGCTTCTGGGGGCAGGAAAATGCCCTTCAGGGCAGGAGCGTGGTCTTCTGTGTGTTTTCGCGTGGCCAGCTTGATACGGAGTAATTTGGCACGTGAAAAAATTGCACGTCAGCGTGTAATTCGAGGAAAGGGCCTTAGCGCGTGAGCGCATCAGCACACGCATGGGTTTCCATTGGACCAAAGGCCCTTAGCGCCCTTGCCTGCCTGCCTGCTGTCCACGTGCCCTGCTATTTGGTGCCTGCACATCAGCCATCTGCAGGGGTCCAGTTGCTGTGTCCACCCCTGCTGGAACAGAAGATTCCCGACTGGGATACCATCGCTCCACAGCCCAGCCCCAGGACCCAGTTGCCCACCCACACCTGCCTCGGGGGTCACCATGTCAGGGCAAACACCATCTGAGAACACTGGCGACCCCCAGCCAGAGGGGCAGAGGGCCACCATCTTAAGTCAGAAGGAAGTTGGTGTCCTGGTGGAGCATGTCCTGGGGCATTATGATGCCCTCTTCGGAACATCACGCGCCAACAAGGAAGGACGGGATAGGATCTGGGACGACTTTGTGGTTGCCATCAACGCGGAGGGGTGGCAACCCACAGCATCAAGCTAGTCAAGAAGCGCTGGGAGGACTTGAGGTCCAGGACCCTCAGCAAGGCCTGGCGCCTCGTGGAGGGGGGCCGGGGCAGCATGAGTACCATCCAGATGAGGGTCCTGGAACGCGTAGGCCCAGCGCTCCACGCCCAGATCCTTCGGAGGCAGCCCGTCCGGAGTTGAGCGGTAATTGGGCAAGCATTGCTGTTTGAGACAGGGCATGTTGCAGGGTGCTGGTTGTCTGATACTTGCCTGTATGTGTGACATAGGCCATGTACGTATGTGTGTGTGCAGGGACATCATGGTCATGCATGTGAGACCAGTAATGTGTGAACCACATGGTTGGTGCATGTGTTACAATGCAACATGCGGAGCAGCATGGGGAATGCACACATTAATGCATGCCTGTCTCTGTTATTGGACATGGATGGGGTGTGAGAGATGGATGCTGCTGTCATGGACATGTATGGTGTCCATGTCTGTGTGTCTGGCTTGCGTGTCTGTGACTTGGAAATGCCATGGATGCATGACACATGTCTGTGACAATGTTCAGATTCACTGATGCAGCCTACTCGTTCTTGTATCCACTGTGTCTGGGGTGTACGAGGCCAGATGGATGAAACCAGGGTGAAGTGTGTGCATGTGATAGGCATGACCAATGATGCATGTGAGTTTCAAACCAGCATTGTATGTTTCAAGAGTCCCTTGGACATGTATGCTAATGTTCATAGCATGCGCCATGCCTGTTGCTGTATGTGTTTGCCTGCACTGACCCATGTGTTGTGGAGGGACATGATGGAAGTGATGTTTGACAGTGCCACTCATCTGCTATTGCTTCCTGTCTAGGGGACCATTGTACAGTACCCTGATGCTTGTGTTCTATGTCTCCCTCTACACAGCGGCAAGTGATGAAGAGGGCGGAGACGGCGATGTGGAGCAAAGCGGCGGGGATGCCCTCACCGGCCGGCGACGCAAAGCCCAGTCACCCTCCCAGAATTTACCATCGTCTGGGAGTGAGGGGACTGGTGCTGCACATGCCACTATGGCTGCAGCGGAAGGGGTGGGTGAGCCCCCACAGGGGCTTGCAACGGCGGAAGACGGTGTGGAGCCATCCAGGTTGGTGGTTTCCACAGAGGAGGAGGAGGCCGCTACTGAGCCGCACATGGGGCCTGGTGGGGGTGGTACCACTGGTGCAAGTGGTGCAGTCCAGGGCCAGGGGCAGGAGGCAGCACAGGTCACAGTGGAGGGGCCTGTGCATGTCGCTGTCCCTGACCCTGTGACTGCACCACCATGCACCAGCAAGGATGCCCCATCCCAGGCCCGTCCGCAGGTAGGGGGGATGTCCATGTCATCTGACACTCCTCTACCTGCGGACGAGGGGACCCCTGGCCGTATGGAGACCGTCCTGATTGGTGTTGCGTTGTGCACGCGTGACATTCGTGATGACGTGCGTGCTTCCCGGGGGGAGCACGCACGTCATCACGAAGAGCAGCGTGCCAACGTGGCCCAGTTGGGAGTGTCCATGGTCGGGGGTTTTGTACATTACACTCTGGCGGCCCTCTCCTCCTCTGTGGAGACTATGCGCCAGTCGTTCTCCATGCCGTCTTCCGGCCCAGATGCCACCAGGGCCCCCTGTGGACCTGCCCTGACCAATGCAGCCAGCTCGGTGGGGATCCCATCCCTGCCACAGTCGGGAGTCGGAGGTCCAGCAGGGGTGGGCACCACAGCAACTGGACCCCAGCAGATGGAGGATGTGCCGGCATCATCGAGCAGGGCACGTGCACAACAGCGTCGGTGGATTCCATCAGCCCGGATGCCGTTGTGCTGGCAGAGGCAGTTGCGTCTGAGGCAGCGGCAGGCTCAACGTGGGAGGCATCATGGCTCGGGGCAATCTACATCAGAGTGGCAGGCATCGACCGGAGGGCAGGAGGACCCTGGAATGGGAGTGTCTTCCATGTGGCAGTGGTTGGGCCAGCAGATAGGTGCGGAGCGGTGGTGGGCGGAGGAGGCATGGCTCACGATGGTCAGGGGGGAGAACTCCATGCGCAGGGCGCTGAGGCGGGCTGAGTGCCTCGAGGGAATTCGCAGGGAGTTGGAGGTGGACATGGCGTTACCCCTGCGAGACCTCGGGGCCAGAGAACAGGCCCGCCTCCAAGAAATTGAACAGGAATTCGATGATGCCCTGGCCCATGACATCAACAACTGAGCCGTTGGACTTGCCCGCCGTCATTGTATATAGTTCATTAGTGTTCAGTTTCATTTCTCTTTTCTTTCATTTGGGGCGCATGGACTATGCCCCACATTTTTGTATATAGTTAGTAATTAGGTAGGTTTCATTGTAGGTTTCATTTATGTCGTTGGGCTCATGGACCCTGGATTTGCTATTTGTACATAGTTTTACAGTGGATTTTTCTCCTTCATCTTTATTTTTCTTCACCATGGAGCAATGGATATTACGCTTTTCTTTCCCTTTGGATTTGCTTTGTTGGACGGTGACTTTGGACACATTTTCATTTGGATTAATTTGGATTCTCATTTTTTTTTATTTATAATTTTTTGGGACATGCTGCATTTTCATTATTATTGGCATTATTGTGTTTTTATTTCATTCCCTTCATTTTGACTTGATTACATTTTTGTTTCTTACTTCAATGTGTGGTCTTCTCTCATTGGTTTCATGCATGTCACAATGTGGGTTTTCTCAGTCATGTGTTGCCATTGTGTGGGTCGGACAGACTTGTACTCATGCGCATACTGCTTATTTGTGATCTATCATGTAATGGGGATTTCAATTTGGAGTGGATGTAAAGCTTGGTTGGGTGTTTGGACTGGGCTGCTGTGGGGTCGGATTTGTGTGGCCATAAGAGCCAGGGATCTGGATTGTGATGACGTGTTGGCTGGGGGACATGTGTCAGGGCCTGCAGGCAGGTACCTGTCAATGATGGGGGTGGGGGTGCTGGGGGACATGTGGGGGACATGTGTGGGACATGTGTGGGGTCCTGCTGGCAGGTGCCTCTGACTGCTGGGGGTGGGGGTGCTGGGGGACATGTGTGGGACATGTGTGGGGACCTGCTGGCAGGTGCCCTGCACTGCTGGGGGGTGATGGTGCAGGGGAACATGTGTGGGACATGTGTGGGGGCCTGCTGGCAGGTGCCCCTGACTGCTGGGGGGTGGGGGTGCAGGGGGACATGTGTGGGACATGTGTGGGGGCCTGCTGGCAGGTGCCCCTGACTGCTGGGGGGTGGGGGTGCTGGGGGACATGTGTGGGGGCCTGCTGGCAGGTTCCCTGCACTGCTGGGGGGTGGGGGTGAAGGGGGACATGTGTGGGACAAGTGTGGGGGCCTGCTGGCAGGTGCCCCTGACTGCTGGGGGGTGGGGGTGCTGGGGGACATGTGTGGGGGCCTGCTGGCAGGTGCCATGCACTGCTGGGGGGTGGGGGTGCAGGGGGACATGTGTGGGACATGTGTGGGGGCCTGCTGGCAGGTACCCCTGACTGCTGTGGGGTGGGGGTGCTGGGGGACATGTGTGGGGGCCTGCTGGCAGGTGCCCTGCACTGCTGGGGGGTGGGGGTGCAGGGGGACATGTGTGGGGCCTGCTGGCATGTGCCCCTGACTGCTGGGGGTTGGGGGTGCTGGGGGACATGTGTGGGACATGTGTGGGGGCCTGCTGGCAGGTGCCCCTGACTGCTGGGGGGTGGGGGTGCAGGGGGACATGTGTGGGACATGAGTGGGGGCCTGCTGGCAGGTGCCCCTGACTGCTGGGGGGTGGGGGTGCAGGGGGACATGTGTGGGACATGTGTGGGGCCCTGCTGGCAGGTGCCCCTGACTGCTGGGGGGTGGGGGTGCTGGGGGACATGTGTGGGGGCCTGCTGGCAGGTGCCCTGCACTGCTGGGGGGTGGGGGTGCAGGGGGACATGTGTGGCACTTGTGTGGGGGCCTGCTGGCATGTGCCCCTGACTGCTGGGGGGTGGGGGTGCAGGGGGACATGTGTGGGACATGTATGGGGCCCTGCTGGCAGGTGCCCCTGACTGCTGGGGGGTGGGGGTGCTGGGGGACATGTGTGGGGGCCTGCTGGCAGGTGCCCTGCACTGCTGGGGGGTGGGGGTGCAGGGGACATGTGTGGCACTTGTGTGGGGGCCTGCTGGCAGGTTCCCCTGACTGCTGGGGGGTGAGGGTGCTGGGGGACATGTGTGGGACATGTGTGGGGGCCTGCTGGCAGGTGCCCTGCACTGCTGGGGGGTGGGGGTGCAGGGGGCATGTGTGGGACATGGGTGGGGGCCTGCTGGCAGGTGCCCCTGACTGCTGGGGGGTGGGGGTGCTGGGGGACATGTGTGGGGGCCTGCTGGCAGGTGCCCCTGACTGCTGGGGGGTGGGGGTGCAGGGGGACATGTGTGGGACATGTGGGGGACATGTGTGGGGGCCTGCTGGCAGGCGCCCCTGACTGCTGGGGGCTGGGGGTGCTGGGGGACATGTGTGGGGGCCTGCTGGCAGGTGCCCTGCACTGCTGGGGGGTGGGGGTGCAGGGGTACATGTGTGGCACATGTTTGGGGGCCTGCTGGCAGGTGCCCCTGACTACTGGGGGGTGAGGGTGCTGGGGGACATGTGTGGGACATGTGTGGGGGCCTGCTGGCAGGTGCCCTGCACTGCTGGTTGGTGGGGGTGCAGGGGGACATGTGTGGGACATGAGTGGGGGCCTGCTGGCAGGTGCCCCTGACTGCTGGGGGGTGGGGTGCAGGGGGACATGTGTGGGGGCCTGCTGGCAGGTGCCCCTGACTGCTGGGGGGTGGGGGTGCTGGGGGACATGTGTGGGGGCCTGCTGGCAGGTGCCCTGCACTGCTGGGGGGTGGGGATGCAGGGGGACATGTGTGGGACATGAGTGGGGGCCTGCTGGCAGGTGCCCCTCACTGCTGGGGGGTGGGGGTGCTGGGAGACATGTGTTGGTGATCATATTGCAACGTGACATGTGGCTTGGCTGGGGGGAATGCCCATGGTGGATGGGCTGCCTGCGGGACATGACCAGGGGTGCAGGGTTGTCCCCTGTGGTGTGGGCTGCCTGCAGGGGCCATGGAGGTGGTAGAGGGGACACCTGGGAGGACCCACATTGCCAATTCACATGTAGGACTCCGCGCACACCCCCGAAATACACGTTCCCCGCACTGACAGCAAAATCGCGTGTGAAACTTCATGAGCAGCCCAGTGATACACGTACCCTACTCCAATCGCGTGTGAAACTTCCCGCGCACCCCTGAAATACACGTACCCAGGCCAATCGCGTGTGAAACTTCCCACGCACCCCTGAAATACAAGTACCCAGACCAATCGCGTGTGAAACTTCCTGCGCACCCCTGAAATACACATACCCAGGCCAATCGCATGTGAAACTTCCTGCGCACCCCTGAAATACACGTACCCAGCCCAATCGTGTGTGAAACTTCCCGCGCACCCCTGAAATACAAGTACCCAGGCCAATCGTGTGTGAAACTTCCCGCGCACCCCTGAAATACATGTACCCAGCCCAATCGCGTGTGAAACTTCCCGTGCACCCCTGAAATACACATTCCCAGGCCAATCGCGTGTGAAACTTCCCGCGCACCCCTGAAATACATGTACCAAGCCCAATCGCGTGTGAAACTTCCCGCGCACCCCCGTAATACACGTACCCCACTCGCACAGGCCCTTTCGCGTGTGAAAGTTCCCGCGAACCCCGTAATACACGTACCCTGCTGAAATCGTGTGTGAAACTTCCCGTGAACCCCAGTAATACACATACCCCACTCGCACAGGCCCTTTCACGTGTGAAACTTCACGCGCACCCTAGTAATACACGTTTCCCGCTTGGCGTTTGCTGTTTGGCAGCCCTGTAAACTGGTCCAGGGTTAGCGCAGCCCTTTGCGCTGAATTGGGAATTTTGATGGCTTTTCCTTGCGCAAGGGCGTTCTTGGGGGCGTAACTGGCACTGCTGCAGGGTCGCTGCGCCAGTCTGCGCCACGGCCGGTTTTGGAGGCTAAAATCCATGATTACCCTGTGCATAGAAAACAATTTTAGCGCACGCGGCTGGCGCAGACATTCGCACGCGCACACTGTGCGCCAGCCGCATGAGCCACTTTTGTGCGAAATTCTATGAATTACCCTGTAAGTTTATGTTCGCCGATTCCCGATCTCAAAAATGTAGATTTCGTTTTCAGCAGATCATAGTTCTGAATCCAACTCCATCGGTCAAATTTCTTTTTTACACACGGAGGTTGACTAAGCAGGTCAACTATGTTCAAGTCAGCATTATTTAAAGTGGCTTCAAGTAGCTGCTGCCAGTCTTCAAGAAGGCTTAGTCGCCCACTGTCTGAACAATGTTCAAAGAGTTGGTATGACGGAGGCAGTGGTTTCAGCTTCATCTTTCGTAACACCATTAGTGATTTCCACAAAACGCAACTATGTATTCAGTTTATTGATAATTCATATCGAAGAGACATCATTGAGATATACGAGGGTAAATGCAGTACCCAACACCAAAATAAGCCTTCAAGTTTCTGCTAAAATTGGGCTTCAATGTTCCAGCCTGATTCAGATCCAAATGTAATAGCAGGTAGAACCTTTTGGATGTACAAAATTAGTACTGGTTCAAGTGAAAATGTACCATATTGCGGGTTTATTTTTGACGCTTGAATGCTAAATTGAATCAAGCGATTTGTAAGGTTCAACTTCCAATGTTGTTCATTAATGGAGGTGTTAAAGGTTATTCCAAGATATCGAATGGAATTTACCGAGTTCAAGGAGGTTCCATTGATTTTCCAGGAAAAAGACTTGTCTTTTCTGGAACCACCGGCCCTGATGGTCACAATCTTTGTTTTACTTGTATTTAGTTCGAGATCATTTCTGTTAAGATACTCATACAGGCTTGTTATCAGGCGTTGAAGACCAATCTGTGTAAGATCCATTAGGACGAGATCGTCAGTGTATGTTATGCAGCGAATTTCAGTGTTGTTTATCTTTGGAGAGAAGCATCTGACATCTTCCAGGTGTTTTGGGAGGTCCGAAATAAACAGCTTGATTTATGTTATGCTTCAAAGGCAAAATACTGGTAAACATTTGAAAAGAAAAGCCCACTTTGTTTCCATGAAAAATTCTTGTAGGCCGAGGTAGATCCCTTTGCTTTTTGTGGGGCAAATATCACAAAGGACTCCCCCACTGAAAGCTTGGCTTGCAGCAAAGCTGTTTGCAACTGCAATAACGTGTGGCCACTAAGGGTGTTGAAAACAAACCTCCCCTAGACTGGGAGTCTCTGAAAGCTCATTTTTGTGCAGGGCAGATGACCTAGCTGATTCATGATGTGAATCTAGGGGGGAGGAGAGAAAACAGGAGCTGCAATCAAGGCCGAACTCTGAAATAAAAATACAGGAAAATAGAAGCTTTCTAGATCGAAATGATGATCTCCTTCAAATAAAAGTATAGGATGCCAGATGTCTGCAGTCAGAGATTTCTGTGTGGACGGTGCATCCCAGGTATTTACAAGCTGCAGCCTACACTTCAAATAACAAAGAGACTAATACAAACATTAAAAGAAACTGTCAAAACACAGGCTGGCCCAGAGTGGAAAATAGCCTGGAGACCAGAGAGCTACTATTAGAATAGCAGAGAGATTTGCTATTCATTTTAAAGGACTATTATCATTTAGGTATTTTTCTCAGCAACCATAAGTCGTACTGCCTTTATTTATGTGTCATTTTTTTAGATAATTTCCAGGCAATTTTGTTGAAATAAAATTCATCCACCTGTGACTTAGAGAATTGTAATGACTAGCAAAAGGTAGTCCTGGCTGCTCTGAACATGTTCCGATTTGAGAGTTTGTGAAGTGGTGGAGTGTAAAATTAGGAATGTGCGGAGTAAATTGCATTTTCCTAACGATTATGCTTTTTGTAAAAATAGTAAAAAATTGCCAAATGCCCATGCAAAATGGTGCGGACCCGGCTGTCGTTTTATTTAATTCCCCATGATTAGCTGAATCAGAAAATATATACATACATATATATATATATATGTATGTATATATTGTATGTATATATTATATATATATATATATATATATATATATATATATATATATATATATATATATATATATATTGGCAATTACTAGTAAATCACAAAGTTTTTGACACATTAGATTATTGCTAAAAGTTGACATGAAAACAAAAGGGGATTGTAAATAGAAATGTGCATATGTCTGCTCCAGACTCCTAAACCAATCCTTAGAGGGAGGCTGGACTTGGCAGGAGAGAGATGGGTAACTGTCTCATCCTGGTTGTGAGAACTCTTCCAGGGCACTGTCCAAAGTTGAAATCTTGATGGTGTCATCACTGGTATATAAAGTGGATGCACTATGAGTGAGAGACAGAGCTGCTAAAAATTACTATCTGACAGCCGCAAGGAAACACCAAAAGGAGATTTTGCTGAAATTGCATCTGGGTGGAGATGTCTATTGCTGGGAAGGCTTGTGTGCCGGGATCTGATTTATTATTGTTGACTCATTACAAGTGCTTTGGTGACTGGATATTAATTTTGATGTAAATGCATTGAGGTAGATATAAGGTCACAGTGCATTGTTAAAAGGCCACTGTAATCCTTGACCCCTGAGTTCCAGGAAGGTGTGTAGGTGTAGAAAAATAAGACTGCGTAGAGTGCGAAGGCAAAAAGGAGATTGATCGCTGTGGTGATCGCAGAGGTAACACAGTCTCAGCAGTCTGCAGAGGTTTCTCTGAGTCTCTCTACCATTGCTACACTGTTGCTGCAGGTGGAGCTTTCATTCATAAGCTCATTTGGAATGCAGAGCTATCACGGAGGTGATCACAGAGATGAAATAGTCTCAGCAGCCTCCAGCAGACGATCGGCAGAAGACTGCTATATTACATTCTCCATTATTTGAATAGTTGACGGTTGCCTTGATACTCTTCTGCAATCACATGCACACAGAAATTGAGGCAAACAAGCTTTCTTCACTGTGACTTAAGTTAAAAGAGGTACATTAAACCTGCAATGCGTTGGTGCTGAATTGATGTTATATCGCTACCCAGTATTACTTTCCGACATGAAACTAGAACACAAAGCTGAAACTGTGCTGGCCCCAACACAACCAAAACACCTGACCAACCAGCGGAGACTGCAGGGTTAGAGCCTTTGAGCCCCTCCAGTAAACACCCTCTTGTGATTGGTAGATAATAAGCATAGGAGCACAAGTGGTTGTCATTAATTATATGTGATCCGGCATGGGAACTGCTCTTTTGTTATAATCTCCCCAGCGCGTTATGAGCCGGCATTGGAATTGTTCTTTTGTTATAAAATCCAAAGCGCGTTGCAATGTAGGACTTTCACATCCTTTCAGCCAACCTCTACACACCCTTGTGAGGTGAGGAACTTATTGAGAGATGCTTGTTGTTTAGCAGCTTGCATGGGACAGGGGGCTCTACTGTGCTATTTTTGCCCTTGTTGTAATTGAACACCAAACAATTTCACTGAATGATGACAAGCAAGAAGGTGACACCAACTGGAACAAATATAGATGAAAAGAGGCTTGCAAAACCTCCCCTACCTAGAACTATTATACTGCGTAGCCAAGTGGGGAGACCAAGTGCTACCTTAAGATCAGGGAAGTCACTTCAGCAAAGGAAGACTAAAATCAACATACTGCCAAAGGCTGGTTTTACCAGTTCCTCACCATGCATGCGGACTGTGTCTTTCCCTCAAAATGTACTTTGCAACACAGTTGGGCCAAATAAAAAAACGGTGGGTACTAAAATCACTGGGTTTTTTCCTGTTGTTTCAAATAAAGTAACAGAGCAGAACGCACACATTTTGAACAAGTCAGCATCAATGGCATCTTCTTCTACTTCAATTGCTATAGACAATGGCAACTCTTTCCTCAATTTATGTTTAAATCTGCGAGGGGGTGTTCTAGAGTGCCCATCAATTATAACATCATTGGAATGTGTGACTGACCCTCTGCCGATACTCAGCACTAATCTGTCAGCCTCTCCATACCTAAATAGACTTGTCTCAACATCATCAGATGACTCCGATTTAGACTCCTGTGTGACTACACCAGAGGGAAATAAATCAAGAACATATAATTATCAGAATGGAACATCTGTGAAGCCCTACATGGATGGCATTGCGGCTACACTGGAAGCCACATTCACCCTCTGCTCCTCACTCACACAAGAGCAGCGCAATATAAAAAAACATATTGACCAGAGTGATGGATGTAATCTTAAAACAGAGCCAAATGGCCCACACTGCTGGTGACCAAATTTCTGCCCTGCAAACTACTGACTAGTTTTACGGTGAAGATTATAGTACGCCCCTAACAATACCAACTATTAACCTGGAAAAAAGCCCCATCCAAGAGCCAGAATTGGGCCCAGATATGTGTGAGGAAACCTGCTTGAGTGTGAAAGAAATTAAATCAGTGAAGATCAAGAAATCTAAACAAAAGAAACAAGTTGCCACTGGCAAAAAACGACAAAGTAGGCAAAGAAGAAAGAACATGGGCGGTAACTCAGGGCATATGAAGAGAAAATGGACAGGCCCTGGCAGTATCTAATCAAATAGATATTGTCTGTTTAGAAGGTGAAGAGTGTTGTGAAAAGGTAAAAAACCTGGTTGCCAAGAAATAAACAGCTACACTTGGGATCAACACTCTGGACAATTGGTTATTGGGCAAGGAGGTGGAGCACAGTGTCAGTACAGAGCAAGATTACCAGGCCGATCAACAGAAATATGCCTAAAATCAACACCTCACACAAATGTATGACCCAGAAGTAGTTCAACAAACCTCTGCTTTTGTTTGTCTACCAGGGGAAAAGAGAGCCGAAGTAGCCAGCAGATCGTAAGTCGAACATCAAACAGGTCTTGCAGGAAAAGTTACTGGGGGCAGGCCACACAATGGGCATTGCCAACTTGCTCTTACATCAGCAAATACCTGCAATAGAAATCTGCCCCATGGAAATACGATCCGAATATGGGAGAAGCACACTTCCTGTGATAGCCCCTATAGCAATCGCTCACAGCTTTTTCAGTTATTTCATCTGGTACCAGACTTGGTAATAATCTCCATGAGAGATTTGCTCAAGGTGGAACTGCCGGAGCTGGGTAGCAGCAGTAACTGGGAAGATGCGACATTTGTGTCCCCTGTTGTTGTGGTTTGAATCTGTTTGTCAGTAAATCAACCACAAACACTAGGATTTTAAATACAGCATGGACCAAAACAAAAACGAATGTTGCACAAATGGTACCGGTACACACATATCAGCACAGAGGATGTGACTATCAATCACAAGAGTATGCCCAACAGTACATTGTTCCTGAAATTACTCAAACTCTTGGTAATGATCCACAGGTCAGAGCAATGGAATGGATGGCACAACCAAATCAGGGGTGGCAAAATTGAACAATTCACAAGAAGGAATTCCCAAAAATATTATCATGGAACACCTGGGGGTACCATTCCTTCATCTCTACCATTCCTTCATCTCAAGGAAAGAAGGAAATATGTTACTGAACTCATAAATCTTGTTCCTGTTGCAAGAGACCTGGATAACCGTAAAATTGGCTATTGATGGATACACCATATTAAAAAGAGAGTCAAGCAAAGGCAAGGAGGGGTGCCCCGGTGAAGGGCTATGCATCGGAGCTAGAAGTAATTTGAACATGGTTAGTCATTGGATAAGTCAAACAGGAACCTGCTATGTGCTATAATTTCGGATTTTCCCAAATTGAAAGAAAAGACCTTGACAATATCAATGTACCATCCACCAGATGGATTGTGCTGTGAACCACTGAAAGACAGTCTTGGAGAAATATTAGCAGCATGGCAGGATGAAGTCCCTGGAGGAGCAATTATTTTAGCCAGAGACTTCAACGCCCATTGTGTTCCCATTGGAGATCACGAATTAGAACAAAGCTCTTGTGAATTGGGCAAAGGAAAAAGGGAACACCACAGCTCACATCGAAATAAACCTTTGAAAAAAGGAAGGACAGGTCAAGTTTTCTTTTGGATTTTAATCTGCTCCCATTAACTTCCACATACTGTCCGTCTGTATTAAAGTTAAAGACCTGGCAGGCCTGGGACAGTACCACGTGTCTGGATGCTATATTTACTTCAAATCACATACAATAGTGCATTTCGTCATATAAGGTCAGTTTTAATGGCCTGAGTGACCACTGGTAGTGACTTTGTCCTCACAATTAAGGGTGGTTCGAGGTATTTCAGCATTGGTTGTTAGCAGCCCACAGGGTAACAGACTAAGATGGTCTGTAGCAGACATAAGTGGTATAAATCAAGCACTGTTGGAGTAAGCTATGCAAAAAAGTCAATTTGCCACATCAAGCATCTATATGAAAGTAATATGTTTTATTGCCTCCTTAAATCGAGACAGACCCATGCAAGAAATTGTGACTAAGTATCAGATCCCGTTTGGCATAGCCATACACAAGGCCAAACGAGCACACTGTAATGGTATCCGTGCCATTAAACTCTCAAAAATCTCAACAATAAAAAGAGAGAAATAAACAAATGTAAAGTCAATTACAAACAGTGGCTAAGAGCATATAGGATTATTAAAAATTCAACCAATTGAAACTGATCTATCGTTTGATAAGAACACATGCTGCAAATATGATATGATATGGCATTTATGATACGCCTATACACAAGTGCATCAAGGCTCCACGAGGCAAAGGAGGGGGAACAGAGGGAAGACAGACAACGATCCTACTAGGCCAGGTGTCATTTAAATCGCGCAAGTGCATGGGAAGGGTGTTAGGGAGAATTCTCTCTTTAAGCTGAATTTCCTAACCTAGTGAGTCCCCCAGCAGCTTTGCTGGATTTCTGGAGTTTGTTTTTTTCCTCCTGCCAAGAGTGAGACTCTTTTCCTCCCACTCTTGGACATGATTTATGGTATTCCCTTGACTGGTAATGTGTTTTGTGGGCTATGGGGTCCTTTACTCCATAGGGTCTCATGCGTTTTTCCTATGTGTGTTACACAGCACCCTCCGTGCAGTAACACAGGGGTGTCATAATGACACCCCACCATAGACTCCATACCCTGGGACTGACTACTGTCTCCCAGGGCATGTAAAGTCACCATTGGCTTTACTAGTCCCAAATTATTAACAGAAACCAGTACAAACCATCATATTGTGGACCTTCTGGCCGGCGCAATTCGATTGCCCCGGGGTCTGTTAGTCGAGGGGGCACGTCTCTGTCCACCCCGATCGGGTTTTGACTGGTGGCAGTGGAAACTACTTTTTATATTCGACCGCGAATACTTTCCTATGGGATTTTCCCATTGTTCGAGGCTAGCAGCTTTAATTATTCAATTCTCATAGCCTCGAACATACCGCCGGTTTATTTAATTAATATTAATTCTCCGTTCGTATTTTTTGCCAAGACTCGATTCTAAAATGGCGTTTGTGTTCTCTTCTGTGACTCCCACCCAAGTCGAGCCCTTTGTTCCACTTTTTGGCGGGCTTCTCCACAGAAGCCTCCAAAAGTGGTGCCACTCTGTCTGGGTACCACAGGGGTTGTGGGAGGGGGTTTAGGCACCCTGGACTGAGTTACCGTGGTAACCCAAGTCGCACTCTTGTGTGATTGGCCCAAGTGGTGAGCCGGCCGGCTTACCACTTAGCATGTTTGAGTGACAGCTAGGCTGAGTGAATGGGGGTTTTCTGCATAAAAGCAGGGCTTTGGGGAGTGGAACTTCAGAAGTCGCCACAGGACCTGAGAATCCGACGAGGGAGAAGCTGAGCCGACCTACCACGACGATATCACCGGTGGAGCCCTGCGGAACCGACTCACCACTTCCCGACGACAGAGAAGATCTCCCGGCTGGAGAGGCTTCTTCCCCTGACTGGTGGGCACAACCAGTTTACCTTTCTTTCTTCGCACCCCAGCCCGGTTTGTGGTCAAACTGCCCGTGCCAAGCACCCCGGCGGCCGGATAGCCACTCACCACTGAACCGCGAATCAACGGACCGCTCCTTGTACCTGAGAAACTCCGCGGCTGGTTTCTTCCCTGGCAGTGCAACGGGCCCCTGTCTTCCTCCACGACAAGATCCTCTCTTCCCCCAGACGAAGCACCGACTTGCGCCCGTTGCCAGGAACAACTGCCCCCGCTGGAGCGTTCTCACCACTTTAAGGTCCCGTGTCCGCCAGGCCTCCCTTTCTAAAGATTGCAACAAGGTAATAATAACTCCTTAACCTTCTGGACTGGGCTGGCCGCCTTGACCCTCTAACTGGTCCCTTTTCTTTGATCCAACTTCTTTTTGAACCATTACAAGACTTTTGTGCACTGCAACCGTGTGACCTTGGACACATTTCGTTTGGATCCTCTTAAAGCAGATCCGGCCTACTAAATATGAATTCACGGTTTTACTTTGCCTTCCTCTCTTGCTATGTTCTTGTAAAAGTGTTGGGATCTGTTTCAATTTGTTCTCTGCTTTTCTCTCCCTTTTTAAAAACGAACTATTAGAGTGCCATCTACGTTAAGCGCTCACCGCTGTCTGAATATAAGTGGGGCTTTACTTAAGACTTGTCTAATATTCTTTTAAGGGAGTGTATATCTTTTAGTGACCGTGTTTTTGAATTGCTTACTATTAGTGCCTGTGTGTTTTCTAGATGTGGTTTTTAAATAAATAATTATATCTCTTTTTCACCAAGCCCTGGTCGGTGTTTACTTGTTCTATTGTGTGCTCTTGACCTATTGTGAATACTCTGTATACTGCCTAACTCTTCTTGAGGGACGTCTGACTGCTCAGCCACAGCTACCAAGTGAATGAATCTGTGTGGTACAGACTGCTACCAAGTGGGTTTACTGCCAAACACCTGTAGTCCTAAATATTTAGCAGTGGTCCCAGAGGGAACTGCACAGGTTTCTGCCTAACAAAGGGGAAGGGGGAAAGTGTGGGGGGATGAGGAGGGGACTGCAGTACATGGGATAATAAAATAAATAACAAAAGTAAAACTAAGGTCAGCAGGTGGCAAGTGCAAGAGTGAGTGCAGACATCAGGTGTCAAGTGCTGGTAGTGGGACTGTAGGGATATAGAGAACAGTCCCCAGTGGGGGGGGGGGTGCCAGAAAGGCAGTGCAAGAGTGCGACTGGTGGGCGAGGGGACCTGGACCCGAGATCAGTGGGTGGCCAGGTAACCAGTGCAGTATCAGTATCAGCCAGGAAGTCAGCAGGGGAGAGAAGGAGAAAAAGCAGGAGCAAAGAGAAAGATGTTGAGGTGCTTCTGGAACTGGAGTTGATTCTCCTCAAGTTTCAGGGGAACAGGGAGGCTGTTCCAGAGGGAGGCCCCAGCCAAAGAAAGAGATGTACCACCAACTAGTTGCTTGAAGAAGCGACTGACAATGGGAGAGTTGGAGGCGGATGAGCAAAGGGCTCGAGAAGGAAGACATTTAGGAAGAGAGAGTTGAAGGTATTGAGGGCCCAGCCCCCAAAAGGCCTTGTGGACAATGCAGAGGGTTTTGAACTTAATCCTCCAAGCCACTGGGAGCCAATGCAGAGAATTCAGTCCTGGAGAGATCCGATCCCTGGGCTTGAGGCCAAGGACAAGTCTCGCAGTCCTGTTCTGGATGAGTTGCAGAGGGCGGAGAGTAGAAGCAGGCAGATTTAGAAAGAGGATGTTTCAAGAGTCCAGCCTAGAGAGAACCAGAGCTCTGGAGACAGTGAGCCTCTGGGGGAAGGAGAGGAAAGGAAGAATGCCTCTGAGGAGGTGCAGCTGGTAGTGTGACTTCTTAGAGACGTCAGAGATGTGAGGAGAGAAGGAGAGCGTGGAGTCGAAGATGACCCCAAGGTTTTTAGCCTCATAGGTGGGAGCAGGAAGAGGGCCAAGAGAGGCCAGCCAGAGAGTGACAGGAAAGGAGGGAGCAGGTGTGCCGATGAGGAGAATCTCGGTCTTACTGGCATTAAGGCAGAGATCATTGGCGGCACACCACTCCTGTATAGCGGACAGACAGTCAGAGATGAAAGAGGAAGAAGAGGTGGCTGAGGGAAGCCTGAAAATGAGCTTAGTGTCATTCGCATAGCAGTGGAAGTTGGGGCAGAGTGTGGCAATGCAGTGGGCAAGAAGTGCCAGGTATTGGTAGAACAGCGAGGGAGAGAGGTTAGACCCCTGGGGAACACCACAGGTAGAGATAGAGATAGAGGAGAGGAAGGACCCAAGTTGAACATGGGAGGGTCAATCAGAGAGAAAGGAAGACAGCCTCGCCAGGGCCTGACCGGTGATCCCCAGGTTGTCATGGAGACGGTTGAGCAGGAAGCCATGGTTGACCATGTCAAAGGCAGAGGAGAGATCAAGTCAGTTGAGGACACAGTGGGTGTTGGAATCAAGGTTGGAGAGCAGGACTTCACGGATGTTCAGGAGAGCAGTTTCCGTGCTTCTGGCAGCTCTGAAGCCAGACTGATGATCATGGAGACAACCAACAGATTCAGTGTGAAGATTGAGCTGGGAGATGGCCAGCTTTTCCAAGTGTTTGCCCAGGAAAGGGGTGATGGAGATTGGGCGATAGCCGGGCAGGAAGGGTCGTCGGAGGGTTTCTTAAGAAGAGGGTGAACAAGGGAGTGCTTCAGGGAGAGGGGAAGACTCCAGTGGCGAATGAGTGGTTGCAGAAGTCGCCCAGGGCAGGAGCCGGGGAGTCAATGTGGTCCTTGATGGTTTTGGAGGTACGGGGATGAACCTGTTTTGACGAGACTTTCATAGATGGGACTTGTCGAGAAACCTCGTCTGGGGAGAACAGGGGAAAGGCAGAGAAGGAGGGAGGAGAGGTGGCCGAAGAAGGACCAGAGGAAGAGCAGGCAGTAGAGGGGGGGAGGCGAGAGGAGGAGAGAGAGGACAGGATGTCCTGAGTTTTAGAAATAAAATGAGAAGCCAGTGCTGTGCAGAGGGCCTGGGAAGGGACAGGAGAGGTAGAGACTGCAGCAGGATTGGCCAGTTCCAGAACATACCTGGTAGCTGGTCCTGTTCCATCCTGATACCAGTGCACAAATACATTCTGGCACTTATATAGATCATATATCCCTGCCCACACACCAAAGGAAATCAGTTCTACATCGGAACAAAGAGTGTGCGAATACATAAAAGAACTGTATTGGAGTGCATCATATGATAATGGTAACCAGCTGACACTGGAAAGTTACCAGATTGAGAAACATACCCTTTGATGAAAATGACAAACATCAGTTAATCATGGGTTTAAATTCATCTAGGGCCCCTGGGCCTGATAACATTCAAAATATAGTAATGAAACATAGTCCTGATGTATGGGCAAGGATACTATTGAGTGTGTTCAGGCAGATTGTAGAGAGCAGGAACATACCTGGTAGCTGGTGCTGTTCCATCCTGATACCAGTGCATAAAAAAGGCCTATATTCTGAACCTAACAACTTTAGATTATTGCCAATGGTAGATGTTAACAGTAAAATCTTTGCTAAAATACTATTAACACAGCTGAACAAATGGGTCTCTGAAAAGAGGATCTTAAGTCCTCAACAAATGGGTTTTAGAACGGGGTGCAGAACAATTGATAGTATATGAGCACTACGTCTGCTAGTTGCAGAAGCGAGTCGTAGAGGGAACAGCTGCCTATAACTTTGTTTCACAGATTTCTCCTGCGCCTTCGATAGTTTAAACCGAAGGAGGCTTTGGGAAATATTGAGAAAATGGGGCATTCATTCGGATTTGTTATATTTCATTCAGGCCTTGTATACAGATACTAAAGTGGTAGTTAGAAAATCACAGAATGGAGCAGTAACTGGTTCTAACAGGACAACTGTGGGACTGAAACAAGGTTGCGCCTTGTGCCCACTCTACAATCTATATGTGTGCGACATGGACAAAGAGTTGGAGAATTGCTAACTTTTTCCTCCAAATCTGTCCAATAAAAGCACAGGTTGGCTATGCTATGCAGGACAATACCGTCTTAATAGATCTTACTGCAGTGGGCCATCATAGAACAATAACGAAACTGCAGGAATATGCACAAGAGAATGGGCTTATGGTAAACCGCAAGAAAATAATGACTCTAGCGTACAGGAAACATTGCAGTCTCCCCTTTGCCCGGTATATAGATAAAGTTAAATTGGAGGTTGTTGATTCAGATCTCTATCCTGATCTACACCTACCCCACAGCATCCCTGTATAAAGATATGATGTATACTAAAGTATTTGGTCATTGGCAGGTGATGATAAATTATGTAAAATCAAAGTGTGGAGGTTCAGTGGAGGCCTTAACAGAGATATATACAAAAAGCACAATACCTTGCATATTATCTGCTTTGAAACTTTGCCAGAGAAGAACATAAACTGGCTTAAGACACTGGAGGGGAAAGTACTACAGTCCATATTGGGCTTACCTATGTCAGTACCAGTGGAGGCAATCTGCTTCGAATTACGTTTCACTTCGTTGCACACGCTTTAGAAGAACGCCTGCAGTAAGCTGTATATTAAGCTTGTGCATGGGTGTCTGCAAGGGGACACCTTGATGTCTACTATATCGGATCACATGTATCATTTGGAAGGCAACAGCAAAGAAAGGGGGAACAAACACAGCATATGAGGAATTCAAAAGGGTTGCTTCCCAGCATGTTATCGATCTGGGCATTGATATCACAGAAATAAATGCAGTTAGCGTTTTTGAAAAAACACTTAAAAAGAAGTAATTGCACTGGGACAGAATTAAGAAAATAAATGCCCTGACCAACAAGAGACGCTGCATGGAATATTCTACTCAGGGCCACATGCTGGGAGCCACGCGAACCTATCTAACAAAACTATGCCGCCCCAAGTTTCGCCGTTTCATTGTATGTTTGCGTTTGCACATCCTGCCAGTCCTGGAATACACCCGGGGCATGGCAGGAATTGGAATTAGAAAAGCCCAAATGTCGCCTCTGTAATTGAGAGGTGGAGACATCAAGACATATTTTGACAAGCTAACCCAAACTAACGGAAAATTATAGGCGAGGGTATAGTACCTTTCGCATAATGACCAGTGAAGGTCCGCGATACATGCTGCAGAGTGTTTGGTCATCACGGCAGCAGCACATCATATCTGGTTAACAGTTCAAAAATGTCTGGCAGCTGTGGCATAATATGGTCATAATCTAATTGGAAAAACTTTGAAAAACTGATATTGGTGAGTGCTTTCTAGATGTAGTTGCAAGGTTTTCTTTCTAATTCAAATGGGATTGTAAAATTATGCAAAAGTAAATTTTTAATTGTGTTTATAAGTTTTTAAGTATGTTTTTATTTTGTTTTGTATTGTTTTATGAGGAGGAAAAGCCATTTGGCTTAAATCACAAATAATTTACAAAAAGAAATTGAAAAAAAAGAAATTGAGTAAGAATTGATTTTTCATTTGTCATTGTGTGACAAAATGAAGCAAGAACAGGGTGATTTTTGCCCCTGCACAAAGATACTTTTACAAAAGTTGTAAAAATCAATTTTAAAAAGACTGCCATAGAAGTGTGTGAAGCCAGGAAGCACCTACTGGCGAAGCTATCCATTTGAGGAGAATGGGGTGAAGGCGAAGCCGGAAAACTAGAATGGTGAAACAGGTCACCTCAGTGAGCACTGACATTTGGTGTGAAGGTGGGATAGTGCACATAGCATTGGAGGCATTTTATATGACCCAAAGCGCTTGTGAAGAACTGAGTCAGATGGCTCAGCTCACAGCTTATTTATACCTCCACTTGCAGTTAGTGGAAGAGCGAGTGCAAAAGAGTGATGTAGATGTGATGAAGCAGACTGAGGCCTGGAAACAGGCTAAGAAAGAACCCACACAGCTTGGAGATAAAGTACTGTAGAGCGAAGGTTACAACCAAAAAGGCTAATTGAGCAACTACAGGATGAGCTGAAAACACAACAGCAAGCCAGTGCACAGAGAGATAGAGTTTGCTGCACTGCAAAATAAATTGACTGAGGGTGCAGACACTGTAAGTGGCCTGCATTCCCAACTGAATGACCAGACTGGTCATAAGAGAGTTGTTGAATGACACTATGGTCCTTAAACAACAAATTAGGGATTTGGAAAGGGGACCATTAAAGTCCATCATTAAAGAGATGTACTCACAAAACGAGTTTGAAGGAATGCAGTAGAATGTAAATATTCTGAAACAACGTAATTTACAACTGGTAAAAGTCCAAGATGCATTCAGGTTGAAAGTGGATGCAGAGAAGGAACAATCAGGTCCTCCAGTACTGACAAGAATCAGAGAAGAAAGGAATGAGCTAGTAGAGCGTGTGAGACAAATAGAAGCTGAACTAGTAGAGGCAGCAAATAGTAGGGATGAGCAAGAGAATGAGGTTATTCACCTAAAGGTAAAGTGCCTTGAATATGCACACAGCAGAATTAATCACTTCAACATGAGGTGCAGCAAACAAAATATTGGTTGGTAGCTCAGAGCAGGGTGTTTGACAATAATCAGGCCTTAGTGTCAGAATTAAAAAGCCAGATCTCTAACTATCAAAAGGAAATAAGGAAAGAGAAACACAGGTGTGAGAGTCTGACCAAGGAACTTGAAAATTCTGAACAGGCCCTGAGGTACCCTGAGAGATCAGGATAAGTGACACAGCCCACTGATCAAGTTGAGGTGCCCCTCCCAGCAGGGGCCTCATGGCAATCATTTACAGCCACTCATGTACAAATGGGAACCAACCTCAAGCCTGCCACATATCAAGAAAAGGGTCACATGAGGCAGCTAGACTTACCCAGGCCTAGCCCAACTGATCCAGAAGGCCAGTCCCTGTCTGATATTGATGAGTATTCATCTCTACCACACGGAAGGGACTAGTGTGTCCTAGGAGTTCAAAAGAAATCTCATGAGTAATTCTAACCCGTAAAACTCCTGTGATGACAAGATCAGGTAGTTAGACTAGCAGAAGATGAGGATACAAAGAGACCACCTGGCACGCTTCGCTGGCAGAAAAAAGCCAGAGATTCAACCCAGGAAGAGTATATTAAAAACCTCCATCCATTCAGGGGGAGATTTCCTCCAGATTACATGAAAAAAGGAAGAAGAGACTGAGTGCAATCCTGGGCCTAGAAGTAACTATCAGGAAAGTGACCCTGAGAGCTCACTGTGGTCCAGTCGGGAGGAGTCCAGATATTATGACTCTGGGAGATATCCCAGATATCATAGAGATAGGGAGCACCTAGAGGACAGGGGATGGAGTACATAAAATAGCTCTGAAAATGAATGGACTCAGGTGAAGAGGAAGAAAAAGACAAGAAACAGAGCAAGGGTTTTGTGAAAGACCCAATAAGTCAAACCAAGGTCATAAAGAACTTCCTGGCCCCATACCATAAGAATGCCAAGCATTCAGTATGGGAGCACTCAGAACTTTATGAGCAGATGATGGCATCATTCCAGATCAGAAATTATGTGAATTGCATAGCATTTGCTAAATGGACTTTCTCGCCGTGTTACTCCATTTTCTTTGCAGGACTGGAGGACCAGGATCATTATAAATGGTCCACCTATAAGGAAGCAATTTTTAAAATGTCTCCTCACACAAAAACCCACAGGGGGCTAGTAAGGCTGCATATGATTTGCAATGTGCGGAGGATGAGATGCCTAGGGAGTTTCTGCAGGAGGTAAAACTCACATTTGCTCAGACTTACTGGTGAGTGAACACACATAGTAGGGAGTGTGTGACCACCTATTTCCATGTGCTCCCCAAATACATAATTACTCTTTCATGACTTTCATGTTCACAGGACTCTGGATGGGGTAACTAAACAAGCCACCAGTCTCTATGAGGTCCAAAAGCCCACTGAGAATAAAAACACCCCCAAAACCCCTAATCTGTCTAATGTACTTGCTGCTGGGATGGTGGCAGAGGTGTGAACTGCCAACCCTTGGACCTGGAAACATGGAGCCTAAAAGTAATCCTCCAGCCAACTAGCAAAATGAAAGGCAGAATGGACCCCTCACCCCGGCCCAATCAAATGGTAGTGAGGCAGGGGCCCAGAACAGTGATCCATCAGACCTTGTCACTTATATAAACCCTAGGTACAAGGGTACCAAGCCAATCCTGGGGCTACATACATACATATACACTCCCCTGGCCCAGCGGGGGGAACCAATCAGGTCAGTACTACCCAGGGAAACTTCCCTTCAAACTTCCCTCAGGAGAGAAGTATCACTCCACCTCCCAATCTGAACTTTTTCCCCAGATATCCCCAAAACAGAACTTCCAAAATAATCCTCCTCTTGCTCCCTGATTGCAGGACAATAGATCCCTGAACCCAGGAGTAGGGAGATTCAGGATGGAAAAGTATGCAGGAAGTTTCCAGTACCTGAGCTACTCTGGGAGAAGGGACATTTACCCTTTTTGAGAGCGGCAAAAGTGTCATTTAAGACTTCCCTACAACCCAGAAAAGGTCTTGCAGCTGGAGTGGCAGGTTCAGCAACTGACCGACAACCTGGATTACACATGCTGAAGGCTCAGTCCAAACCTCAACCTAACCCTGCTTCCCAGAATGTCCCAAACCCCAAGTGCTGATGCCCCGGGAGATGGGGGAATGATGAGAGGAAACATCTGATAGACCACAGGCCCCTGAGAAAGGGTGCCCGAGCAGAGGGGAGATGCCAAGTGCGACAGGAAGCTTCCTTTGTCACCGTGACAGAACCACTAAAAACCTCCCAGCCTAAAAGTCACTCTTCTACCCCCGAAATGTTAGAACCCAAAGAAACAGGTAAGTAGGAGAGGCCAAAGAAGAACCCACTCTGTGGAACAGCATAAGATCATCCCCTTTGAAAGAGTAGAGTCCTTAGAGTACCTAGGTAAGCAAATCTCTATTGTGAATGGGGGATCCCTCCCAAAGAAAAAGGGGTCCCAAAAGACCCTGAGGGTGACAGAGTTAGTATGGAGACTGACCCATAACAAGAAACTGTTCAACCCCCAAAATGTGAGCCAGACAAAGTAGAAATTAAGGGGTCCTTTCCCCAAACAGGTTCAGAGAACTGCCTCCACGAAAAGGGGACAGCAAAGAATCAGAAAGAGAATTCCCCAAATCCACCCATTGCCAGTTGTAAAATTTTCTTTACAGATTCCTGATTTCCAACCCAGAAAATCGACCAAGATCACACAGTGTCGGATTTCAATATCAAGAAAATGACCACCGGGTTTGCAAATAACTCATACTTTCGTTGCACCCTGAAGGAGAAAGAAGGCAGATACTATGCGCCAGTCAGGGTGCAGGGTCAGTGTGAATTATCAGGTCTGATGGATACTGGATCCCAAGCCACCCTCTGGTTCAAAAAGGCCTGACCAACTAAACTCAGGACGGGGGGAGGAGGGAGACACCAAATTCCCCTCACACCACTTCCAGGACAACTCAAAATTGTTGACAAGAATTACATTTCTGTCGAATGGACTGCCCATCAGGAAATCAAAATTGGGCGTCACTGATTAAAACATTTGGTGATAGTCATGACTCCAGAGGGCACACTGGGGATCGATCTCCTGAGGAGGTTATCACCTCTGATCGACTGTATAAATAAGATCCTCTAGACCCAGACTAACAGGCCTATAAAATAAAAAATGAGCACCAATTCTGCAAGCTTTAATGGTACGTGTCATTTAATTAATCGACTTTCTGAGAAAATAGAATTCCATTTCAAGAATAACCAAGTCCCAGACAACACTGTCATCTTTGTAAGAGAACAAACTAGTGATGGTAACCCTTCTCCATTCTTGAAAATCAACCTTCCTCCCCGTTTTAAGTGGCAATCCACACTGTAATAGAACACCCTAAAATTGTACATGACCAAAAGCAGAAGAAGCCTTGGGTCCCGTGAAACCAGACAAGGAAGAACCCGCTCAAAGTCTGACGGACATACAGAAAAAGGGCAAACAATTGTTTTTTTCCATTCAGTTAAACAAGGGGGGAGCCAGGGCAGAGTGGGCCTGAATAATGGAAGCAGCTTCATCAGTGAAGAATTATTCAGGAAACTCCCAAAGGATCAGACGATTTCCAGATTTATATTGATTGACTAATGGGAAGTAGGTTGGACACTCCAAACTCCAAACATCTCCTGCCTAGTAGGTATGTGCTAAAAATGTCCATTGGCAACAAAAGCTTAGAGCATAATTGTTGGGTCGTTAGAGATCTCCCTTTCGCCTTTTATTTGGGCAGTGACATTCTCAACCGATTCGCAATCAATATGGACATAATGAATCATAAAGCATTGTCACAGCTGACGGGTTACCCCATGGGCTTTGAAAACAAAACACTGACAAAGCATCTCAGTCAGCTCAATTACTGCCTTATGCGGTTGAAGTTCAGGTGCGAGAAGAGGTTACCATCCCAGGACAGGTGCAACAATTTACTATTCCTCTCAAAATGAAGTGAGGACAGAACCTCAAACATCAGGATGCCTATATAAATTCCCATCTCCAACAACAAAGTTTGTATTTAAATCTGACACCTCTAGTAGACCTAGAACATGACACCATTTGAATATTGGTGGATAACAGCGACCCTCGAAGTATCACTTTGGGCGCAGACACCTTTAATGGAATGGTGGTTGATGCCCAACATTATTCTATTGATTTAGGTAATGAAATCATGGGACCCATCCAAAACGACTGTTTCGACATCAGCAACGGTACTCCTCCAGAAAAGATTTTTACTAGGCACGGTCGGAACTTTATGGTGTACTCTTCCTGCCCCTACGGATTGGAAGAGGTGACCTGTGAAATAAGGAGGCAGGAGGTAGTGTTCAGAGTCAAGAACCACTACCTCGAATCCCTGGAACCTGCTGGCCAGGTCAACACCATCAAAAGAGATCTCTCCTCCCAATTGGAGGATACAGCTGAAATTGCCACGCCTGCGGTCTTTCCAGGTTTCAAGCAGATGGTCGCCGAAAGGATCAATCTTGCTGATGCCTGTGAGATCGAGGAGCAAAGAGGAGCACAGACAAAAGCTGAAGCAAATCTTCCTGGAATTAAAAGATATATTTTCAATGGACCCATACCACTGTGGATGCACCTCTATTCATTCAACCACCATACCCACGGACCTTGAGATGGCTCCTGTATTTGTGAAACAATACTGGTTACCTCTCGTGTCCATGGAATCACTCTCAGAGATTATAAAGAACTTAGAATTCCATGGGATGATTTGTCCGATCCACAGTACCTTCAACAACCCGGTACTGGGGATACTCAAACCAAATGGGCAATGAAGACTATGTGCAGACGTGAGGGAGTTGAAGAAACGGGTCCACATCTGAAGATGGCCACTTCCCTACATCGATCAATGGCTGGTCCAGATCAAAGGGTCAAAGGTGTACACTGCCATTGACCTGACCAACAGCTACTGGACAGTACCCATGAGTAGGGAAGACCATGAACCCTTTTGGGGGCCATTTAAATCAGTAACACGTCATACTCAAGATGGGATGCAGAATAACCCTTACACCAAATAATAAGACTGACTCAGGAAGTTGGCAAAAAGTCTCTCCTGACTGTTTTATTTTCAATTGCCTAAAACAGGAAGTTACAATGGACGTTTGGCTCAAGCTCTCAAATATTTTGCATACAAAACACATTTATATACAAAAAATTCATCATATGTGACATCATACTACGTGGAAAACAAGAGAAACCTACGCGGGTTGTGATTGTCTTAAGGGGAAAAAAATAAGTATACTTTCTTTAAGGGATCGGGTTGTGCTTGGGTCTTTACAGTGAGGTGGACAATTTATGCCCATCCCTAGTGCAAGTATTTTTCATCAGTTACTAGATACACAGTATACCACTGGCTATCAAACTATAAGGCCCTTCGTTATATGGCCATCTAGTATTGGTTGGCATGCTTGTACCCTTCTGGAACATTTGGCTCACTAGCAGCACGTAAGATGGTACCCCAGGTGCCAGTGGGTGGACTTGATCGTGTCGCCCCACCCAATTAGCCCAACTTCTCTCATCGCTCATGCCGTCTGCCATTCAGATTATCTTTGAACTTGTCCTTGCAAAGTATCATTGCTCCTGAGAATAAAATGGAGTATAGGCACTCTCTAACCATAGTTCTGGTCGTCACGCCCGACTCCTATTTCCACCCTTGGCTCACATGACAGGAGACCGTATTTTGGCCTGTTTTGCAGCATTTAATTGTCTTGAATTAATAATCTTGGCACTCATGGTGTTCTTTCTTGCACCTTAACAAGGACTGATTCAGCTTATCATGTTCACTGTTCTTCAAGGATAGATAACCGCTTCTTGGCTGCTCCACCCTTTGACACCAGGCCAGACAGCTATTTCAGGCCTTTCCTCGATCTTCAGCTTCTTTGCTGCAACGCAGCTTTATGATCCTTCTTTCTTCACAGGCCTGAGCTTACTAAATGTGTGACACCGATGTACAGATTCTATATAATGGAGGCATTGCCTGCAGTCTATTCACTACGTATAGCTAGCCTTTACGATCACTTAGTCTACTTGCGTTGCTGCATCTGTACAGTTCTAAAATGGCTTACATTTTCTGCAGTGCTCTTCACACGTGCAATCTTCATTCCGCATATGAAAGTTTACTCGATTCTTTACTTCGTCATCAGATTCTATAAAGTCTATGCATCTTCTTCTTCGACCATTCTCAGTGCACTGCGCTCATTTCTTGTGACGTCACTAGCCTTTTTTTCTCTTACCTTCATATTCCTTCAGGGAATTCCTCCACAAGATTGTCATCTTTGCGGGGGTACATCATATAGAGTCTTCTCAACAGATACCTTTTCCCTAAGACTCTTTGTGGAATTGGCACAATCATTGGTGTTGTGCATGTTGCGATTTCTGGTTTCCAACATATAGGGAGAATGGGGGCGGTACTTCCTGTCGAGGCATTTGGTTGCTCCTCTACAACCAGTACAAGCAACAATTCATCAAGGGGGAGCACATCATTGTTGAGTCTCCTCACCAACCCGTACAATATCTACAAAGTGACAGGATCTGGGCAGGGAACATTAGTAATTCCAGAATTACTTCCTGGATTCTGTCAATATAAGGCTTTCCTGTGGAGGTCAGATATGGCCAACACAAGAAGTGTCCCCTAGTGCAAGGGTTGGCAGACTTGCATTATTGTGCTGAAGAAAACTATCTCGAGGACGAAAGCCTAATGATCATCAACAACATGGAGGCATACTTAACTTCCCCACATAATGTCTATGAAGAAGATACGCGTCAGGGGACACCCACAGTTTATGTGGATGGGTGCTCCTAACATGTTGATAACAACAGGGAAAAAGAGCTAGTGGCTGGCATTGGGAATGTCTGGGTGAATGATACCCCTGAACCATCTGCTAGTTACAAATTAGGACCCTGAAGTAGTCAGGTTGAAGAGTGATGGCTGTTCATCAAGCTATCCTCACTGCAGTGCACCATGAACTCAATGAACTGCTCATAATCACTGACTCTGATTATGTCAGGGACAGGTTCGTGGAGAACCTGATTAACTGGAAGAATCGAAGCATGCTTTGTGCCAACAATAAACTCTTACAGCATGCCAAACTGATCCAGTCAATTGAAAATCTGGTGACCTCCAATTAGATGACCATCTATTGGAAGAAGATAAGAGGTCATTCCAAAATAGAGGGGCCAGATAAGACTGGGAATGACCTGGCTGATCAACTGGCTAAAACTGTAGGGGAATTTCATAGAAACGGAATCCCAGCTGGGGAAAATCCAAGTTGCTGCTGTCACCAGGTTGCAAACTCGGGTGAATAGTGAACTTTCCACTGCCCACTGGAGTAAACATACCCCTGATGCAGATTTGATCACTGTACAGAAAGAGGACCCGATCATTGGAAAATTATATCAACACATTGAAGACCCAGTGAGTGTTCCTCTAACAGAGTCAGATTATACTGGTAAAGAGGATCTCTGGGTGTTGAGGTTTTCCAAGATGTTCTGGATCCAAGACGGTTTGTTGTAAGGAGAGCCCTATCTGGCTATGACCAGAGGGTTGTGCCTTCCTCATTCCGAGGCCTAAAGTTGAACCAGGCCCATGACGCGGCCACTGCCAGTCATACAGGGTTTCACAGGATATTAAAAATCTTGTGCAAGGTTTCCTACTAACCACACATGGGCCACAATCTCAACACTTACTTAAAGGGGTGTCTTGTGTGGGCTCCATTTCTGCCCAGTTCACACAGAGCTCCCCTCCAGAAAAAGGGAATGACACTGCCTTGGTCAGATTTACAAGTCGATTTCATCTGACCAGTGATTCGCTCCTTTAGAGGAAACAAGTACATGTTGACTGAGGGGATAGAATGTCTTCCAGTCCCTAATTATAAGGCGGAGACAGCTACTGCACTAATGATCAACCACAGCTTCTCTCGTTTCAGCCTCCCACAAAGGATTGAGTCGCACTGAGGAAGCCATTTTACCAGTGAGGTGATGGCGAAGATGTGGTTGATTCTAGGGGTAAAAGGAAAATTCCACAAATGGCTACTGCTGGGCCTCAAGCGGGGGGGGTAGAGAGATATAACAAAACAATTGTGAGTATCTTATAGAAGTTCATGGCAGACTCTGGACTCAGTTGGGACATCCGATTACTGCTTGTCCTGATAGCTATTCATTCTACACCATCATCTGCTACAAAGATGTCTCCATTTGATATTATGACCGGACGTAAAATGGTGTTACTTCAGCATCTGCTCTATAGAACTCAGGATCAAACAGATAAAAGTGTCCACCACTCACAAGTACAACACTGCGTCTTTGCGGCCTCTAACCACATGGCCAAACTCTTTAAAATCTGCAAAGAGCTGGCCAATCCTTCCGCAGTCTCCACATCTCCTGTTACCTCCCAGACCCTCTACATGGTTCTGGCTTCTCACTTCACCACTAAAACCCAGGACATCTGGTCCTCGATCTCCTCTTCCTCTCCCTCCACCTCCCTCGCCACCCCTCTTGCCTCCTCTAGCTTTTATCCTCCTTTCTCCTCTTTCTATCTGATAACACCGGACAAATGCCTCTAGACAAGTCTGATCTATACAAGTATCGTCCAAACAGGTGTTCCCCTGCTCTTCCAGAACCATCAAGGACCACATTGGCACCGTGGCTCCAGCCTTGGTTGATTTCTGCAATTACTCTTTCACCACTGGATCTTTCACCTCTCTCCTCAAGCACTCCCTTGTGCACCCCCTCTTTAAAAAGCCTTCTGCCGATCCTACCTGTCTGGCAAACTATCACCCTATCTCTATGACTCCCTTCCGGGGCAAACTCCTGGAAAAGCTGGCCATCTCCCAGCTTACTCTCCACACTGAATCTGTTGGTTATCTCCATGACTATCAGTCTGACTTCATAGCCGCCAGAGGCACAGAAAATACTCTCTTGAACTTCCATGAAGATCTGCTCTCTAACCTTGACTCCAGCCTTCCTTCTGTCCTCATCATCCTTGACCTTTCCTCTGCTTTTGACATGGACAATCACGCCATCCTGATCAATTGACTGAAAACCTGGGCGTCACGGATCAGGCCCTCGAATGGTTGTCCTGTTTCGTCCTGGACCGACCCTCCCAGGTCCAACTTGGGTCCTTTGTCTCCACCACCTCTCTCTCCACGTGTTGTGTTCCCCAGGGTTCTACCCTCTCACCCTGGCACTTCAATGTCTACTTGGCCCCTTTGGCCCACCTGATCTCTACCTTCTTCTCTAACTTTCAGTGCTATGCAGATGACACACAGTTCTCTTTCAGGCTCTCCTCAGCCTCCTCTCCTCTCATTCCTGTCTGTCTATCTGCGATTCGGGATTGGTGTGCTTCCAATGATCTCTACCTTAATGCCAGTAAGATGGAGATCCTTCTCATTGGTAACCCTGCTCCCGCTTTCCTTCTCACACTTTGGCTGCCCTCCTTGGGCCCTCTTCCTACGCCTTCCTGTGAGGCAAATAATCTTGGAATCATCTTCATTGCCAGTCTCTCTTTCTCTCCTCACATCACGGACCTTGCCAAGAAGGCCCACTACCAGCGGCACCTCCTCAGAGGTATTCTTGCTTTTCTCACTTTCCGCCAGAAGCTCACCCTGGTTCTCTCTAGGCTAGATTACTGCAATATCTCCTTTCTCAATCTGCCTTCCTCTTCTCTCCGCCCTCTGCAACTAATCCAGAACAAGACTGCAAGACTTATCCTTCACCTCAAGCCCATGGACGGTATCTCTCCAGCCCTGAAATCTCTCCATTGGCACCCGGTGGCTGCAAGGATCAAGTTCAACCCGGTGGCTGCAAGGATCAAGTTCAAGACCCTCTGCATCATCCACAAGGCTTTCTGGGGCTTCGGCCCGCATTACATCCAACTCTCTCTCCCAAAATACCTTCCTTCTTGAGCCGTTTGCTCAGCCACATCCAACTCTCTGAGGGGCAGATCTCTCTCCTCTGCAGGTGTCTCCCTGTAGAATGGCCACCTTGCCCCTCTCAAACTTGAGCCGGACCACCTGAGTTCCGGAAGCAGCTCAATACCTTCCTTTTCTCCTCCGCTTTCTCTCTCTCCCTCCCTTGCTGACCCACCTGTCTGCTGCGCCGACTGGTTGCTTGGCTACCCTCAGGGTCACACTGGGTACCAGGCTCCTCCCTGATCAGTCCCCCTACAATGCCTCTGCACTGAGGGGATGTAACTGTAACCCCTACAGTCCCCTGCCTCCTTGCACTTGCCCAGAGCCGCACTGCCCTGACTGCACTTACTCCGAGCCTTGCTGTCCTGATTGTACTTCCCCCTTCCCTCTCCCTGGCGCTTCCCCCTCTCCCTTCCCCTGCACTTTGCATTGTCGGACTTGCCTTATCTGAATGACACAGGGTCTAGTAAGATCGTTTGCATTGTCCTCTCTCTGTCTTACCACCCTTGTCTTGTCACACCTAGAAACACTTGTGTACAGGCACGTTATAAATTACATATCATATAATGTACTCAGTCTTTGTCATAATGTCTCACAGAGAGCAACGTATCCGAAAGGAAACCTCACTTTCTGAATAGCAAAGAAGTGCAAAAATGTAACATCTGCTGAATGCGTTTTTTGGAAATGGCTTTCCACCAGGTAACTGGGTTCTGCATTGTCACTTGCACATATGTGTTCTTGTACACGTCATGTTGGTGTTCTGAACCTACAGAATTCAATCCACAGTCACACACTAGCATGTAAACCACACGAGCGGACAAGCAATTGATTATGCTGTTGATTATGAAATCATATGTTTTAGGATGATCTACAAATAGTCATCCAGCGCAGCTACCACACGTCTGGAAGCCGTTGGCTCTGGACGTCATTCATATTAAACCATCACATTGTGTCTATTTTAGATTGAAAGCGTCCCTGGGGGTGGGGGCAAATCACCTACTCTAGTAAGTTTACAGAAGGAGTCTGAAGGGTCAGGTGAAAGACATAAGGTCCTGCTTTATGACCTGGCGAATGTCTATGAAGGATTCTAGAAATCTCCCAATGTTGATTAATGAAACAAGTGACAAAACTATTCATTGAATCAGAAGGCAGACAATTAGCAGTATTGATTCCAGTATTTTTACAAGCTTTAGTGTTAGGAGTTTAAAAAGATGGACAATCTCTTGCAGTTACAGCACATAAAGCTTTGGATATTGTAGGCCTTGCTGTTCCAATCGTAAAATGGCCTCTCAGGCCTGGCATGTGTATTCTTCGGTGCTACACTTGTGTTTAATGAGCAACAGTGCACCACAGGGTATACTTTATACCGACAAACGTGAATGAGAACTGCTATTGCGTAGGACGGCATTTCGTCAGGTAGATTTTCTTTAAACCATCGTCTACAAGAGACCATCTTTAACAAAGTTTCTAAGATCTAAGAATTCCAAAGAGTCTTGACTATATGACCGTGAAGGTTCTAGGCCCATTCCTCTGGCCACCATTGTTTCTGGCAGATACTGTGGTGCTCGTCATGGCTGCAAATCAACAGCATTCAGTACTCTGTCTGCTGACCCTTGGCAAGATTTGATCATCTCATCCAAAGAGGTGTCTTTTTCAATTCCAGCTACCGCTCTACTAAAGGACATTGGCAAAACATTGTGCATTCTGGTGGAAAATGACCTTTCCAACGGTGTTGACCTTGTTTCATGAAAAAAAGAAAACATTCTTTTTCTACATGAGGAGCAGGCAAAATGCACACATACCATGGATAGGCTGCTTACTATAAACTGACAATAAACGAGAGCATATCAGCACAATATGGTTGTGTCAGCTGCACCATGCCCAGATATCTCCGACAACTAACTGTAGTCTTCAGCAGGCTCCATAAGTAGTTTGACTGAAAACTCTGGAATATGTACCAGAAACAAATAGTCACATAATTGTGATAAAAAATATCTACTTATCAAGGGCATCAGTATCATACTCCACGCCAATCCTGGAGTGAACTCGCAAAAAGATCTCTCATTTTCAAAAGAGGTGAGGCTTCTTCTCATATCTAATTACATTACAAGAGTCAATTTCTTCCACGCTAAGTAAGAGATTGTAAGCAAAGTAAGTCAAAATAAAGGAGTCATGTTGCCAGAGCTGTCCCTCGTTCCTTACCTTGTACTGCGGACATTAACAATGCATCGCAGTAGGAGACCAATTACCAAGATGCTTAAAAAGTGGGGAGTTCTGCATGAAGGTGGTGCAACAGGTCGAACAGTCATTATGACCTCCAAGGAGGGGGCATGAAGAATAATTGGCATCTTGGTAAAAGAACGGCAATCAGTGTCTCAATCTAGCACAATGACCGGGTTGGTCTGGCAAAGGAGCAAAGCCAAGACAGATGTGGGGTAGAATGATTATTGTCTGGTTTTGACATACAGTATTGCAATACGACTTGAATAGGATATCACTGCAGCCATGATTATCTCAATAAACAGAATCACATCTGCTAGAGCCTGTGATTGGTTGGCACTGATACGACACAGAGCATGAGGCGGTGAGACTGCAAAGTAAGACCATGTTCAGAATGGAGCTACACCCCGTAAAGGGATAACGAAACATCAGACATCTAAATGAGGCCAACCCACACTCTAAGCGCATCAGGGATGTCCTGGGGGTTGGTGGTTACCGGGCAGCTAATGCTTATGAACAGTGGTGTGGCCCGCGTGAAGTTCAAGGAATATGTCATGGTTAGGAAAGGCAGGGGTGTGTAAGCAGGAGATGTGGCTCTGCTAATGCTATAATCCAAGTTAAAAGATGTACTGTTAGGAAGAGTGATGTTCAGATGATAATAAATGCATCATATCGCTGTATGGTTTTCATTCTCTAAATCCCTATGAAATGTTATTGAATCTACATGCAGGGGTACACTTGTTTGAGACTAGAATCCACTGCCAGTTTCCTTGTCTGTTTCTCTACAGCTGTAAAGAAATGAACTGCCTGCGTCACTCGCTGCTAATGTGAACAGAGTAGTAGATGTTTTATTTGCCTCCACACACAGAATGCTTCAATGAGTCAATGTCGGAGGGAGACCCCTCGATGAGACTGATGACAATTTAGAGGGACTCTTCTAGGTCTTGTGAAAAAGTATGTAACTAAACTGTACCTCCATGAATCTGCTTATGTCATTGCATCGTTTTGGGATAAATCCAAAGGATGGAAGATTATCAAGGGTTGATATGCCTACTGCAACACACCACATTATCACATAGTTTCATTTTTTGTCATTAAGTGATGTCTTCCATGGTTGATATCGCTTGTGCTATTTCTTTGTCATGCGTTGTGTGTTTCCTACTCTACTCACTAAGATTGAAGGCTGGTTTTGAACTCAAGGAGCACCATCCTCTCAAGTTTGAGCGTTGTGAATTCAGCAAGTTTGCAAAGTGTTTACATGTTAATGAGTGCCTAACTACAGAACTACTAGATAGAAACAGAGCAGTGGTTGAAGTCACTGACATTTCACTGTGTTGGTTCGAATATATCCAAAAAGGAGACATTTCTCCTGCGATGGGATGTTGTCTGGAATTAAGTTTACCATTCTAAAGTAGAATGAAAATTAAATATTTTCCCACAGCAGTTTTTCTTACTCCAGAAAAAGGGGATAGTGACAGTTTCTACTGGTAATCACAGTAATTTTGAAATGCACAGTGATGAAGATGAGATTTTTGGTGAAATATGGTCTGCTGTGTATGATGTTTAAGTTGGGTGAGATCTAATTCATGGGAGCTTATCACTCACCCCAAACCTTTATTTAATCACGTTCTTTTTATGAATCTGGAAACCCCAGTTTAATAAAATTGATTCCTTACAGCATCCCTCACCTGTCAGGACAAGAAACATACAAGGTTGCAGAGAACTAGGATTTATTATCAAAACAGAAATAATTTAAATCAATTTGAAGATAAATAAATTGTTTCTTCATAAAAGGCCAGTGATAAGAAATAATGAACATGCTAGTCACTTCAGTTTTCAATGTTGCAGTTATGGAAAGAGAGACATTTTTTTTTTTTTTTGATGTTTTAGTTTTGTCTCAAACTTTTTCATCATTGTGATTCGTGCGAAATACGTGGTTAAAAGAAAGAGAGACATTTGTAACACACACATCACCATAGATATCAATGCATTTAATTCACCCTGAGCATTCAGGCACCAAGGATTGAATGCATGAGAGTCCAGGAGGAATCTTCCATTTGTGAAAAACAAATAGTTTAAAATATCCCTGCCTATCCAATTCTCACTACTTCCCCTTTATTCCAAATGTACCCCCTTACTCAAAAGACATGCCAGAATTTCAACAGCATTTTAAACTCAATTGCTAACAAACTAACGGACCTTCAGGAATGTATATGTCTTGTAAAAAAAGAAAATGTATGTTCAACACGTATAGAGGCTAGATCTATTTCTATTTAATTATCATGTAAAAACGTACATTTCTCACTTTCATTGGGAAACATTAAACAGTGAGAGAATGGGTAGAAAATAATCACTCTCTCCCTTTTGTTTGGAACACTTAGCTTTAACAACAGTATTCTGCTTGTTGGCATATCCAGGAAGTGACTTCAATTACTTTAATTGTGTAGATATGCACACCATGAGATGTCCTTTGCTCTTCTATGCTTGTGCAATGCACAGAGAAGGAGTCCGCAATCTCACTCTATACAGATCATAGATACTATTTTGTTAATCTATAATTCCTGCAGCACATATGCTTATGAAATATTGATGTATTTCCCTGGACGTACAGTGAATTGCTATACTCTTGCTCCTCAGTACTTACAATTAACATGCCCATGATTTATTTTAATTCCCTTTATAATATCTCCCCCATAAGTATGGTTTCTCCTTTCGTGAATGATGAAGGAGGCAGTCTGATAGGAGTAACTTCTGCACCCAGTTTTCCTCCCATGTAATGTGATGTCATCTCAGGGATTTCTTGCATTAAATATTGCCATATCCTAAATTTGTAATTTCCCGACATATGACGACTTTACTAATTTGCTGACCAGATTCCTCTCTCTGGCTCAAATCAATGAATGCAGTTTTTATCATGATAGGATCAATGAATAATTGCCGACAGATCTTGGCTCATTACTTATTGATATTATTCTGTACAAATTATGTTTCCATCTCAAAGTGACAGGCCCGTCCCTGTGGACGATATGACATAAAACTCACTAGTGTGTGCCATTTCTTTGTGGCAAAATGTAAATTCGCCTAATTTGCACACTGAAAATGACCGTACATAAATTCCATTGTTTACCACACAATAGGGTATTTGTAGCTGAACATTGCAAAAGAAAAAATTACTTTCTACAAGTTCCTGTTCAAGAAATATGGGCAAAATGGTGAATCCTACTATACAAAAAACATTTTCTATATTAAATAGCATCTGCGGTAGGATATCTCACCAATAGAGCATCTGGAGCCTTCAGGGATAATATTTATGACCCAGAGGCCTGGCAGTGATAACGTCTTGGAAGTTTGGATCTTCAGGGCTTTATGACTTTTGTCGCTACTCCCTTGGACAAGTCTGTAGATTTTTCAGATTAACCTTTGTTTTTCTAGGTATTTTCTTTTTTTGCCTTCATGAGTGCCGGGAGATCAGAATATGCAAAAAAGATCATCTGGTCATGCTGAACCTTCCGTTAAGTTCATTATCTTAAACCCATCATACATAGATGCCACCCATAAATGCTGGCTCAGGTTTTACAGTCAGGTACAGTTGTTATCTTTATGGCCTATCGTCCACTAAAAAACAAAAATAAGGATCCTACCTATGCTCCATTAGATCACCTCAGTGAAGAAGCCTGGTATCTGTTTTCACATCTCGTTTTGGGGGAGGTGGCATGGGCAGAACAAAGATGTCAGAGTTAAGTTACAGCTTCCTTTAATGTGATCGCATTCACACTTTCAGCTTTTAAAATGAATATTTTTCATAAAAACACTGCAGCATAAAATTCAAATACATTTTTCTTTCTTGAAACTGCTGTTCTCTTTCTTCTCATGTTAAGCAGTTCCCTGATTTTAACAAAAGTTGTGGGATATATTCCGGTACTTGAAAGGTTCATCTCAGGCCTTGTCAATTATAGTTTCATTTGAGTGACTGGCAAACACAAACCATTGTGCATGTATGTTCACGTGTGTTTTTTACCATTGCTGAGGGTAGGTTGCAGCTTGTGTTTTTAAAAGTATGCCTTGCTCTGCATCTTTTCTTATGAACTAGACTTTCCTACAGCTGGAAGACTGATTGACAAGGGTTCTCAAGAAATTCGTAGGCCAATACCCAGATGAGTTCTATGCTGAGCTTTATTAGAAGGGGCACCTCTGTTCTGCTTATGTGGAGTGTAAAAGCCAAGTTAAAAATAATTACTGTTATAAACCCCAGCAGAGGAAAAAAGGTAATGGCTGGACGGTTTGGAGTTATTCCTAACCTCTGGCATAGTTATGGGCAACCCTCCAGACCACAGGTATTAAGCCTTCCAAGCCATTACAGAAAGCAGAAAGACGCTTTGCAAACCAGGTTTGGTCCCACCCAAAACAGGGAGTCCAGCCCGAACTGCTTGGTCACATCCCTTCTGCACAAGAGCACAAGAAACCCCACACATTTTTCAGCCTCATTGGGCATCATCAGTGGGGTGTAGCTTAGGACTCTAGACCCAGTAGAATCGGGATACATGTCTGTGCATACCCGTCTCACTCGGGGTGACTAAACAAAACAAAATCGATGCTGGCTGGAAGGTTTAGAGTTAATCCTAACATCTGACAAAGCTCTCAGCAACCCTCCAGCCATTTCTTCGATAGCATGCAAGCTATTACAGAAAGGGGAAAGATGCTATGCAAGCCAGGCTTGCTGCCATTCCAAAAGGGGCAGCCCAGCCAGAACTGCTTGGTCACATTCCTTCTGTACAAGACCATAATTCCCACAGTGGTGCATGTATGCCCAGACGTGGTCCCCGAGCATGACTCCTGGGAGGGAGACTGACTGACTCAGAGGCTGTCTCTGGGACAGTCAGGCGAGGTTGAAGTAGGGCTATTGCAAAGGAGAAGCACTGTGAATAAAGAGAAAGACTGATGAAAAAGGAGGACTGTGAGGAAGAGGAAAAATGTGGTGAAGGACTGTGACAAAGGAGAAGGACTATGCTGAAGAAACAGGACTGACAATGAATGGCAGGGAATAAGAAGGACTTGGAACAAGAGGAGGATGGGAATGAAGGAGAAGGGATGATGAAGGACAAGGACTGTGATGAAAGAACTATTATGGACTGTGACGAATAGAAGCACTGTGAGGAAGGACTGCAACAAAGGAGAAGGAATGTGCAGGGCTATGACAAAGGAGGAGGACAGATGAAGGACAGTGAGTAAGAAGTACTGTGATCCTCCCTTTTCTCCAACATTCATGCCCACCAACTTCTCTTCTGCCCCATTTCAATGTCCCACTATTGTAATTGTTCTGTTCGTTAGGGTACTTGCCACATCATGGTGGAGCAGTAGGTGATCACATGACAGTGTACTGCAAGTGCCGACAGGGATTTTGAGCAACGGAGACTGCTGTGGGGCTGGCGGCAGTGGATCTTGTAGAATCTATCCAACAGAGGTGCTGTACTGTGTGAACTATAGCTGTGTGGTTGTTGTTCTGCTCGGTTAATGTGCCTTACGCAAATCTCATCATCTGACCCCTCAGAGTGATGGCAGCTGTGGCATCTGTCATGTTGAGGCACTGCCTATCTAGTTCTCGTGCCACCCTGATTGATGACCCCACACACAATAGCACATTGTCTATGTACTTTGTGTGCTCGATGCTATTTAGCCTCTCCCATATGCCCTGCAGAATAAATGGGGGGAATTCCTCAGCAGATAGGACAGGGGAGGAGGACGGGATGTAATGCATGAACTTGTTCCCTACTCCACCTGCCCCAGGATCTGCAGTGTCTTCATCATTAGTCCCAAAATCAGTATCCTAATGCTGGTGCCACTGCAGAGACTGAGCAGTAGAGGAGGGAGGAGGTGCAGTAATGAGAGGATAATGGGTTGGAAGGGGGAAGGTCCAGGTAAGGTAATCCCAGTGCTAGCAGTAACGGGGAAAGAGGCACTATGCTGGGTAGAAGTGTAGGCAGACATGTGGTAGTGGTTGTGGAAGGCACTATAGAAGGTGAGGTGGAAGGCAGGCTGGTGCTGGTAGTTGCAGTGACTCCACAGGGTGAAGTGGAAGGCGTGCTAGTGGTTATGGGTTTGCATCCACAGCAGAGAGTTGAGTGACAGGTTGACTGACGGTGGTGCTTGCAACAGGTGACGCAGTGGCTAGTGTCTGCATTATGGGATACAGATGTAGAGGAAGAGGTGGTGGTGTTTGTTTGCGATCACATTATGTTACATTACACAGTGTCGCCGTCGCCTGCAGTTGCTTCAGTCTCATAGTGGGGGATAGGGAGGAGACTATGGACCCAGCCCTTGCGGTCATTTCACCTTTTCCTGCATCTTTGCCCTGCCATTATCCCGTGGCATTGTGCATGTGATTTAAACCCTTAGATGCTATGGGAAATGGGAGATTTAAGATGGATTGAGTATTAAAAGATGGCCACCACTCAAATTCAATGTTTCAAAATGTTGCTATTTATGAAGGCAGTGAATCTACTATTTGTTTTGGAGGAATTACCGTTATGATGAAACTGACAATTTGAGGCGTTATCAGTATATCCTCCCAAAGAATCTGCAGATTTGCAGTGCGTTCATCAGTTTTGGCAGTAACTCGACACAGATTTATTTGTACTGCCGGCGCTATTTCCAGGTGACCATTGAGACGTAATATGGAGGTAAATCCTCAGACGTCCTCGGCAAACATTTTTAATCCTAGCCTGCGGCCTGTGTTTTTACTGCCATTACTTCCGCTAACTCTTATAGTGGGCCACTAGGTTCTCTCTGGTTTAGTTCAACCTTTTGGCAATTTAAATGCCTTATGTTGAAGATGGAAAGATGGGTGCCCTAGGAGAAACCCTGCAATCTACGCGTATCCCACCCTCTCAACTACAACCAGGGACAAGGGGTTCGGTTGGTGATTTTTACAGTTTGACAGCTGCAATTTTCAGTTTGACAGCGGAAAGGCAGGGAAGTCTATCTAGAAGACCCTCACTGCTGTACAATTCGCTATGTTATGTTAACAGAGTTCTAAAGCGCTCTTTGACTAGAAGGTATCATGTCAGTGAGGACTCCCTTTCAAGGGGAGACCAGCTTAGAAACAGGGGTGGGACTGAGCCAGAAAAGAACTAAAACAGATACGTTTTCAGCACCTTACGAAATACAAGGTGATCAACTGTGGCGCGCAGTCGAGAATGAAAAAGTACGCCAACCAATTGCCTACCTGGAGAAACTGGGAACACACAGCAGAAGCTGGTTAGCGGATCAGAGATTCCTTGTGGGGACATTTTTTATGAGCTTTTCTCAGAGATAGAGGGCTCCAGAGCCATAAAAAGTCTGATGGACCATGGACCAAACAGACTGACTCATCACGAGTTTGGCAGTAATCCTTAAATGCGGCAGTAATGCTATTACCGCCGCATTTAAGGGTCTGCCAAATCACAGGGTTGGCAGGAGTTACCCCCAGCTCTGAGCTGGGGGCAAATCTGCCACAATTTTGCCAATTTTCAGTGTTATTAGCCCCACGCTAATACCGCCAGCTGTAGTAGAGCTGATAATTCCCCATTGGGTCCAATGGGGAATGAGGAATTCCCCAATGGGCCAAATGGGCCATGGGAATTTACCATTCCACCAAACCCGTGATCCGGTGCTAATAGCACCAGGGGGTTTGGCGGTAACGCTAATATCCCTGGCGGAAATACAGCCAGGGATAGCGCCCAACTCGTGATGAGGCCCAGAGTCTTGAATTTAATTCTTGCCTCAACCGGCAGCCGGTGAAGATTACGCAGCACCGGTTATATGTGGGCAAATTTAGAGCCCTGCCGCCAGGCAAGAGGCAGAGTTCTGCAACACTTGAAGAGGCTGCATCAGAAACTTAGGTTGGGAAAGTAACGTTGTGTTGCAGTAATCGAGAGTCCCTGAAATTAAACAGAGACAACCCACAGGTTTGCAGTGAGAAATGGGCGAATTTTCTTCAGCTGTCTAAGCTTAGTAGAGCAGCACCTTGCAAAACAATCAGAAATACCATGGACACCTTAAGGCAGTGACTGTTTTGTGGATGGCCATACTGTTTAAAGTCCTGTCTCGGACATGAAGACCCTACCTGCATTGCGCGTTTCCCTTCCTGGCTTCTGAGAGCAGAGACCAGGCACTGGTGCAACAGCTCAAGAGGATTGGAAGCTCAGAGTACATCACTTTGTGAATCAATGATGCGCCCTGAGCTGCGGCCACGTCACAACCCCTGCTATTGAATCTGCTACGCACTTGAATTTAATCCCACCACTCTCAATGCTCGCGACACTTCATGACCTGGCTTTTCCATTGGCAAGTATAAGCCATGAAAACCGCCTGTGACGATGGCCTACCTACGATATGTTATATTTAGATGAAAACACGCAGGAAAATGCCACGTACGCTCTTCTTAAAGTCAGGCAAACATACAGTCTAAAGAAAAACCATTCCATATGTCTCTTGACACATTCGCAGCTCGATTGGGAGAGCAAATAGGATATATGTTGCTAAGAGGATAGAAGGCGGGATTTAAAGCAGGCGTTGCTGTCTGCTCTGGTCAGCTCTTTTGTTTCAACAATTGCTCGCTGTCTCCAAGGCCACTGATATCCCCGCTCGCCACAGAATTTTCCTAGTCACTTAATCTGCACTCTGGGTAGGGATTGCAACTTCAAGGGCAGCACAGCCACGCAGGCACACGTCATATGTTGGCAACGGTTTAATGAAATATCTCTGATTCTTTGGACAGGGGGTGTTGAATGCAGCCAATTTTGTCCAAGTAACACATGCCAGTCCCCAGGCAGCAACCGTATGACTTCCTGTCCAATGTATTAATCCCTTTGGATTAGTATTTAAGAACTGCTGACAAACAGCCCTTCATGCCCTCTCTGGGTGGGATAAGGGGCCCTGGCATCTCTGTCCAGCACGGGCCAGATGCTCCAGCAGTGTCATTGTCAAGATTAGATGTCTGAAGCCGGCTACTCATGGGCTAAAATATTCCTCGCTGCCAAGGAGCCAGGGGGGCTGCATTCCTTGATAATATCTATGCACACGAGGGCGACTGCCTGGAGCCAAGGGCTCTCCCGTGCGGCCTCCCGGCCAGCGTGCCACCCAGCTCAGTGTGCCTGGCATTGGAATCCTCACATTAGGGGGGGTCACCAGGCACAAGACTCACTTCTGCCATGGGGTTTGTTCAGCTTTGGACATTTCCATGTTCTCACCATAGCTACTGCACTCTATTCCGCCCTTTAATAATGGAGATGGGTTGTCTATGGCCTTAGAAGGGTACACATGCCCGATTCCCGGGAACGGACGACTGGCATGGGCATTGATCCCTTCATTTAGGTAATTGTAGTAGCTCCTGTGTATATACTCAAGTCCTATACTCTGCCCAATCATGCCAAAACTCCAATCCCTAAATATGCCATGGGGTGATTCTGTCTGCCTCTTAACACGTTTTAAAACGTGTGATAGGACACATTTTCATGCTATACAATGGCTATGGCCGCGATTAAGTTTACTGTTCTGAATGTCTGAGTGCCCGAAAGGCCATGGACGCTGGTTGTTGGCAGGGCCATTTGAAAGGTTTTTTTTTTATAGGCTTGGTCCCCATTATGCAGAACGTTTAGATTTGGTAGAAACTGCATAGATTGATGACCCAATTCTCAAGGAGAGTCCAAGCTAAGAAGGGGGGGTGGAGGGGTCTACTGAAAGGCATTTTGAAATACATCATCTCCATTATATTTGCTGTAGTAGAAGTACACCCGCAGATACGGTATAACTAATACTATACATATTTTGGCCCTCAGTCACCATTACACAAAATGTTTCTCTCATCATTGGTGGCCATATTCAAGGTTCTAACTATTCTGATACATGTTTATAAAGGTGCGTAATCTCTCTATCCCCTAAACCCCCAATTTGTTTTCCTCCAGATCCTCTCCCTCCAGGTGTGTTCATTAGAATCCATTTCAGTGTGAACATTTTACTTTCACCCTTGAAATTACTTGAGAATGGAAGTTGCCATGCAAGCCTGTACATTGATACATGACTAAATGTCAAGCCACCAGCAAACATTTTATTGCAAAAGAAAAAAAAACATGCTATGATAGAAAGGGCTTTGTATTACAGGGTCAGCACTAGCCACCCTGTAGTTATGGTTACTGTACACTTCTATATATATATATATATATATATATATATATATATATATATATATATACACACACACACACAGCAGGAGCAAAAAATTACTTTGGTGCCATTCGAGAAATCCACATGAATGCTTTCAAAAGAAACAGATTGAACTGAATTAATTTGGAAAGTTGCATGTGATGTCCAGTGGCGACGTGGGAAGAGGGGTGCAACGTTGTAGGGCGTTCCAAAGTTTGTGAAATCCTGATTGACTTTCACAATGAGACAAGTGTAGCCTGTAGCCCGAATAGGGCACGGGTACATCCTTGCCCACCAAGGGAAACCTAGAAATAAAGACACAGACACCATGGTTATAAATACAATATTGTATTGAATGTTTATTTAATGTAGTGTCTGGGTGCGTTTAAGTGTTCTGGGCTGATCCATGTTAGAAGAGAAAATAAAAAGGACAAAAGTCCCCTGTCCTGCTCTTCCAGGGAGTGGGCCACGCATGGTAAGATTGGGTGGCCTAGCGTGGTGGACGTGGTCATCCAGAAGAACAACAGCTGGAACAAGCGCCATCATGAACAGGGGCCAAACCTTCAGTACTCCACCAGGACAGCCCAATAAGGTACCGAAAAGGGGTGACTGTCTGCAGCAGTCTCCCCTATGTGACATCATGTAATATATATTCTGCCTGGCATTGATTTGTTACTTAAGTGCATGTTTAGAGTGTATGCAGTATATAGAAAGTTTACTGGGGTGGTTACAATGGATTACATATAGGTTTGGAGTTAGCGTCTGGGAGAGTTATAAGAATGGTTAGGGATAGTGACGTTAAGTTGGGGAAATGTTGGGTAGGGAAATGGTTTTAGTTTTAAATATGCAAAACATGGCTGAAACATGTCTGTGATTGCTTGTGGTCTTGTGCAGAAGAGAAATGCGACCTAGTAGTTTGGGCTGACCTACACCTTTGGTAGTGGGACCAAGCCTGATTTGCATATGGTCTTTTCCCTTTCTGTAATGGCTTGACAAATGAAGAACGATGGTCTGGAGGGCTGGCCAGAGCAATTGCCAGAGGTTTAAGATAAATTCTCAACCTTCCAGCCATCACCTCTTTAGTTTTAAGCTTGAGAGCAAGTATGGGGGGGTTATGACCCTGTTGCAAGTTAGCAGAGGAAAGTGATGAACTGCCTGAGACAGCCTCGGGATGTAACCACCCACAGAGGCCATTCTCTGGCCTCATGCTTGTGCAGGTGGTACCAGGTGTAGGGCAGTGGTCTGTTCCAGTGGTCCCACCCTATGACTCTCCCTGAGACCCCTCTAAATAAGGGTGGGCTGGTGGAGCAGACCCCTATTTAGAAGGAACGCACGCTGGGAGAATTTAGAAGTAATAAAAGGTTTATGTGTTTTCATAAATGAAGAAGGGCCTCTGTTGGGATCCCTAAGAAAATCCTCATTTGCGTCTGTCTCATGAAGATGTAAGATAAGGAATCAGGGTGTAGCCCATACATGGTTTAATATGGATGTTAATTTGAATGTGCAGCAACCCTCCATATCAAGCTAGCCTGAGGGTTGGGGGTTCCAATGGTTCTGGCCTTGGACATCCTTGCCCAGACAAGGGGCAGTAATCAGGGGCTACCTATGGGTATAAAAAGGGGCAGGCCCCCACACCAAGTGTGCAAGTTTGGAGGAAAGGAGACAGTGTGGAAGGGAGAAGAGAAAGCAAGCAGGAGAGTGAATGAAGGAGGAGAGGAAAAGGAAGATGGATGAGGTGTGAAAGACCAAAAGAGAGAGCAAAGATGGAAAACGTAGGCGGCAAAGGTTGGTGCTCGATAATGGAAAGACCAGGAAAGAGAAAAATGAAATTGACAGGTTTGCGATTTGGGGCAGAGAATGAAGGTAGCAACAGAGAAGATTGAAGGCAAGAGTAGAAAGAGAAAAGAGAAACATACCAGAGGCAAACAAAGGGCAAGACAGAGAGTGATTGGAAAGAGGGGGAATGAAGCATTGAAAAAGCACTGGGCAAGCCAAAATGCTCAAATGCTATAGAGGATGCTGAGAAGTAAATGGCAGAACCACTGGAACCTGATCTGGGCTGTAGCCACAAGCTCTAGAGATGCCGAGAGCCTTGTTGGCCTGGGTCCAGAGATCGCTAGGGCAACAGCTTAAAGATCTGTAAGAAGGAGAAGCTATAGGTTAGTTAGGTGTCCTATTCTGGATGATGGTGACAGCCACATAATCATCAAAGGTGTGAAAGAAGAGCAGAGAAGGATTCATAAAGAATTGTTATTAATGCACTCCACACAACTTCTGCATCACCCTTGCTATAATGATGCCATCCTGAAAATCTGCCCAAGACAGATGGGAAAGTAATAGACTGTAAACTACAAACCCAGTGACCACTGCCCAAGAGAGCCAACATATTCCAGGAGCTGCACTGTGAGGTGCTGGGTACCTCAAAAGCTAAATACAGAGTGACTTTGGTACATTGGTTAGGCAAGCACATCAGGCAAACAAACTGGGCTAGGGAAACTTTGGGCTGCATCACCTCAGTCTGGCTGGAGCATCATTGCAGACTGAATGGAAATTCCCCACACTCATGTTGGTTAACCCAGGGCCCTAATGCTATTTTAAGGCAAATTAGCCATACTTTAGACATCCTTAGTCCACCCTTCTTTGCACTTTGATTAATAAATGCACTGTTTTTCCCTCAGTCTTTGAAATCTTTACAGACAATTCTTGCGCATGGTCTATACCCTGGGGAATGTATTTGGGTCATCTTGGTGTATCTTGTTTTTTTTGGAAGTTACCTAGTTCATGTATTAACTGACCCAGTTACACTTTGAAAAGAGGATTTAATACCTTTGAAAGAACACTATTGAATTTTGGTTGAAGACGAGAAGTATTACTCTGTTAGTTGAACTTTGATGGCCGCATCTTACTTTGTGCATACACTTCAAGTAGACAGAGACCTTTAGACGTGATGGAACCATGAAATTTCGATTAGGATTTTTTTCACATGGCTGAAGGAACATACAACTATTGACAACAGAATAGCGCTAAAGAGTTTTATTAAGCAACAGTAAAACATAAAACTATTGCATGGAAATTGGTTCAGGGTGGCTGAAACAAAGGTTCTGGGGAAACACAGTCCACGAATTCAGGATTGTATACAAAGGAAAGCACAGTAAAAGTTATTGAGAAAGTTCCTGGTAGGAAGGGCTCCTGCTCAGTTATTTCTATGGCCCAGTCCCTCTCTCTTTTTCTGGGGACCACAAGCCCTCTCTCCACCTTTCTCATGATTTAGTGCTTCCTTCAGCAAGTGGCCCAAAACTCTTCCCCTTCTCTCTGTTATGTACTCCCCTCTTCCCTGACCAAAGGCTCTCGCCCTATGTTACACATCCCCTCTTCCAGGGATCAAAGCCACTCTCCCTTGACTGGAGCACACTCATCTTCTGGGACTCAAGAGGCTCTCAACTGCAGTTTTATATCACCCCTCCTCTGGGAATCAGAGTCCCTACTGCCTTTCGAACACCTCTCTCGAGTCAACAGTCTCTGGGTTAACACTTTAATTTTGGTGTCCAGGGGCTCTCTTCCCCCTCACTGGAGCACACACTTTGCACACACCCCTTCTGGGCGTAAAGGGGCTATCCTCTTCATCACTCGAGAACACCCTCTTTTAAGACCCAAGAGGTTATTCTCCCATGCCCTGGAGCAGATTCCTAATCTAGGGTTCAACTGGTTCTTCTCACAGGAGCATACCCCTCTTCGGGGCTGATGGGCTCTCCTCCCCTCACTGGAGCACAACCCTCTTCTGAACACAAAGGGTTCCCCTTTTCTGGTGTTCTACTGCTTCCTCAAGAAACTGCTCTCCTCAGCGCCCAGCCCAGAGACACCGTCTGATGCATAGCCTCAGTTTTAAACACCTCACCATCCTCCCATTGTCTGAGGAAGAGTTTTTAATTGATTGAATAATTGGTTTCCTATTCCAGGCCAGGGAAAGGAAGTATTTAAAAGGCTTGCTACCATTTTGCATTTCTTTCACACTCTTCAGTGTAGGAGCTGGTGTTGTCCTGCAGCTGGGCTCCTCCTTGGCCTCAGGGACGTCATTTGGCTGTCACAGGTGTGACCCCTGTGGTCTCCCTTGATACCCCTACAAAAAAGATTTTTTAAAATGATTTTTTTATTTTATTTTTGTTATAAACGGAAGCTCCTAGGCTGTGGCCAGAGCCATTTGGCTCTTTGTTTTGGGATTGGCTGGCTTTCTTGTTCAGGCCTCTTAAAAAAGAACAGGGGGTTCCGCAGCAGTGACCCTGAATAAGAAAGAGCAGGAATAACAAATAATGTGTCTTTCTGGAATTCTATACAATAATTACTAGACTTTTTAAATGTTTATTTCCGGCACACTTCAGGGGGTGAATCACTGATTTAGACTGTTCTCAAACACCTCAAATTCACAATGCAGACAAAAACTTCCAAAAAGCATTTAGAGTAGTATAAGCATCAATTTCAGACTATTTATTTTGCTTTTGGCAGGTTGCCGTTATTACATGTATTTTTATGCCGTTGTCTTAGTTACGATCATCACAAGACATTCCATCTCGGTGTCCTCGGTCACTTGACAAAATCCTTCTGCCTAAAAGCTTGTGTAGAGTGTAGAAATGTTTGACCATAGCACATAAAGTGGCCCTTGATTTAATTCTGCCACAATTAATGCTTTGCTGTAATGTGTCTGTCTTTCCCATCTATTGATTGCATGTATGAGGTAACAAGAGCACAGAGTAAGGGATGCTGTGTGAGTGGGCTGCTTTCCCTGCGCTACTCTAAATTCTTTAATATAGTTATGAACACTCCCTATTGTATGTATTTTGCCAACCTCTGAAGCCTGAAAAGTAGATTCACGGAGGCTTGCCATGTGGCCAACTTTGCACCGGACCTGCAGATGAAGTGGGCTGCTATTAAATCTCAGTTTCCAGTTTAATGGTATCCACTACAGAGTGTAATTTGCTTTCTGACTTTGAGAACATTCTAATTTCAAATGTTTGTATAGCCGTTAAGAGAACTCAGTGGGTTGAGCTCTTGCTGTTGCAGGGGGTGGGGGTGGGGGTGGCATTAGGGTGTGTGGGTGTGTGTTCTCTCTCTCTCTCTCTCTCTCTCTCTCTCTGACCGTGCATTTCCATTTTTTATAAAGAAAGTAATATCTCTTATTGTACATGAAAAGGATATTGCACGTCACCTCAGAGTTACGTGACCATATAAAGGAATTTGGCCTTCAGCCTTGATCCTATATTTCATCACGGAACTCCTCAGTGACTTGCAATATCCTAATAACATACAGTAGGAGGAACATTAGTGCATATATACAATGCTAGAAAAACAGGTTAATACCAGAAATGTCAAAACTCATTTTGTGATCTTAATAAAATTCAAGAAGCTATTCTCACGTTAAGATCACTGGGTCAGTTCAGGGAAAGTTTATTGTGAGGAATTCAACCATCCACATGGTGGGTTTGTGCTCGCCTGGGCTTTTTGAATGTTTCGCAATGATGGTAGACCAACCTCAGAAAAATATGTGGGGCCAATCCACACACATTTTCCTATGCTCAATCCACAACAAACTCATAGACAGGTGTACTCTATCTGTCCTGTCATATTTTGTTGGAATGTGACATCTAGGAGTGCTTGGCATCTCCAGAAATTGGGGAGCACCAAGATTCCCCCTGACATGGCCAGCCTGATTAACTAACAAAGGCTCCATGGATCAGCCCTGCTCTTTTGCTGAGCCCTGCAGCTGGTGCAGTGATTAATATACCAATTATATGGTACTTTAAAACAGGCCCACAGGGGGCCAGGTTGCAGAGCTTAACAAAAGGGACAGGAAAACCAACAACCTTTCATGTGTAACTGTGTCAACCTGAAGCCAGTTTACAACCTCAGTATCAATGACAGTGAGCTGTCATGTCTGGGATTTTGTTTACAGTAGGCCCACCCCTGTAAGAGGACCCCATTCAGAAGGTACGAAAATGTGGTTTGCAGAAGCCAGAGAGTCTAGTCTTGCCGCAGCTTTAAGGGAACCTGCTGCTTTATTCAGCAACCACAGAGAGATTCATCAACCAGGGAGACTCTATGACAACAGGCAGGAAGATGGGATGTGCTTAGTATCACACGTTTTCACCCCTCTGGTTATGACCTCATGCATACAGGATATTGTTGGTAGGGACAACATGATTGGTTCATTGGTTGAGGCTCACTGGAGCCCCTCTTTTGGCAGATAATCTGAAGACTTCCCTTGAAGTGACAAAGAACTCAACCTGGACCCAGGCTGAAGGTACAGTCTGCCTTACATCTTCCACCAGTGAAGGAAGGCAGGATATCCAAAGAGGGAAGCAAGATCCCTCCCTAAACTTCTCCCAGAAAACAGAGGGTGAGACAGAACTCAGAGGACCCTCCATCCACTCCAGAACCGGTACCCAGCCAGCACACACTATGCCCTACTAGGCTTTGCAGCAAGCTTCCTGGATAGGAAGTGTCAGAAGGTCTCCGAACCTACAACCAAGGACAAGGCAGCTGTCTGCAACACACTCCTCGGCTTTGGACTGTCCGCCTTAAAGGACGATACAAGTCCATTGAAAAAGCTAGGAGAAGCGCCGACACTTAAAGACATCCTCCTTAAAGCACATTTTCAAACTAGTCAAGTTCCTCAATCTGCAACAGACGGCAACACTGACCATTGTCAAACCATCATCACTTAAAGACATCCAAGAAGTCTCGACCAGTGCTTCAGAACCACTGCTGAGCCCTGAGACAATGATTCCTGCCCCAGAGCCGCCTTGTAAGCCAGCCTGCAGCCGTTCATCCATTTTCGCTTGCTGAACCATCTTGCCACCAGATACCCACAGCTGACTCCCATGTCAAACTATCGCAGAAGTGCCCTCAAGCTGACTCGACCCTGTCGAGCACCAAAAACACCTGCAGCACAAGGTACATTGTGGTTCTGTCCTCCTGCTCCTTCCCAGAAGGCCCCTAGAGACCTATCAAGACCCATTGCTCCCTTTGTGTTGATGCCAAGAAACCTTAAACTGTTGTGGTTATTAACCATACCAACTACCCTCCTGTCAGTATCAATAGTGCATCCCTTTTCCTTCTTTGTCCTGTCCTCTGCATTTCTATACAGGGGGGGTTGTAATTCGTAGAATTCGTAGTGTTGCTAGAACTGTCTCTTGTGATATGAATAAAGTACATATTTTTGATACAACCTTGACTGGACAGTCTCTTTTATCAATGAGTAATAATTGCATTTTCGCTGTGTTGTAATTAACCAATGATCCATGACCTTTCAGAGATAAGGCTGCCGTTCAGTCTACATTACCAAAATTGCACAAGGAGGTTAATCATTTGCTTGTCATTCCAATCTATTCAGATGTATTAGAGGTGCAAGGTTGATCGATGGTTTAGAAACCGATATTCACCACTGGTACCGCGGGAGTTGATTTGTCACATTTATGTTTAGCAAAGCAAGGCCGGTTATATTATGCACAGTACATGAAGCAGTCCCAGACTCCACTAGGCCCAGCTTGCAGAGCAGTGCCTTTTTTCGTTATGCTCACATAGCAGAGTAAAGGCAGATTCAATTGCTGACAGTTTGCACAGTAAAGTCAGATCCCATGTGTCCAGGTAACAGTTCCATTTTCCATTGGGCAGACTTGGTGGAAGGGAGATGTGTAGCTTCCCATCTAGCATAGCAAGCCCAGATTCCAGCATGCCCAATTAGCACGGTATGGCCAGAATCCAGTATTTTCATTTAGCACAGAAATTGTTAAATGATTTCAAAGGGTCCGGTTAGCACAGTGAAACCTTAGAGGGGCCCTTAAAATCGGTAACATGTCATTCAAGGATTGCGATGCAGAATAACTCTTGCACCAAATAATAAGACCGACTCAGAAAGTTGTCAAAATGTCTCTTCTGACTGTTTTATTTTCAATTGTCTAAAACAGGAAGTTACAACGTACGCCGCACACCATACATCTGGAAGCATTTCATAAAAACAATTATTTTATAGCAAAAATTCATCACACGTGACGTCGTACTACGTGGCAATCCAAGAAAACCTACAGAGAGTTATGGTTGGCTTAAGGGGAACATCTAAGTATACTTTCTATATAGGGATGGGTTGTGATTGGGTCTCTACAATCAGGTGGACAACTTATGACCACCACTAGTGCAAGTCATCTTCAACATATATTAAGTCCATCGTACATCATTGGCTCTCAAACTATAAGGCCCTTCGTTATATGGCCCTCTACAATTGGTTGGCACGCTCGTGCTCGGTCTGGAACATTCGGCTCACTAGCAGCCTTCCCAACCCTTTTCTCTTCACAGTTCTGAGCTTACTAAATGTGTGACACTGATGTCCAGATTCTATAGAATGGCGGCATTGCCGGCAGTCTATTCACTACGTATAGCCAGCCTTTACAATTACTTAGTCTACTTGCATTGCTGCACCTGTACAGTTATAAAAACGGCTTGCATTTTCTGCAGTGCTCTTCACACGTGCAATCTTCATTCCGCTTATGAAAGTCTTCTCGATTCTTTACTTCGTCATCAGGTTCTATAAGGTCTATGCATTCTCTTCTTCAGACACTCTTCTCAGTGTGTCACCTTCATTTCTTATGACGTCACCAGCCTCTCTTTCTCTCATCCTCATGTTCCTTTGGGGATCTCCTCCAAGAGATTGTCATCTCTACAGGTATACATCGTGTAGGTTCTGATCAATGGATACCTTTTCTCGAAGACTCTTTGTGGAATGGGTACCATCACTGGCATTGTGCATGTCACACTTTCCATCTTCCAACATATCGGCAAGATGGGGTCAGGACTTCCTGCAGAGGCATTCAGCTGCTCCTCTAGAACCGTGAGGCCATAGTGTAGTTGGCCCAATTAGCACACTGAGGGCACATTCCATATGTCATGCTATAATAGACAGACCAGATACCATTATGCACACATTGCATAAAGAGGCCAAAAGAGTCAGCATTCAGTGAGTAAAGTGCCTTCACTCTCCCAATTCAACAACCAGGCACACCTGGTTCTCTAATCTCACTGGCAGAGAGCCAGGAAAAGTGCAGGGACAATAGGGGTCTGGGGGGAGGGGATAGCCATGCCGCTCCCACTTCAACATCACTGCTACCTTTGACAGCTGAAGCGAATATGAGGTAACAGCCCACACCCTCTGTCAAACACTGTTTCTAGGTGGCCATTATGCTCAGTTAGTACAGCAGTACCATATTTCATTATGTCCACTTTGTCCAAAAGTTCTAAATTTCATTATGCCCACTTAGAGTAAAAGCAGAAATCTACACAGATTCCAGCACACCCACCTAGCCCAGAATGGGCTGAGTACAGTATGGAAAGTTGGCATGGCCACCCCCAGAAGGCCCAGTTAGAAATGCCAGCACTCAGGCCTAGCAGGTAGACATGGTGCTAAGAGCAGAAAGGCTAGACAGGGCAGTCTCTTTACCCCTCCTCCCCCCAATGCCATACCCTCTTCTTCAGTTATTGACTGTGGGGCTGAGGAAGCAAGCAGGATAGAGGGAACACCCTACCTGCTACATGCTGTCACACCGCATATGGGTTTCACATAAGGGACTGGGCTGTGTCTCTATTTGACGAGAGAGACAGGCTGGGCTTTCCTAGCTCTACCCATTTCTCATGTCGAACATGGACCCAGACCAGGCCCCCACAAACCCAGCGAACCTGGGCTGGGCTGGAGTGTGAGCGGATACGAGCTGAACTGTTCCACTACAATGGAGACTTTTCCCCAGGCCTGCCTTATCAGACATACCTGGAGCAGGTCTGATAGAAATAGGGGAAGAGGACACGATCTTGGACAGCTGGTCCGGGATCATGGCAGGGCAGTTTCCAGAGTTTCCAAGGGAGGAAACTAGAACTGGGATTTTTATATGGAGTTAGCCAGAACAGTTTGAGGGTTGTTATTGGCAAACCCTGGTTTGCTGTTCATGGTGTGGGCCACATGGGTATTTCTTCCATAACATTAGCTAGGGTTTGGTGGAGTAGGGGTGTGGGGAGGGAGGAAGTCCAGCAGCGGTGTCAATAATGGATGTGACGGGGATACTGCTCCTTTCATTGTCTTTCTAGAGAGCTTTCTCCCTCCGCCAAGCTCTTTTGGCAGTATTTAGAGGGCCCTGGTGCCCATCAGTTGCTCTGTGATGCAGAAAGAACGCTTCATGGCTAAAGTGCTGCTCTGCTAGAGCCCTGGCCATTATGCAATTATGTAGAAGCTAGTGTAATTTTGGAACGTGGAGAAAGCTTTTCAAATGTTGCTTTTAAAGCATAGTTTGTTTCCATGCTGCTTGAAATCATTTTTACTTTTTCAACTTTTGGATGAGAGTTGGGCTAAAGAATAGAATAGTAAGGTCCCCAATCGATAACAAATTAGCTCTTTGACGTAGAGTGCCTGTTATTGAGCTGATGCATTGCAACTAAAGCAATATTTTATCATGTGCCATCTTGCAACAGTAAGACATGCCTGATAATGTTCTAGTTTAATTGCATGTGTCAGTTGTATAATATTGTCTGCATTCAGTGGATGATTTCCTTGTGTGTGACAACTTTGAGCTGGGGGTATGTATGTATTGTTGCATTATATTATCGGCAATGGTTATTTCAGTGTGTGTGTTTACACTGGGTGCTGCTCTACGACAGGTGCGGGGCAATAATCTTCTTGATATGCTCTCGAATACGACATCTCCAGTGAGCCCAACCTGCTCTCAGCTGCAGCACAGTCCCACTCAAACTTGCATAATCAACTCTCGTGTGTCAGTTCAAGAGACAAACTAAATAAATGGGCACCCAAAAAAAGTATATCTTTTCCATAACCTAAACTAAGCTGTCATCATAGTTAAAAACTGTTCCAAAATTAAAAGAATTTCACATCCATTTAAAAATATACCTAGAGTGGGGGGCGTGGCTTGGAGCACCATCGATGTGGTCGCTCCTCTGAGGCCGCCCGTGGGATGCCCGCCGCCGCCGTCGAATTCCGGCGGTTCTAAGCAGGGTTCCGCGTCGCCAATGCCATCTAAAGCGACCAGAACCGACATGGCACAACCTGGCTAAACATAGCCTTCGACCGAGGAGGCGTTCTACCAGAATTTAGCGGCTGAACTTCTTCCCCGTCTTCGACCGAAGAAACCAAGATGGCCGCCAATCCGGAACCCAGCAGCACACGCCGCACTCGTCGGTAGTGGGGCCCTGGGACGCCAGGGGGCTGGAGAGGTACTTAAAACAGAATCATCCGATTCGTACCAAGGCGGCCCAGAACACTCCGGGTTGCTGCCCCGGCGGCTACGGCTTACATACACCTGGAGGGACCAAGAGAGCAGGCCTCCACCCCTCCCCCCACTACGCAGAACGAGTCGGGACCCCCGCGGCCATCTTGCATCAGCCCCGACGGAGCCCCTCTCCCCATACCAACGTTTCCTGGGGCGCCCCTGCCCACTCACCCAGACCTAGTCCAGAGCGGGGGCCGAGGGGACAAAGCTCTCCAGCTGCGGTCTCCCGCCGTCCTGGGCCTCGCTGCTACTCTCTTAATCAAGACCGCCTGACGCGAGCAGCATGTCGAGGCAGACGAAGGCGAGCAAGGGCACAGATATCTCCGCCATGTTCGCGGCTCCAGAGAAACCCAAGAAACAGGATCCTCCTAAACTGACCCCACAGAAGCCACAAGAGGACAGGGGTGCTCTCGCCACCAAAGGAGACCTGATAGCCTTCATGGCGGATATCAAATCTGAGTTCCGCGCCTGCCTCTCGGAACTCACCGCTAAAGTTGACCAAACGGATCAGAGGGTCACAGAACTCAAACAGAGGTTCGGAGAGATCGAGGACCATTCCCAGGATCACGCTACCACACTGGGGGAAATGCAAAAATCCATCGATTCCCTGCCTCACAAATGCGAGATCCTGGAATTCAAACATGAAGACCTTGAAAATAGGGCTCGTCGCAATAACCTCCGCATTCGGGGCATCCCGTCCTCTGTCCCCGACAACAAGCTAGCGGACTACGTGGGAAGCTTCTTTGAGGCTTTACTCCCGGATCTGGACAAATCACAGCTCCTACTGGACCGGACCCACAGACTCCGCCCGCGCCGTGGGACAGATTCAGACCCCCCTCCAGATGTGATTACCAGGGTCCACTTCTTTATGACGAAAGAGGCAATATCAGCAATCAGTCGCCAAGGAGAAGAGATCACTTTTCAGAGCACTCCACTTCAAATCTACCAGGACTTCTCACCACTCACTCTCTAGAAAAGAAGAGCACTTCGGCCTCTGACATTGTTCCTCCAGGAGCAACAGATCCGTTACAGATGGCTGTTTCCGACAGCTCTCCAGTTCACATATAATGGCACCCTACGCCGAATCAGCCACTTGGAAGACGCGGAGAAAATCTTGCACCCGACCTCACCCCGAGATCCTTCCACGCCAATCCTAGAGGGAACCGAAGATTCTGGACCGCCTCCCTCTCCAAAACCCAAACGCACGCCTTGGTCATCGACCCAGCGGAATAACAGAAAGAGATGAACGGGGACGCTTCCATGGTCCCAGGCTCCGTCAGCAAGTAAGCCGGGACACAGATGCCCCTGCTTGAAGCAGGACCCCCCACCTAAATTGCAACTTTAAACACGGTGGCAGCGGGCCACACCCATGGTTCATACCCACCCCAAGGATACTTTCCATCTCTTGTTCCTTGGGAACCCACAGTACTCGATACATGATGGGACAGTTGGCCCTGTTGGCCTTAGGTATGTCCGTACTGACAATGTCCATCTACCTCCCTGTTAAAGTTGCGGTCCCCCGTTGGGACTCCGCGTTAAAACCTCAAGTGCAGAATGATACTAAGAGTTCCCCTAACAGACATGGCAGTTGAACCTCCACCCCAGGACCCCCCCCCTAACCCAAGGAACGGAGAATGAGCCTTCAGAGGACCTTCAGTCGCTTCGGATCCTCTCCCTGCATGTTAATGGCCTGAACTCCCCCAACAAGCGAAAGGCAATTCTACTAAAACTTTGCGACGAAGAGGCAGGGATAGCTATGCTTCAAGAGACCCACCTGCTGCCGGCAGATGTATCTCGCCTTCGATCCCCGCTATTCCCGCTCCAATTCTTCGCTTCTGGCACAAGTAAAAAAGGAGGTACGGCGATTCTCTTCAGGAAAGACTTGAACCCACAGATTCTGGAAACGAAAATATGCCCAGAAGGCCGATTTACAGCGATTAAATGCCTCCTGATGGGAGACCTGTATACCCTCATTTCAGTATACGCTCCCAACACTGGACAGTCACACTTCTATGACGCCTTGGGCACATCTCTCGCTAGCTTTGTGGAGGGCCAAACAATCGTCGGTGGGGACTTCAACGGGGTTCCCGACCCCACCAAAGACCGTTCACACCCCTCGACTCCAGGTGACTTCGCCCAAGCACTCAGCCTCCTTCGATTCTTCAGGACTCTGGAGATAATAGATTCATGGCGGGTGTTTCACCCTGACGAAAAAGATTTCTCCTTTTACTCTTTTGTCCATCGCACCTTCTCAAGGATCGATTTGTTCCTGATCTCCCCGCATACGTTCCCCTCAGTCAAAAAGGTCACCATCGGCACAAGAGCGATCTCCGACCATGCCCCAGTGCTTCTGGAACTCCGGGTTCATAACCCTAACCCCGACATCCCACGTAAATGGATGCTGTACGAACCGATCCTCAACGACATGGCCACCAGAAACAAGATCGCAACAGGAATAAGTAACTTCTTTAAGGAAAACCCAGCCTCAGACACCTCATTAGCGAACAACTGGGACGCCATGAAGGCAGTAATCAGGGGCTCCCTGATAGCCCAAGATGCGGCCTACCATAGAGATAGACGACAGACCCGGATGGCCCTAGAGAACGAATTAAGAGAGGCCGAGGCACTCCATAAGGAGAAAGGCTGGTCCCCCAAAACACAAAGAATCATCCGTATGGCACGGAAAAAACTGTAAGCCCACTACGCAGAACAAACCGCCCAACTAATGGCAAAGGCCAAACAGTCATATTATGCGAAGGGCAACAAGGCGAACAAGTTCCTGGTGGCCAAACTTGCCAAGCAGAGACGCATCAACGCGATCATGGGCCTGCGGGATGCCAATGGGGTCACACTATACTCAGAGCCCGAGAAGCAACGCCTCGCAATAGATTACTTGGCCCAAATCATGAAGGCAACCCCACGAAACCTATCACAAAAGAAGGAATACCTGCAGCAGGCAGAAGTGCCCCGGCTCTCCGACGCAACGAGAGACGAACTGGAGGAGCCCATCACGGGGTAGGAAATTGAGGAGGCCATCAAATCACTCAAAACACGGGCCCGAGGCCCGGATGGCTTCTCATCCAGGTTCTATAAGCTATTCAGAGCACAACTGACCCCCCATCTAATTACCCTATTTAACTCAGTTCAGGGAAACGGGGGCGGTGACCCCATTGATGCAGGAATCAACCACCATCCTCCTACCCAAACCTGGAAAAGACCCAAGAAGCAAAACTTCTTACAGTCCCATCGCACTCTTAATTATCAATGCGAACATATACTCAAAAATTCTGGCAACCCGTTTGAATCGCATCTTACCGAAGATCATCCACCCCGACCAGGCTGGTTTTATCCTGCACCGGACGGCAGGTGATAATATCCGGAGAACCCTGAACCTGGTGGACCTCGCCTCCCGGAAGTCCCAAAAATTAGTCTTGGTGGCCCTCGACGCAGCCAAAGCGTTTGATAAGGTAGATTGGACGTTTATGAGACACACCCTAGGGGCCTTCGGCTTCGGACCGGCTTTCCAAACGATGGTTCTAGCTAACTAAGATTGCCCTAAAACAAGCCTGAGGATCGACGGCCACAACTCGGCCCCAATCCGCTTATCATGCGGAACCCGGCAAGGCTCCCCACTGTCGCCCTTGCTCTTTGCACTCACCATGGAGCCCTTCGCACAAAAAATTAGGCGGAATGACCAAATCAAGGGCATACAAAGTGGCCCCACACACCATAAACTCGCCCTATACGCGGATGACATTTTGCTTACGATTTCGGAGGCCCACTCATCCCTTGAACAGGCGATATGCGAAATCACCAGCTATGGCGAAGTCTCAGGCCTCACCATAAATTTCGATAAATCATCCGCCTTGGGTATTGGCCTCACCTCAGCAGAACGAGAACCTTTGACTAAGATGTGCCCGATAACATGGGAAAGGAGCGCCATCCCCTATTTGGGGGTCTGCATCCCGGCTGACCCAAGGGAGACATACAAAGCCAACTTTCCCCGACTCTTCAAGGAACTGGAAGGTGACTTGAAGCGATGGGAGACCCAAGAGATCTCTCTGCTCGGGCGCATCACTGCATGCAAGATGAACCTCCTTCCGAGAATCCTATACACATGCGCCTCATTACCGGTGGCAATCCCCACGCCAACTCTCCGAGGGATCCAGAGGAAAATGTTGAACTTTATCTGGAGAGGTAAGAAAGCGAGAATCCCTCTCAGAACTATGTTGGGGAGTCCCAAATTGGGAGGGCTGGGGGTCCCAGACCTACAGGCCTACAGAGTGGCAGCCCAACTGGCCCGGGTCCAGGCCTGGCAAAATACAACAAACCGCCCCAGATGGGTGGAGCTGGAACAATCACGGGCACCCCTATCCCTGCGATTTCTACCACACATCCCGCCCCCCCTCAGGACCCATTGGGGAGAGCTCCTGCTATCAACTAAACACACCCTTAGCACTTGGGACTGGGCGCTAAAACGAAAGGGAGTGCCAAGAGGACTGAGCCCACATTCCCCGGTCTTTCATAACCCAATGTTCACACCGGGTACGATTCCTCGCAATTTTCGTAATTGGATCAAAGGTGGGCTGGAGACCATAGGCCAGCTGTATATGGGGGAGAGACCTCTCACATTCGCCCAATGCAAGGAGAAGTACCAACTCCAGGAACGGGATAGATTCACATATATCCAAATACGCCACTGGTGCTCGCATCCCCAAACCTTGCAAGCAGCAACACGCCCTCCCACTGCCCTAGAACTCACCCTAGTAGACCTTCCAACCCGCAGCAGTGTATCCACCCTGTACAGACGCTTTCTAAGCGACTTCCTGACCACAAGAACCCGATGCATGGCCCAATGGGAAGCGGACCTGGGTCACCCGATAGAGGATCAAACCTGGGTTGACATATGGACCAGAACACATACCTCGTCCACCTGCATCACCAACAGGGAATGTGCGTATAAGATCACGCTGCGGTGGTACTATTCGCCCCTCAGACTTCACCATATGAACCCCCAGTTGGACCACTCTTGCTGGAGAGGATGCGGCCACCCAGGCTCTTTCTACCACATGTGTTGGGACTGCCCGAAGATCCAACCATTCTGGAAAGCTTGCCTAGGGGCCATCTCACAAATTACCGTAACAATGATTCCCTTGAAACCAGAACCGATCTTGCTGGGAGCTCCAATCCCCGGGATCTACCCGCGCTCCGGACCCAGAGCGAAACTACTAACTCACTGCCTACTAGCAGGGAAAACGGTGGTGGCCCGATCCTGGAAAACCCCGGAAGGCCCTCACATTGCCCAATGGTGGACCAAACTATGGGACATTCTGATAGCGGAGAAGGTGACGGCAGCACAAGTGGGAACTCTACATCGCTTCCAGAACATCTGGGCTCCAGTGCTGGAATTCGACCAGCGCTTCCCCGTCCTGACCTACAAACCCACCAGGGCCCACTGGATCTTAAAAAACCAGGAGAGCCCGGAGGAAGACACATAGTCGCTGAGGCTCAACCCGGACTGCCCGGGAGGGAGGAGCCCGCTCACAGAGCCTATGGGGCGGATGGACCAGGGGGAGGGTGGAGGGAGAGGACGCAGGGGGGATAAAGGACTGGGGGTCAACTTGCCAATATAACCACTGCATATAATGTCTGTACTTATCATTCTGCCTTGATTTAAAATAAACAAAGTTAAAAAAAAAAAAAATATATATATATATATATATATATATATATATATACCTAGAGTCCAAAAATGCCTATTTTCTCTTGACAATCCATATTAATAATGACTCAAAAATAAGATATTAACCTCAGAAAAACAGGTCTTAAAATACCTTGATTGTTATTTATTATGCGCCTATACACACGTGTTTCAATGAGTAGCAAGGTAGTGGGGAACAAAAGGAAGACAAGACAACGATCTTACTAGGCCTCATGCCATTGACATCGTGCAGTGGGCCTGGTGTCCTGTAAGACTCAGAGGACACTGAACAGCCAGTCAGCAGAAGGAGCAGGAGCACAGGGAGGTTAGCAAGGGAGAGGGAGCGAGAAAGAAGAGGAGAAAGGGAAGTCTTGAGGAGCTTCCGGAACTTAAGGAGATCTGGCTCAAGGCAGAGAGAGGCAGAGAGGCACCTGCAGAGGAGAGAGATCTGCCCCCCCACTCTCTGCCTGGAGAAGCATCTGACCCGCAGAGAGTTTGAAGTAGACGAGCGGAGGGCTCTAGGAGGAAGGTACTTAGGAAGAGAGAGTCGAAGGTAGTGAGGGCCATGGCCCAAGAAAGCTTTGTGAACAATGCAGAGGATGTTAAACTTGATTCATGCAGCCACCGGGAGCCAGAGGAGGGATTTCAGGGCCGGAGAGATGTGGTTCCTGGACTTGAGGCCAAGGATAAGTCTTGCAGTCCTCTTCTGGATGAGCTGGAGAGGGCAAAGAGTAGAGATAGGCAGATAGAGAAAGAGGATGTTGTAGTAGTCCAGCCTAGAGAGAACCAGGGCTCTGCAGACAGGGAAGGTGAGAAAAGGGGAATACCTCCGAGGAGGAACAGCTGGAAATTGACCTTGGCAAGGTCGATGATGTGTGGAGGAAAGGAGAGAATGGAGTCGAATATGAACCCAAGGTTTTTTGCCTCACAAGAGGGTGAGGGCAGAGGGCCCAAGGAGGGAGGACAGAGTGAGAGAGGAAAAGAAGAGCAGGTGTCCCATTGAGAAGGATCTCAATCTTTCTGTCATTAAGGCAGATATCATTAGAGGCGCATCGTGCCTGAATAGCAGATAGACAGTCAGTGATGAGCAAAGAGGCTGAGTGAAGCCTGAAAGAGCTGCGTGTCATCCCCATAACACTGCAAAGTTAGAGGAAAAGGTAGAGATCAGGAAGCCCAAAGGGGCCAGATAGACAATGAAGAGCCAGGGGGAGAGGATAGAGCCCTGTGAAACACCAGATGGGGAGAGAGAGTTGGTGGAGAGAAAAGACCCAAGCTGAACCTGGGAAGGTCAGTCCAGGAGGAAGGAGGTCAGCCACACCAGAGCCTGATCTGTGATGCAAAGGGTCTCACAGAGACAAGTAATCAGGATGTTGAGGTTGACCGAGTCAGAGGAAAGGTCCAGGAGAATGAGGACAGAGGGAGAGCAGAGAGTCAAGTTTAGAGAGCAAATCCTCATGGTTGTTCAGGAGTGCAGTTTCCATGCCTCTGCCTGCTCTGATGCCAAACCTATGGTCATGGACACAACAGATTCAGTGTGGAGGGTTAGCTGGGAGATAGCCAACTTCTCCAGGAGTTTACCCAGGAAAGAGATCCAGGGATAGTTTACCAGAATGGAGGTGTCGGCAGAAGGCTTTTTTAGTAGGGGGTGCTCAAGGGAGTGCTTGATAAGAGAGGGGAAGGATCCAGTGGTGAATGAGTGATTACAGAAACCGGCCATGGCTGGAGAAAGAACCAATGTTGTCCCTAATGGTTCTGGAAGAGCAGGGGGACAGGGGGGTCACCTGTTTGGATGAGACTTTCATAGACCGGACTTGTCTGGAAACATCATCAGATGTTACAGGAGAGAGGATTGAGAGGAAAGGGGGGGCACCAAGGAGGGCCTGCAAGAGGGAGAGATAGAGAAGAGGAGTGTGCAGACAGAATGCCCTGGGCTTTAGTGGCGAAATTAGAAGCCAGAGCCGTGCAGAGGGCCTGGGTAGGTGTAGAAGAGGTAGATACTGCAGTAGGATTGGCCCGCTCCTCGCAGATTTTATATATTTTTTTTTTTTATTAGCCTACAGTTTCTAATTGAAACCTTTCAGCTAGGTTTAAGATCAACAAAATTACAGAAAACAAGAAACACACAGGAATAAATATAATAAAGAAACATTATAAGACAAAATCATGATACAGGACTTTCTTCAAACACTTGAGTACAGGTTTTCGCTTAATTTTCACAAATATGATCTTGACAAATTCCAACAAGGCAAAAGTCACAGAAATTATAGTCCCTTGTATCAGATGAGCCCAGATTTCTGACTCAGTTAGTGTGCTATATTCTGAGTACATTTCCTCATCAAGTTAGATCTTAATGAGGTGGTGAAGGGATTCCTCCGAATGGGGACAAGGGGCCTCATTACGAGTTTGGAGGCAGCCATGGAGCTATTAGCTCCATGGCTGCCTCCAAACCGGGCTCCATTACCGGGTTCCTGCAATGAGGAATAACTGGGTCATTCCGACATAGGAGGACCCGGTAATTCCTCCTTGCAGGAAACATTCCCCATTCCCATTTGAGCCCCCATAGGGCTCAATGGAAATGGGGAAGGAGGTAACAACGGGCACATTACAAGTGTCCCGTTGTTACCTCCCTCTTCCCCTTGCGGGACCCGGAAAAGACGTCTGGTTTTACCAGATGTCTGATCCGGGTCCCGCAAAGGGAACCTCGTAATCGGCCCTGACAGAATGAAGGGGGCCGGTCCCTTATCGGCCCCCTTCATTCAGTCAGCGCCAGGGTCGTAATGAGGCCCAAAGTCTATAGCAGTAATCCCTGCAGGTTACTGGTTTCCTAGCCTTAAGCCGCTCATTAGTCAGGAACAAATTAAATCACAATCTCAGGAATTGAGATTGAGCGTTGTCAGATGGAAATTTTTGAAGGTAAGGTAGGATTGTTCCTCATTTTTTACTGTCTGTGCAATATTGCCCGTTCAACTTTATACTTAGTTTTATACTTAGTTGTTGCATCCAGTGTATCAATCCAGTTTTGATCAAGGAGAGCCTTAACATTCTCGGGATTGTCTATTTGTAACTTGTTATTTCACCCAAGAGTGTTTGGAATGCCAGTACATTTGCAGCACCAGTCTTCCAAGAAGCGATCGCTAACTGCCCGGGCAGCTTGATTCAGTGATGTGAATCCTCCTATCAGTGGAGTAAAACATTTTTGATAGAATGAAAGGCTCTTCCAGACTGTTTGTGTGTATAAAGATGTTACACCAAGCTCTCTTCTGATGATTATAACTGGCATGGATTTCGGTAGAGATAAAACATATCTCCAAAATAGGCCCTCAAGAACGGGCCATATTTTCCAAGACAGTGATAAGGAGCTTTCAGATCCATACGTCAGTATTGGAATTACCTTTGTGCAATAGAAAGTGAGGACAGGAAATTCCATTTTCCTTCTAAGCTCATCCTCTCGATACACATCTACAGAGCTATCATTTATTGATATTCCCAAGTAGGTAATTTGGGTTATCACCAGTATTTTTGCTCCTTCGATAAACCAGCTACAGCCTTTTGCCTTCATCCCGCTTTTCCTCCCAAAGATCAGGACACTTGACTTCAGAGGATTTATCCTTAGATCGTTAGTTGCCAGGTATTTGGCCAATGCGTTTAGCTGATGCTGCAGCCCAATCGGTGTTTCATCCATTATTATTAAATCCTCTGTATATAAAAGCAGGTTGACTTGTGTACCACTGACGTTAGGTGGAAAAACTCTGGTATCTATAAAGGAATCTTCCATGTCAGAGATGAAAGGAAGTCCAGGGAAAGGAAGTATTTAAAAGGCTTGCTACCATTTTGCATTTCTTTCACAGTCTACAGTGTAGGAGCTGGTGTTGTCCTGCAGCTGGCTCCTCCTTGGCCTCAGGGACGTCATTTGGGTGTCACAGGTGTGACCCCTGTGGTCTCCCTTGATACCCCTACAAAAAAAATGTTTAAATTATTTTTTTATTTTATTTTTGTTATAAACGGAAGCTCCTAGGCTGTGGCCAGAGCCATTTGGCTCTTTGTTTCAGGATTGGCTGGCTTTCTTGTTCAGGCCTCTTAAAAAATAACAGGGGGTTCCGCAGCAGTGACCCTGAATAAGAAAGAACAGGAATAACAAATAATGTGTCTTTCTGGAATTCTATACAATAATTACTAGACTTTTTAAATGTTTATTTCCGGCACACTTCAGGGGGTGAGTCACTGATTTAGACTGTTCTCAAACACCTCAAATTCACAATGCAGACAAAAACTTCTAAAAAGCATTTAGAGTAGTATAAGCATCAATTTCAGACTATTTATTTTGCTTTTGGCAGGTTGCCGTTATTACATGTATTTTTATGCCGTTGTCTCAGTTACGATCATCACCAGACATTCCATCTCGGTGTCCTCAGTCACTTGACAAAATCCTTCTGCCTAAAAGTTTGTGTAGAGTGTAGAAATGTTTGACCATAGCACATAAAGCGGCCCTTGATTTAATTCTGCCACAATTAATGCTTTGCTGTAATGTGTCTGTCTTTCCTATCTATTGATTGCATGTATGAGGTAACAAGGGCACAGAGTAAGGGATGCTGTGTGAGTGCGCTGCTTTCCCTGCGCTACTCTTAATTCTTTAATATAGTTATGAACACTCCCTATTGTATGTATTTTGCTAACCTCTGAAGCCTGAAATGTAGATTCATGGATGCTTGCCATGTGGCCAACTTTGCACCGGACCTGCAGATGAAGTGGGCTGCTATTAAATCTCAGTTTCCAGTTTAATGGTATCCACTACAGAGTGTAATTTGCTTTCTGACTTTGAGAACATTCTAATTTCAAATGTTTGTATAGCCGTTAAGAGAACTCAGTGGGTTGAGCTCTTGCTGTTGCAGGGGGTGAGGGTGGGGGTGGCATTAGGGTGTGTGGGTGTGTGTTCTCTCTCTCTCTCTCTCTCTCTCTCTCTCTCTCACCGTGCATTTCCATTTTTTATAAAGAAAGTAATATCTCTTATTGTACATGAAAAGGATATTGCACGTCACCTCAGAGTTACGTGACCATATAAAGGAATTTGGCCTTCAGCCTTGATCCTATATTTCATCACGGAACTCCTCAGTGACTTGCAATATCCTAATAACATACAGTAGGAGGAACATTAGTGCATATATACAATGCTAGAAAAACAGGTTAATACCAGAAATGTCAAAACTCATTTTGTGATCTTAATAAAATTCAAGAAGCTATTCTCACGTTAAGATCACTGGGTCAGTTCAGGGAAAGTTTATTGTGAGGAATTCAACCATCCACATGGTGGGTTTGTGCTCGCCTGGGCTTTTTGAATGTTTCGCAATGATGGTAGACCAACCTCAGAAAAATATGTGGGGCCAATCCACACACATTTTCCTTTGCTCAATCCACAACAAACTCATAGACAGGTGTACTCTATCTGCCCTGTCATATTTTGTTGGAATGTGACATCTAGGAGTGCATGGCATCTCCAGAAATTGGGGAGCACCAAGTATCCCCCTGACATGGCCAGCCTGATTAACTAACAAAGGCTCCATGGATCAGCCCTGCTCTTTTGCTGAGCCCTGCAGCTGGTGCAGTGAGTAGTATACCAATTACATGGTACTTTAAACAGGCCCACAGGGGGCCAGGTTGCAGAGCTTAACAAAAGGGACAGGAAAACCAACAAACTTTCATGTGTAACTGTGTCAACCTGAAGCCAGTTTACAACCTCAGTATCAATGACAGTGAGCTGTCATGTCTGGGATTTTGTTTACAGTAGGCCCACCCCTGTAAGAGGACCCCATTCAGAAGGTACGAAAATGTGGTTTGCAGAAGCCAGAGAGTCTGGTCTTGCCGCAGCTTTAAGGGAACCTGCTGCTTTATTCAGCAACCACAGAGAGATTCATCAACCAGGGAGACTCCATGACAACAGGCAGGAAGATGGAATGTGCTTAGTATCACACGTTTTCACCCCTCTGGTTATGACCTCATGCATACAGGATATTGTTGGTAGGGACAACATGATTGTTTCATTGGTTGAGGCTCACTGGAGCCCCTCTTTTGGCAGATAATCTGAAGACTTCCCTTGAAGTGACAAAGAACTCAACCTGGACCCAGGCTGAAGGTACAGTCTGCCTTACATCTTCCACCAGTGAAGGAAGGCAGGATATCCAAAGAGGGAAGCAAGATCCCTCCCCTAAACTTCTCCCAGAAAACAGAGGGAGAGACAGAACTCAGAGGACCCTCCATCCACTCCAGAACCGGTACCCAGCCAGCACACACTATGCCCTACTAGGCTTTGCAGCAAGCTTCCTGGATAGGAAGTGTCAGAAGGTCTCCAAACCTACAACCAAGGACAAGGCAGCTGTCTGCAACACACTCCTCGGCTTTGGACTGTCCGCCTTAAAGGATGACACAAGTCCATTGAAGAAGCTGGGAGAAGCGCCGACACTTAAAGACATCCTCCTTAAAGCACATTCTCAAACCAGTCAAGTTCCTCAATCTGCAACAGACGGCAACACTGACCATTGTCAAACCATCATCACTTAAAGACATCCAAGAAGTCTCGACCAGTGCTTCAGAACCACTGCTGAGCCCTGAGACAATGGTTCCTGGCCCAGAGCCGCCTTGTAAGCCAGCCTACAGCCGTTCGTCCATTTTCGCTTGCTGAACCATCTTGCCACCAGATACCCACAGCTGACTCCCATGTCAAACTATCGCAGAAGTGCCCTCAAGCTGACTCGACCCCGTTGAGCACCAAGAACACCTGCAGCACAAGGTACATTGTGGTTCTGTCCTCCTGCTCCTTCCCAGAAGGCCCCTAGAGACATATCAAGTCCCATTGCTTCCTTTGTGTTGATGCCAAGAAACCTTAAACTGTTGTGGTTATTAACCATACCAACTACCCTCCTGTCAGTATCGATAGTGCATCCCTTTTCCTTCTTTGTCCTGTCCTCTGCATTCCTATACAGGGGGGTTGTAATTCGTAGTGTTGCTAGAACTGTCTCTTGTGATATGAATAAAGTACATATTTTTGATACAACCTTGACTGGACAGTCTCTTTTATCAATGAGTAATAATTGCATTTTCGCTGTGTTGTAATTAACCAATGATCCATGACCTTTCAGAGATAAGGCTGCCGTTCAGTCTACATTACCAACATTGCACAAGGAGGTTAATCATTTGCTTGTCATTCCAATCTATTCAGATGTATTAGAGGTGCAGGGTTGATCGATGGTTTAGAAACCGATATTCACCACTGGTACCGCGGGAGTTGATTTGTCACATTTATGTTTAGCAAAGCAAGGCCGGTTATATTATGCACAGTACATAAAGCAGTCCCAGACTCCACTAGGCCCAGCTTGCAGAGCAGTGCCTTTTTTCGTTATGCTCACATAGCAGAGTAAAGGCAGATTCAATTGCTGACAGTTTGCACAGTAAAGTCAGATCCCATGTGTCCAGGTAACAGTTCCATTTTCCATTGGGCAGACTTGGTGGAAGGGAGATGTGTAGCTTCCCACCTAGCATAGCAAGCCCAGATTCCAGCATGCCCAATTAGCACGGTATGGCCAGAATCCAGTATTTCCATTTAGCACAGAAATTGTTAAATGATTTCAAAGGGTCCAGTTAGCACAGTGAAACCTTGGAGGGGCCCTTAAAATCGGTAACATGTCATTCAAGGATTGCAATGCAGAATAACTCTTGCACCAAATAATAAGACCAACTCAGAAAGTTGGCAAAATGTCTCTTCTGACTGTTTTATTTTCAATTGTCTAAAACAGGTAGTTACAACGTACGCAGCACACCATGCATCTGGAAGCATTTCATAAAAACAATTCTTTTATAGCAAAAAAATTCATCACACGTGATGTCGTACTACGTGGCAATCCAAGAAAACCTACAGAGAGTTATGGTTGGCTTAAGGGGAACATCCAAGTATACTTTCTATATAGGGATGGGTTGTGATTGGGTCTCTACAATCAGGTGGACAACTTATGACCACCACTAGTGCAAGTCATCTTCAACATATATTAAGTCCATCGTACATCATTGGCTCTCAAACTATAAGGCCCTTTGTTATATGGCCCTCTACAATTGGTTGGCACGCTCGTGCTCGGTCTGGAACATTCGGCTCACTAGCAGCCTTCCCAATCCTTTTCTCTTCACAGTTCTGAGCTTACTAAATGTGTGACACTGATGTCCAGATTCTATAGAATGGCGGCACTGCCTGCAGTCTATTCACTACTTATAGCCAGCCTTCACAATTACTTAGTCTACTTGCATTGCTGCACCTGTACAGTTATAAAAACGGCTTGCATTTTCTGCAGTGCTCTTCACACGTGCAATCTTCATTCCGCATATGAAAGTCTTCTCGATTCTTTACTTCGTCATCAGGTTCTATAAGGTCTATGCATTCTCTTCTTCAGCCACTCTTCTCAGTGTGTCACCTTCATTTCTTATGACGTCACCAGCCTCTCTTTCTCTCATCCTCATGTTCCTTTGGGGATCCCCTCCAAGAGATTGTCATCTCTATAGGGATACATCGTGTAGGGTCTGATCAATGGATACCTTTTCTCGAAGACTCTTTGTGGAATGGGTACCATCACTGGCATTGTACATGTCACACTTTCCATATTCCAACATATCGGCAAGATGGGGTGGGGACTTCCTGCAGAGGCATTCAGCTGCTCCTCTAGAACCGTGAGGCCATAGTGTAGTTGGCCCAATTAGCACACTGAGGGCACATTCCATATGTCAAGCTATAATAGACAGACCAGATACCATTATGCACACATTGCATAAAGAGGCCAAAAGAGTCAGCATTCAGTGAGTAAAGTGCCTTCACTCTCCCAATTCAACAACCAGGCCCACCTGGTTCTCTAACCTCACTGGCAGAGAGCCAGGAAAAGTGCAGGGACAATAAGGGTCTGGGGGGAGGGGATAGCCATGCCACTCCCACTTCAACATCACTGCTACCTTTGACAGCTGAAGCGAATATGAGGTAACAGCCCACACCCTCTGTCAAACCCTGTTTCTAGGTGGCCATTATGCTCAGTTAGTACAGCAGTACCATATTTCATTATGTCCACTTTGTCCAAAAGTTCTAAATTTCATTATGCCCACTTAGAGTAAAGGCAGAAATCTACACAGATTCCAGCACACCCACCTAGCCCAGTATGGGCTGAGTCCAGTATGGAAAGTTGGCATGGCCACCCCCAGAAGGCCCAGTTAGAAATGCCAGCACTCAGGCCTTTTGGAAATTTTTGAAGGTAAGGTAGGATTGTTCCTCATTTCTTACTGTCTGTGCAACATTGCCCGTTCAACTTTATACTTAGTTTTATACTTAGTTGTTGCATCCAATGTATCAATCCAGTTTTGATCAAGGAGGGCCTTAACATTCTCGGGATTGTCTATTTGTAACTTGTTATTTCACCCGAGAGTGTTTGGAATGCCAGTACATTTGCAGCACCAGTCTTCCAGGAAGCGATCGCTAACTGCTCGGATAGCTTGAGGTAATTTGGGTTATCACCAGTATTTTTGCTCCTTCGATAAACCAGCTACAGCCTTTTGCCTTCATCCCGCTTTTCCTCCCAAAGATCAGGACACTTGACTTCAGAGGATTTATCCTTAGATCGTTAGTTGCCAGGTATTTGGCCAATGCGTTTAGCTGATGCTGCAGCCCAATAGGCGTTTCATCCATTATTATTAAATCCTCTGTATATATCTGTATATATCTGTTGACTTGTGTAGAACTCTGGTATCTATAAATGAATCTTCCATGTCAGAGATGAATAAATTAAAGATTGCAGGTGCTAAGCGACAACCTTGTTTTAGGCCAGTATTGGTTGTAATTGGGTCAGATAGATCTCCTGCTTTGTTCAGTCTTATGCGGACTGTAGTTGTTGTGTGACGGTTCCTTGTGGCTTCCAAGATGTCAGCGGGGCAGCCCCAAGCGTGTAGTTTATTTCCACAGAGTTTGAAGATTTAAAGAGTTGAAAGCCCTAGGTAGATGAACTGATGGCAAGTATAGTTTCTTGCCATTCTACTGTGTTGTTCGTAGTTTCGGCAGGTTTATGAGAAACAGGTTCAACGATGTTCCAACACCTTTTTCAAAGTTTGACTGCCATGGATCTCAATGTTTAGTTTCCATGAGCCAAATGGTCAAGTGGTTCAAGACCAAGGCTGGGAAAATTTTACCCATTACATCAAGATGGGCAATAGGTCTATAGTTCCTTGGTAATAACCTATCACCCTTCTTGAAGATGGGAACTGTTATGGAAGACCTCCAAGAGGCAGGTATTTCCCTCCGTGATTTTATTATTTCATACAAGTTGAACATGAAGGAAGCCCAGTCTTCTGGATTTTTCTTGAGGATCATATTCTTTAGGCCATCAGGGCCACCTGCTCTAGAGGAGCTCAAAGATTTGATAAAATCCAAGATTTTGTCCCTACTGGCTTCAAAATTCCAGGGATGATTTAGCAAACGGAGAGTGTCAATATTAGATATTGTTTTACTCAAAAAGAGGTCACCAAAGTGAATGATCCAGTCTCCAGCTGAGCTAGGATTTGCTTGTAAAGATTGTTGAGGTACTTCCAAAGCATTAAGGATCTTCCACATCTAGCCCGAGTTCTTAGAGGCTATTAACCGAAGCATGTACTCAGCATCCTTCTGAATGATTAAATACTTGTGCGTTTTCAGCCAGTTTTTATGGCTTTGTTTACCTTTTTTAAGGTCTTCTGAGAAAAATGTTTTAGTGTGTTCAGCAGTTGTTTTCTTTCGAAAACCGCAAAGTCAAATTTATGTTTATGTCAAAAACCCAGCTTCATGCCCATGTTTTGGTTTTCTGCATATAGGCACAGGAAATTTGGGTAATCAAGGTCCATCCTTGAAGAAGACACATCAAGGTCCTCTCTCATAGCGATTATATTTCTAGTCGTTAGTCTCAATCCATTTCTACTTGGGAGAACTGTTAAGTCACAATGCCTAACTTGTGTGTCTTTATAATGCATGCCTTCAATTCACAGCCTCGGGAGGTTGTGATCTCTCATACCTGTGGATTCCACTAGTAAGGACTTTATGTATGACTTGTAGTTGTTGGAAACGAAAAAATAATCAAGGATCTGCCTCTCAAGACCCCTCTTCCACGTCTCACTAGGCCGGATGTCTCCCATTGTAAAACCATTTAAGATCTCAATATTTCTTATACCGAATTCCTTTCGCCAATTCCAACCATGTAAGGTAGCTTTGTCTGCATTCGGTGTAGGGTTTACCACCAAGAGTGACTCCCTGTGAAGCAGTGAATGTTAAGTTCACCACAAAGTATTAGGTTTAGGTCCGGCCTTGTGACTCTTGCATAGTCGATTTTATTCATTACTTGATCTATAAAGTTCTTAATTATATAAAGGGCGCCTGGCAGAGCCCTGAAAAACCCAGGTGGGAATAATTAAATAAACTGAACCAAAATTTCAGGGTGGGAGGTCAGGCAACAGTTCCAATCTAAAATTAGACAAGCAACCAATAGTTAAGCTGCAGTCCTTTTTTCACAAAATGTTTAATTTTTTTAATCAAAATGAATAGTATTAGTAGAGATAGAACACTCAAGGTATATTCAAGACACAACAATACAAAGTGAGTATGATCCAGTATAGACAACTGGATCTTAATGTGATGGTACAAAAGAAGTGTGCTGTATCGGGTAGAACACAAACAACTATGCAGTCACAGAAATACAACATAAACCCACATTAGTGGACATGTATATAAAAGACACAAAAACATCAATGTTTCAAAAATGCATTGTCTTAATGGTCATATCGTCGACACAATGGTGTTTCGGCCTAGAAAGTGCTGTGTAGTATAGCTATGTAAGCAGGCCTTCATCAGGACTTGTGGAAACCTGAAAGGTGATCCTGGAGTGTCTATCTGGGGAAAAAACAGATGGGGAATTGTCAGTGGAACTATGACCTCTAATAAAATGAATAATTCAAAAAAGCTCTCATAAGATGCTAAAGGGGTCTCCTAAAGCTAGGGGCCTGAAATCTTACCAGAGATTTGTCCAATGCTATGGTACAAAAGAATATCCATCATCAGTCAAGATATCTGGGGTGTACTGAGTACGTCATGGAGGAACAGGAATTGAACCTGTAACGACATGTGCATAGTGCTGTAAAAATACAGTACAAAATAATAGGCCTTATAAATGCCCAATATACCAAGCCAAATATGGAGAATCTTACCTCAAACAGGTAAGTAATGCTCAGCCCGAAAAAATGGAGGCGGTAACTGCAAAACGTGATTCCTCCGCCAAATATATCAGAATGCGACTCAACTGTGTGGGGAAACTTTTGCTCCGGATGTCGCTAACTTGTACATGGCACAATATGAAACAGATTACATATATCATGATCAGAATCCTTACAAGTCACAAATTCTTCTGTGGCGACGATACATTGATGACGTCCTACTCATTTGGACAGGCACAGAAAATGAGCTGAATTTGTTCCATCTATGGTTAAATCAACGCAATCATTACATCCGGTTTACCATCGAGTGGAGCTACCAGGAGGTAGATTTCCTAGATCTGCATATTTACAGATCAGGCAATATTCTTCAAACTGAACTCTACAGGAAACCAACTGACCGCAACACTCTGCTGCATTTCTCTAGTTATCATCCTCAGGGCCTGAGGTATAATTTGCCCTATGGCCAGTTTCTGAGAATTAGGCGGAATTGTTCCAGCAAAGAAAAGTATGAACAACATGCCGATGAATTACAACTACGATTGAAGGAAAGAGGTTATCCAAATAAATCTGTCAAACAAGCGAGAAAAAGGGCTTTGAATACCGACAGAACCATATGTCTTTCTCCCAAGGAAAAAACTGAAATGAATAGATTGGTTTGTGTTACCACCTATAGTCCTCTAAGTAACCTCATTAAACAAACCATCAATAAACATTGGCATTTGATTAAGAACAAGGGCATCCTGGATAAAAAGCCCATTTTCGCTTTCAAGAAGAACAGGAACCTAAGGGATTCCCTGGTCCACACCTATATCGAGGAAACAAAGACATCTAATACATTGTGGGACCTTCCGAACGTTGTGGGTCACTTTCGGTGTGGCAAATGTATAGAATGCCGCTACACGAGCCCCACCAAAACCTTTGACTACAAGGGCTATCATCATACCCTACAAACACATACCAACTGCAACAGCAAGTTCGTGAACTATGCAATATTATGCCCATGCCACTTGTTATACATAGGCAAAACCACCAGACCAGTGAAACAACGGATCTCAGAGCACAGATCATGTATCAAGAATAAGATTCAGGACAAACCTCTTGTTGATCACTTCAGCCGACTAGGACACACCAATGATGATTTATCCTGGACCATCGTTCAACAACTTACTCCACAAAAAAGAGGGGGTGATAGAGATGGAGCTTTGACTAGACTGGAACAACTACTGGTCCATCAACTTGACACTGTCAGATCAGGGTTGAATATTTCGGTGGAATGGAAACATTTCTACAGTCAATGAACCCCTGGCCTGTTTGTCCACTCCCTGTTGACCATCCTAGCCCTTTTTGATCTTTTTGATCTTTTTGATCTGTTCGATTTATGAGAACTCCTGTTCTTTAGTCACTTGCTCATTTTGAAGCATTTAGATTTTTTGCCCAGGTAACTTATAATTTTGTGTACCTTGACTATTCTGGATGTACCATTATAATGCTATATGTAAGTTTGGGCCATCACAGGATGTTTTCTCATATCCCAACTTCTTTTCAATAATGCATGCAGTATACGTATGACCTTTGTGCTGCAATTATGGTGTCATGTAGGGCATTCTGATCAGATTCAGTGACAGCATCATCAAATCTATATTAACTATACTGTCTTATTGTTCAGCATTAGTTTAGATGTGCAATATTACTTGTATGTATACTTCTGCCACTGAAACTCAGTGCTACATTAATAATGTACCTTCTGAAATAAGCACCTTGTCTACAAACAAATGTAAATAGTGCTCTTTGTGTGCTCAATCTCACATCACACTGTTACTTCGCAATTTTGTTGCCATATGTTTCATTGTTTTACTCTATGTTTCATTTTTATGTATCATCATGTTTGAGTGCCGGCTTCCACACATAACCATTAGTGGCACTCATCAACACAGCATTAGTATGCGCTCTGAACGTTGAATTTGTTCCCGCAACGTCTTGAGTGCTGGCTTCCACCCATAACCATTCGTGGTACTCATTAACACAGCATTAGCATGCGTTTTGAACGTTGAATTTACTCCCGTTACTTTACATCTGCACGTGCTCTTTTCCGACGTGATGGCTTGCGCTTCATCACGTGGGTGTTACCTCACCCTTGGAGGTTCCTTTCAACGTTTAGTCACGGTCCTACTTTGTCTCTCATTGGTCCTCTTGTGATTGACACTTCATTTCAGCGCCATGTCCAACCAATCGGATTGTCTCACAAGTATTATTACTCGCGATGTTTTGGGACAGGCTGTCATTCCAACTACGCTCGCGTACTGAGACGCTTTGTTGTTTTTTCTGCTCGCGATTCCCAGGGATACTCTTTCACTGTGACGACGCTCGCGTTTTGAGACCCCCTGCCTGGGCTCGGCCGTAAAATTGCACATACAATTGTAAGTCATCAAGTATGCTGTTTAGCCTATAACGTGATGTTTTGGCCCCTTTCCTTCACTGTTTAGTGCTACATAATCTTTATATGTTTATACTATATAGGACACCATCTTTATATATAGTTTTTTCCATTATTCTTATTTTCCCCACACAGTTGAGTCGCATTCTGATATATTTGGCGGAGGAATCACGTTTTGCAGTTACCGCCTCCATTTTTTCGGGCTGAGCATTACTTACCTGTTTGAGGTAAGATTCTCCATATTTGGCTTGGTATATTGGGCATTTATAAGGCCTATTATTTTGTACTGTATTTTTACAGCACTATGCACATGTCGTTACAGGTTCAATTCCTGTTCCTCCATGACGTACTCAGTACACCCCAGATATCTTGACTGATGATGGATATTCTTTTGTACCATAGCATTGGACAAATCTCTGGTAAGATTTCAGGCCCCTAGCTTTAGGAGACCCCTTTAGCATCTTATGAGAGCTTTTTTGAATTATTCATTTTATTAGAGGTCATAGTTCCACTGACAATTCCCCATCTGTTTTTTCCCCAGATAGACACTCCAGGATCACCTTTCAGGTTTCCACAAGTCCTGATGAAGGCCTGCTTACATAGCTATACTACACAGCACTTTCTAGGCCGAAACACCATTGTGTCGACGATATGACCATTAAGACAATGCATTTTTGAAACATTGATTTTTTTGTGTCTTTTATATACATGTCCACTAATGTGGGTTTATGTTGTATTTCTGTGACTGCATAGTTGTTTGTGTTCTACCCGATACAGCACACTTCTTTTGTACCATCACATTAAGATCCAGTTGTCTATACTGGATCATACTCACTTTGTATTGTTGTGTCTTGAATATACCTTGAGTGTTCTATCTCTACTAATACTATTCATTTTGATAAAAAAAATTAAACATTTTGTGAAAAAAGGACTGCAGCTTAACTATTGGTTGCTTGTCTAATTTTAGATTGGAACTGTTGCCTGACCTCCCACCCTGAAATTTTGGTTCACTATAAAGTTCTTAGCCATCTCCGAGTTTGTGTTCCAGTAGAGGTTGCAAATTAACCAACCTCCTGTGTTCCTACCGTCGAGTTTTTCTATTAAGCAGGACAATTTGAATTAGAGGAGACACATTTTTCATCCAGGTAATAAGCCAGCCATAGGTCGACCCCTCTGGCCTCTTGTAGGCGGGTTTAAATAGGAAGCAAAGCCCTTTAGTATAGATGTTTCCCTTAACCATGTTTCCTACAGACAAACCAGGTCATCAGACTCAAATGGCATGTTTCATTCTCCGAATAAATGTCCAAAGCCCCTAGTGTTCCAGCAAATGAGGGTAATGTCTTTTGATGACTCATTTCCCTCGTTCTCTGGGCATTAGGATGTTTGTTCTAACGCACCTGCAAGCCAGTACCATCTGTGTTCATGTTCTTTTAACTGGATGCCTTTTTGTGGTTTACCAACGTTCTTTCTGTATGAGTTTTCTACAACTAGCCTCAAGGTCTTTGACACTGGCAACAAATCGTTTGGGCTTGCCTTAGAAGATAAACTCTTCTGCGAGTTGAAGCCTTTCAACAAGTGTCTTCTTGATTCTTTTGGTTTGTCTGAGGTTTCCGATGTGTGTCTGTGTCTCTTAGTGAGAATCCCCTAAAGGTCAGTTGGCAATTTTTTCTTATAAGTAGACTTTTTATTTCACTGGAATTGAGGTGCAGAATCACCTTGTCTTTCTTTTGTTTGTCAAGGAATTCGATCAGATCGATGTCCTTGGAGCAGATCTGGGTTAAGTCTGGGATACTATGGAGCAGCCTCAAGACGTTAACTCTATCAAGAAAAGTGTCATCCCTTAAGTGCAAGATTCTTTCTAGATTCAATGTTAACTTGCCATGACTTCTCTTCCTTAGTCCTCTACTCCTGTGGTTCACCTGGGGTGTCGGCAATTCAATAGGGGGAGGTAACTGAGGGCTCTCTTTATCACCCCAAAAGGCATGTTTGTTACAGTTTCGGCTTTTTTGTTCCAAAGATTTAAAGTCAGAATGTGAACTCTTTCGCTGGGAGGCCCTCTTAGTAACCTGAAAAGGTTTGGCCATGTGTATACGTGAGGTTACTTTAGGCCTCTGTCGGGGAACCACCGCCATAGAACCAGGCTTTTCACCCGTCATCCGCCTATCAGAAGCAACCTCACACTTGTCGCTGCTTTCGGTATCTGTCACCAAGATCGGGTGGCAGTGAGCTGGGTGGCTTGTTCTTAGAACAAGCATGTGCTCTACCAACGTGACCTCCAGCCGATTGTTTATGGAAAAGACCTCGTCCCAATCGTCCAAGTATGTTGAAAGATTCAGGAGTTCGTCAAAGCCAATGGATGTATCCTTAGGTGGTAACTTATTACTGTCTATCTTTAGCCCCACAGCCAGATTTTTAGTCAGAGAACTTTGGAAAATGCCCTCAAGGGGTGTAATTATGCTTGATTCATCCATGGACTTACAAGAAGAACTTAGACTCCGGATTGTCACCTTTTTGGCTTTTTTTGTAATACATCTATGAATTGAGACAGCATCGGAGGCCCTAAAGTTCTTCACTATTTCTATTCTTCGTCTCTGTTTAAGGAAGTGGGACTCCACTGCTGCATTTGGCAGTAACTCTGACTCTTTCCTTGAAATACAATTTCTTGAAGGTTTAGAGCTACCATTTTCACCTGTTTTAGGAATAGGGTCCATTGTTTCACAAAAAATTCCATAAGTTCTAGAGGCCAGTGAATCAGGTACAAACTTTGGGAAAAAAACCTCCTAGGTTCCAATGCAAGAGCTACGGAAATGGTACAATTTGACTCAGCGGGTATAATTAAACCATTTTTTGACAGTGTGGGCTTAATGATACTATTTTTAGAAGCCACGTTAGATTTGAGTTGTTTATTGGGTGGTTTGAGACCATTTGCCTTATCCACTTTAGGATTGATAGAGGGAACTTCCAAGCTTTGCAGTTCTTTAACAGTTCTTCCATGTAGTGAAATTTCCTCATTTGCCGTGTTATACAGGGGAATCGACCTCTGGTTAATTGACAAGGAAGCCCTCCTGCTTTCCTTTTCTTTTATGATGGGCTCCGGAATGTTTCGTAGGAAAGCTGTGATGCGTTCAAGGCTTTTGTCTTCATTTTCCTTTAAGGCGTAATGAAACCTTCAATGTAGATAGTTTTAGAATGATGCATGGCCAAAAGAGTATTTTGGTCCCTAATTTGATCAGCCACCCCTTCTTACAGCTTCATGAAAGGGGCCATTATAAGGGAAAAAGCTGTGATCATATTTGCGTCTATGATAGGAAGGTTTATTGCCTTCTCTTCTAGTTGTGCTGCAGCAAGATCCAATAAGAGGTCTTCGTCTGTTAGCCTATTGTCTTTTGAGGAGTTTAGGTCTTCTGTGCTGGACGTCAACCGCCTGCGTTTAGGGGCCTGGGTAGACCTACCTATCCCACTGTCTTGGGGCAAGTCCAGTGCCAGCTTTACAGGGATTTTTGGTGTTCCTTTATGTCCAGTTGAATCATTTGTGTGGATCTCATTGTCCATATCAGTGTCCATTTGGTCATTTAACAAGTCTACCGGTCCAATCTCTGGCACCCCCACTCAAGTAAGTCACGGGGCAAGCCAGTACTTTCCGTCATGTTTCATGGGTTTCATTGAGGATTGGTTATGATGTTCTTGACTCTCCCGTAGGCATGTATTCTGGGGCACTGCATTAGGCATGGAGGTGTCACTTCCCAGAACTGTGTGTTCAGTTGAGGCGGGGATACAAGTTAAAGTGGATGAGCCGGTTTCTCCTTATAAATGTACTGGTGGCTTTGGCCGTGCATAAAAGAATGACTGTTTAGCATGTGAAAGAGCTGAAGTTAACCCTCTTGGTTTCCAGATCTAAGGACCCGAGGTGGGATGAAGCAGTTTATTTGGGTTAAGCTGTTTTGATGTCCCAAAAGTGTACTGTTTCAAATGTGGGGCCTTTTCCACCCTCAAATCATTGTCAGGAGGTTTAAGCCCACTCAACACGGGCATAGTACTAGATGCCCGAATGTAGCAAAAACAGGAATTGTGGCAGCATCTTTCTGCCCACTTACATACCTGCAGCACACCACTGCACTGGAAACTACGGTCTGTGATCTGAGGTCCGCGATGCACCGCCGCCACACACCAGCAGTCACAGCGGTCACAGCGTTTTTACAGCGGATTACAGCTTTTAGAGAGGGGTCTATGGTCTACGGTAGTATAGGGCTTGCCGCTCACCGCTCACCACCACCGCTCACCACATCGCAGCCACAACCGTAACACAGCTGTAACACTGCTTGTCTTCCAAACGGGTTTCGAGTTAAAGACCTCACAAGGACGTATCACATCTAGGATCGTCAAGCCGCTTTCGACAATCTGACAGCCGATTTTTTAAAGTTTGGACGTGTTGTTCGAGGCTGCAGAGATGCAGGCTTGAATATGGACCCCCTTCTTAGAGAAGATGAAGTCTTTATTGCCTGTGGAGCAGGCAGCAGGCCAGTTTGTCACAGGGTGCACCCAAAGCTCACCACTTTCGTTCAGCTACTCTGCATTGCGTTTCATAGCGGCCAGATTGGATCCTCATAACAGGAGCAAGGATATCCAGAGTGTTAGAGATGGAAAGGTGAAGGATGGAAATGGCTGTGTCAGGATGCGAGTAACCCCCAGGAGTAAGCGGGGAAGAGAAAGTGGAGGCAAAGGCGGCCACTGACACTCGTTTCATAGGTTGAATGACCGTAAAGCAAGGTGGCAGTGCTGGACGGGCCTTCGTCAATGGAACAGGAATCTTCAAATGAGAAGAAAGTGGTCAGTCCAGAATAGAGGAGTAGTGAGGGGGGAATGTCTGAAGGGATGAGAGCATCCAATGTGAGGCCGGCTGAGTCAGTCGGACCAGAAGGTAGAATGGATAGAAAGTCGCATAGGTTGCGAAAAAGCCCAGAGGAGTCTGGGGAGTCCAGGTGTATGTTGAGATTCCCAAGGAGGAGAAGCTAGGAGATAGAAGGAAGGAGAGAGGAAGTGAGGTCAGCCCATTGAGAGAGGAAGAGGGTGACCTGACAAGGTGGCCTGTAGATGGTGGCCAAGGTCAGAGCGAAGCCAGGAGAGAGAGTGCCTGCAGAACAGGCATTCAAAGGAGGAATAGGTCTGAGTGCGGATGATGGAAGCAGGGATCCACTCAGGAAACATCAGGACCACTCCTTCTCCAGGCCTCTTGGGCCTGGGCTCGGAGAGGATCGTGTAGCCCTTGGGGAGGAGTGTGTTAAACTCGTGATAGAGCTGGCCTTGAACCATGTCTCGGTAAGAGCGAGAGCATCCAGTTCCACAAGTTCAAGGAGGTGGCAGATGTCAGAGGAGTGTTTGACAGCAGAACAAGAGTCGAAAGTAGCCACATGGAGCAGGTTGCCACTTATTAAAGACTTCCGGGAGGGTGGGGGGGGAGTACCCATCGGAAGTGGCAGAGGAGCCAGAGAGGTGGAAGGAGGAGGTGGCAGAGGAGCAAGAGAGGTAGTAGATTGCACAGGAACCAGAGCAGTAGAAGGAGGAGGAGGAGGGGGAGCCGGAGGAGCCAGAGAAGTGGTAGAAGGAATAGCAGGAGAAAGAAGTTGATGAGGTGAGGGAGGCGCCTATCAAGTAGTAGGAGATTGAGCTGAGGGCCATGGACCACGACGGTGCCCTTTAGATATACATTACTGATGACTCTTGAGGACTGGAAGGGGGCCAAGAGGACCTCCCATCGGGTGCCACCATTAATGGGATATGAGAAGGAAGGAGAGAGAAGTGCGACCATATGAAGGGTCTATAGGTCGGGCAAAGGAACGACAAAGAGGATGTCGGTGAGAGTCTGGCTGGCGGAGGCACAGACATAGGTGTCAGCAATGGGAAGTCCTGTATTGGACACCAGGGTGTCCTTCTTGAGCTTATTCCTTCCGGTCTTAGTGAGAAGAGTAGGATATAAGATCGAAAAGCAGTTAGAGAAGATGGACGAAATTGAGAGCACCATAGTGGGTGTGATAAAATATACTGTACATACATCTCAGTGTACAATGTATTTCATGTACAGCATATTTTCAGTAAATAATGCATACTTCTCATTATCCAGAATATACATTAAGAATAGGATGTATGCATTGCAGCGTTTGTGCTTCTGCATTTCAATATGTAATGTATCATACCTCAATATGCTCTATTTACAGCTTGGTATAAAATGTATCTTGTGCTTGTATTTTAATATATAATGCATGTATCTCAGTATACTACATATATATCTCCATTTGAAATGCATGCACCTTTGTGGAGCATACAGATTTCAGCCCATAGGGAATGTGTCTCAATATATGAAATAACATCAGCATACAATGTGTATCGCATGGTACGGTATGTGCTTCTATATTTCACTACATAAACAGACTTTTTTATCTGCATCTCAGTGCATATATTTCAAAATCTAATGTATGCATCTTAATGTACTGTATATACCTCTTAGGATAAAAGTATGTATCTTACTTTATATGGTATATATTTCAGCATTCAATACATGCATCTCAATATATGTATACCTCTCAGCACACAAAGTCTACATTTTACTATGTAATACATAGATTTATGAATCTTGAATCATTTCCCCAATAAGCGCACTTGCATCATCAAAGTAAATTTAATGTGCCAAGGCAACAATTTGCAGTTTATGGTGACATCACTCACGGTTCAGTACACAAGGAAAATTATTAATACAGGAATGTGCATTATATGTAAACCCAATGATTGAATTTGACAACAGCGGTGAATAAAGTGCTGGGAGTTTAGTAACAACATTTAAGAACCATTTGAAGTTGAAAGATGCACTGTAAAGGAGCAGAAATTGACGTAAAGCGTCATTACTGGAAAGTCAAGTACTTTGATGCACATAAAATGAATGCCAAAAAAGTCAGTTTGCGCCATTTTTACATTTTTCCCTCTTTCAATTGCATAGTGATATTTTGGGGAAATGCCACATACATGTTATATATGCTAATCAGGCAGCCTTACGTATTAGCATCTGTACAGATTGCGCCGCGCACTATGAACTTATTGATTTGAATATAAACAAAATATATTTCCTAAATTAAAAGGATTCCTTTTTGTTGCAATCGTTTGTTTTTGTACCCACTAGAGTGCGTTCGTTTTGTGAGATATTCAATCAAGTTAAATTTTGTGACTTGCGACCCCTGTTCAACTTGTTTATCTTCAATGATCAAACTCTGAAAGACCAGTAGATTTGGGACAGAGTCACTTTCCTATGTGCTGTAGTCTGCCAAGACAATACTTTTGCAGAGGTTGTCTTGGCAACTGCTGCCTTAAATTCTAAAGTGCCGCCATTGTACGCCAATCGATGGCAGAGCCAAGGCATAGTAGACCATAAGTATGCACTGACCACAATGCGTTACTTGGCAGAAGATGGCAGTGCTTGGGTATTTGAGGATTCACTCGGTGTAGGTTGGCAGCACCTGGTCACGTGAAAATGGACCGGGCATAGTAAAATACCTTAAGAGAGAGCACTTGGCCTTTGAGGCCGCACTACTTAGGCAGGAAGCAACAGCATATGCAAGATTGTACGTATGCTTAGCATAAGAGGCAGTGCTTTGGTATTTTTTTATTTGTGCTTTGGTTTCCAGCAAACCTTACACTTAAATATACATATTTTAAAAAAGCCTATAAGCAGTTAGACAAAATAAATACAAACTATCTCCCAAGACTATACAATCCCATACACAAGTATAAAACATAAAATATGTAGCTTACTTCATAGATTTAACTGACTTGTCAGTTAAAATATCCCTCCTTAATGCATGGTTTGGATATCAAAGCAATGTAAAGCTAACCAAATGTGTACCGAGTTAAAAATCAACTTCAGTAAATAAGGTACCCAACATTCGCCATTTTGTGTACAAACTGAAATCAGGGCAGTGTAAGACGACACGTTACATTGGCCACAGATGAAACACAATCAACCAGTCCATTCAGGGCCGGTCTTAGGGGCAGCAGCACCCTGGGTGAACCGGCGCACCCCGCCCCCCGTCCCCGTGCGCCTCTGGTCAACAGGGTGCGGATGGGGGCGGGGCCATGATGTGGCATTTTTTTTTTAACCAGGAAGTAATGATGTGACTAGGGTGCAACAGTACTCTATTGTTATCAAATGCGCTCTGCTGCCGAGGGCGCATTTAATAACAAAGGGGCACCTGCCGCGCCTTCTGCCACTATGCCAGCTCGGGGAGAGCCCTTGAAAGACTCCCCCGAGCTGGCGTGGCAGGGGCTAATGGTGCCCTGGGGGGGCGTGGCACCCCGGCTGTCACCCGCCCCCACCCCCTAAGGCCGGCTGTGAGTCCATTAGTTAGCATATAATACATTTTACTACTTACCTTCTTTGCACTACATTTGAGGCCACATTTAGCAGAGGATGCCAGCACCAGAAGTGGTGAGGCTGTACCTATCCATGGCATTCTAAGCTTTACTGAGCATTAGACGGCAGTACGGGGGCTTTATTTGAGCACTTGGGCCTATGAGAATGTACTTTGTCTTTGAACAGGGCCAAGATGGGAGGCAGTAACAGGGATACGATGGCAGTAGATGGGGTAAGTCTGTACCCCGCATAGTATGGCAGTAGCTGGCTCTAGAAAGACTACCATGTTGACTGTACCAAACATGCATGTGTTCATGAAGACATGCATGTCTATGTGGCATTATGTGGGGTATTTCTTTGTCACTGCAACAATAACGTCCTTTTGAAATTCAGAGGAAAATATGTTAAAGGTTGTTTGGGAGAAAGTCAACCATAACGTCCCTTTAACAAAGTTATTTAATTGAATATGCGTATTTCGGTACACAGGTGGTGGTGCTTGTGAAGAAAATAAACCCCGCTTTTTTTTATTTCATACGACGATTCCCTCGTGTTTACCAACACATGAATGTCCACACAGTCCCATGAAAACGGCTTGATCAGTGACCGCAATGAGCACCTGGCGCTCATTCGCGTAGGACTGCACACACACAAATGGTCGCGAGCAACTGGACAGCTGCACATCCCTGGTGAAATGTTTGATCCCTGTGGCACCCTCCAGTGACGCCATTTCCGACAATAACTGAAGGGCCGCAGACGGCTTTAGAACGAATTACTACAGCCCTCTTCGACAGTACCGTATCCAGGCGTGCTGAATGCTCGGTACAACCTTTCCAAACGATATTATCGAATTCAAAATGTAGTGTATTCAAGTAAATGGGTCTGAGAGGGCCTTCGTGTTGTGAGCTCCTTTTTAGCTAGCACGTGAGAACAGCGCCATCGCGTGTCAGGCAGTGTGCCACATCTAATCACAGAAGACACGTTTTCGTTATGTGGCGAAACGCACACGCCATGTACAGTTAAACGTTTAGAGGGTTGTCTTGCTACACACCTGAGTGGGTCCATCCGAGAACTTCTGTGCAGGTAGGGATCGCAGAAACGTGGTTCAGTGGTAGAAAGGACAGCAATCCATGTAGACAGGGGGAGCAGGGCGGTTTCTCGTCCCTGTGGTGCCCAGGACGAAACACTACGAATGCGCCGCCACACCACCCCGCACGCCACTGCTAAACTACACCATTAAGGAACTCCTCATATCATTATTCAAGATCTTTGCAGTAACTGTATATTTATTTAATGGATGCAGAGTTTGTCGGATACAGGTATCCAACACACATTGCATAAATAACTTCATTATCCGTTCCCATGTACCCGCCAAACATTACGTAGGGTCGTGCCTTAAGAAATATTTACTCAGCAACACTGGTCAAAACGATTATCAGAACAATGAAGTAACTCATCACCAGTGCCATGGAAGTGGTTTAAAGTGGAATTGGCATACAGTTTGGAAAAGAAGCAGCATGAAAGAAATAGCGCCGTTTGAAACTATTATTTTGGACATTTCCTGGCCTTGCAGGGAGGCACCGTGGGCCCAAACGGATCTCCGTTTTGTACCGTGTCTGTCAAAACAGTGGATGTAGAAAAAAATAAGTTAAGAACATGCTTTAAAAGGGCATTTTAAACCCAATGAGATATCTGAGCCAGGGCGTATTGTCCAAAATGTACAAGACACAAGACGACAAAGATACTTTTAATGATCTGGGAGCCCAATGAACAAGCTAGGCAATAGAACACAGCATTGACGGCAATACACCTTAAAATAGGTGCACGCCGCTACACTTCATTCAGCGTGCACATTGAATGCAATTAAAGACATGTTTGACAAATTAACTTATAGGTGCGTATGCTGCACACAACACACGTCTAACTCAGAAGGGTCCTCGGCTTGCAGGACCGCACCGTGTGCCCAAACGAGTGGGCCCACGGTGCGTCCCTGAAAGGTGAAGACCCTTCAGTTATCCCCCAAACTTTGAGGAAGAAATAAACGCCCACTCCCCACACCACTGCACCTCTCCTCCCATCACAATGCAGGCACGAAAACATTCAGTGACTAATGACCCATCATTAGCAGTTTCCTGCCAGCATTGGGATGTGGGGGCTGGTCCTAGCTGCAGGGGGAACTGAAGTGTTTTTATTGTTGTGCTTTGGCCCCCACCCCACACCAAGTGGTGCGAAAGTGCTCAGAGGGATCCTCTGACTTCCGTAATGTCACATGGTACTTACGTACCATGTGACATTACAGTCAGAAGAGGCAGCGACAGCACATGAGGAACTCTCCCCACGACAATTGCGCCGCCCCACAAACTGGGGAATTTCATTCCCTCCAGAGACTGGTGCAATTGTGCCCCGGGCAACCGCCTGCTTCGCCCGGGCCAAGATACGGGCCTGCGTGGGAGGCCTAAACACACATATTGCCAGAGGTGCAACCAGGGCAAGGCCCACCCAAAATCTGTAAATGGCCACTCAACAGCTTTGTGGGTATTTACAGATATCACTGTTGCAGCTGAGCAGCAAGATCCTCCCCCGCATGTCAGAAACCAGGAAGCTCTCCCGGCTTCCTGTTACCTATCTGTAGAGAGCACATGAGCCGAGGTCTGGAGCAGCTGTGGAGCCTGGAGGTGCCGTCAGGTAAGAAAAAATGGCATTTATACAAGGAGGTGTGCGTGCATGCATGCAATCAGGATCTGTGTAATTGCAGGTTTGCATATATACAAAGTAGTGTCTAAGCTTGTGAATATGAATGAATTGTGCACATGGGTGTGAGTGAGTGCGTGTGTGAATGAGAATGCAGTGTGAATGTTCTGGGTGCTCATGTGAATGACAGTGACAGTGATACTGTAAGGGTGGGTGAATGTTTGCATGTGTGGCTGGGCACACAGGGGATATTGGAGCAAGAACACTTGACAATCTCACAAGGACAACAAGTCAGAGAGGAGTGAAACGGCTTTTCGAGTCACAACGCCACACCAAAAGCGACTAATGCAGAGGGCCCCATATCTCCTGCCGGAGCCCAACAACCTCTTAGCAACCAATTTAAGAAACATGATAACGCTGAGATTCGTAATGCGGACTAGGAATATAAAAGAATCTGCCGGAGATTAATAGCAAAATACAGGCACCACAAGAAGAGCAGCCAAAACAGGAGAGTGAGCTAATGAACATGCATGTATACATATGTACGTTTGGAATATGACCCTCTGGTTATGAAAGTAAATCCGGCACCATACAAAAAAAAAGGCAGCACATCATAAGACTCGATACAGAGGAGGAGATTCCTACATAAGCGTTCATAATAATGCCAAAGAAACATTCTGATATACTAAACATAATGAAAAAGGAGAAAATCAACGATTGTGTGTATATTTTCAAGCTCTTGAAGAGAGGAGGGAATTGGTGAAAGCCTGTTACTCAAAACACGCCATGTAGAGCAAATGGACGCCAGAATATTTCATGCCTAAAAAATACGCAACTTTTAAACAAACCCCATGTTTGGGGCCCAAGATAGTGAATTGATATGTCTAACATTGGATCACATTAAAGAATTGAGAGTCACTGGATGGTAGAATCAAGCACTTTAGAGAGCCGGAGAAGTGCAAGACTTTTTTACTTTGTATACTTCTGTATTTTTGTATTTGATACATACGAATAGAATGGTTTTAATGATGACTCGACCTCCCTCTTTTGAAAGAGCCAAGCATTACACTCTAACCTTACAGTAGCTACTACACTTTTTGATAGGAGCATGATATGTTTAACTGGCCTTTTTGGGCAAGCCAACGTGCTGAGTGTTATTACATGAAGGGGTGGGTGGAGGGCGCTACAATGGGGCTGACTTGGTTCTACTACGGCATGGAATGTTGTGCTCTCCTTAAGGGTAAAGCCAACATGTGTGTTCTTAGAGGGTGGCATATGGCATTTGTTTATAGGTGTCAAAGGCAACATGATAAATTCGGGGTTGGCTCTAGATATGGAAACAGCCTGTGCTGAGCTCCTCTATTGTCCAAGACTGGTAGGTTATTTTGGTGTTTGAAAGATCACAGGAGGTTTTGGGGTTAAGCCAGTACCCCAATTTGTTGAGTAGAAAAAAGGAGGTTTTTCTCCTGGCTATCTTGCTTCAGTAGTTGCAATAATTTTTCTAACACTTTAGTTAGTGCGATACAGGATTCGCTTTTATTAGTGATAGTGTTGAATTGTTTCCTAATATTACATCAGATAAGCGTTAGGTACACTTATGGGCAGTAGTGCGCCTTGTTTGTCAGCCGACACGTTGTTTCAACCCGTGGGTCTTTATCAAGGCTGATGAATATTCAAAAATCATGTGGTTCGTGACATTTGTGAAAATAAGTTAAATAGGTGCATGAATAGTGGTGTTTAAGTGAAGTGCATGATTTGTGGTACGTTATTCAAAATTACATAACCCATACATTTGGTGAGATGAATTATAATTCAAGGTCGGAGAAAGAGGAGAGAGAACAGAACAAAGTTAGCCAGGACTTGGTAAAGGGTTGTAGTCAAGGTTGGGAATGGCGAGGAAAAAGCCTCTTACCTATTGTCAATAGGTCTTGAGCCCCCTGTGGGGTCCTGTTCCTGAAATGGGTGCTGTCCTGTTGGCAGTCGTGGCTCCCTTTGGGCCCTGAAAGGCAATGGGAATGCTGTTAGGGTGCTGGGTAACAAGGGCTTGGAGTTGGCTGTTCCTAGGTGGCGTAGTGTTAGCATGCCATGGCCTCTCTGTGGTGTTAGGGCTAGGATATTAGAGCTAAGTGGTGGGAATGCTGTCCCCCTAGGAGAATTGATTATGGTGGGAGTTCCCAGGTTGTGGAGGTGATGTCCCCCCTGGTGATGGCGGGGCCTATGGGAGATGAAGTCCGGCCGAACGGTTGAACCATAGCGGCCTGGTAGGCTATTATCCCCAAATGTGAAGCGTGCGGTGCCTGGAGCTGTAACACGGCAGTGTTGCGGCGTGACATCGAGTGCCAGTGAGGGTGATCTTGTAAGGTGTGCTCAATGCTTCCCTGTTGAGGGGGCTTGACAATTAAAACCAGCGCAGTGGCTGGGGGTGGCCGACCTGCACTCTATCCATGAAAAGCCGTGTTTGGAGAATTGGGCATATTGTTCATTTGTTCACACATGCGCAATGTGCTCATGTTTGTTCCCTGAGCATGCGCGAAGGGATCAGTATCCCTAAGGCATGGTGTGGCCGTGTATGGAGAATGGGCGTGTTGGCTCAAGGGAAGGGGTCGGACGCTGGGAGTGGGCGATGTCCTAGTGCCTGATGTTGAAGAATATGTAGCAATGAGTGTGCACATAATAAGGTTGGTGTGTGAATGGTGGATATGTTGGAGGGTCAGATGCCAGGTGGCAAAATTGTACTTGCCTGTGTTTGGTCAGTCCTGGTTCATCCAGTGTACATGGGTCCAGCGAGGGGTTGTGCCCTGGCTGTCAGTGGGGAGAAGGCTGAGTTGAAGGAGGGTGATCCCTGGTTGATGCAGGTATTATGAACGGTAAAAGATTTCTAGGGCGTAGCTGTCCTGGTGTTCACCGTGGGTATTGGTCTGTGGGGGACAATTGCAGCCGGTCGGTTGGAAAAGGAAGGGAGAACATTTTTACAGAAAGACATTGAAATCATGATCCTTGTTAAGGCCATTCTTAACACATCTGAAATGGCAGAATTAAAAGACTCAGACAGGAGGAAGCACGATTGTTCTGTCTCCTCCTCTGGTTCCCAGCCGTACAGTTTTCAGTCCGATGAATCTTATCTGGCTCTTGTCATCCATCTGGTGATTCTTTTGCCAGTGGGAGTTTTGGATCCTGCGAGTGTATGCTGTTCATGTGTTCTCTTATCTGGGTACAGACTTCCCGGATGGTGCTTCCTATGTAGATTTTGTTACACGCACAGATTAAAGCGTAGACTACAAATTTGCTTCTACAGTTAAGGTGCTCCATGATTTTGAATGTTGGGCAGCCTATGAATTCAGCACATTTCGTTTGGGTGGCATATCTACACATTGAGCAGGTTCCACATTTGGTAAAGCCAATTGGTATTTGTTTACTTAGCCAGTCCTGTGCGGAGATGTTTTTCTCAGATAGAAAGGATGGGCTGAGTAAATATCTTAGTGTCGGTGCTCTGCTGAATGACACACTGGGGTATGTTTCCAATTGGGATTTGATATGTTCATCCATGAGGAGCAAGTCCCAATGTTTAGTTAGAATTTTTTGGATGGCATGGCTGTCTATTGTATCTGGTTACAAACCAGATCGTGGGGTTAGCATCTTTTTTCTTTGGTTTAGGCGAGAGCAAAGTTTCTCTTTCAATGTTTATGGCTTGATTCCTGGCTAATGTTAGGTTTTTGGTGGAGTAGCCTCGACATTTGAATCTGTGGTCCAGCAAGTCACATTCATCTGTGAAAAGTTTTTCAGTGTTGCAGTTTCTTCTAGCACAAATGTATTCCCCTTTAGCAATATTCTGTATGACACTTTTTCTGTGACAGCTTGTCGCATGGAGGGTTGAGTTTACCTCTGTCGGTTTGCAAAAGGTTTTGGTTATTATTCTGTTGTCCTCAATAGCGATCCTTAGATCCAGAAAGTCAATTTGGTCTGTGCTGATATGGCTGGTTAGCTCAATGCCATAATTGTTTACATTTAGGTATTCTACATATTGGTTCAATTCTTCCTTGGTTCCTTTCCATACGAGGATGATGTCATCAATAAATTGTGCCCAGTTAACAATATGGGTGGTGAACCTGTTTTCTCGCATTGCATGTTCTTGTTCATACGTGTGCATGAAGCAGTTGGCTAAACCTGGAGCATTGCTTGCTCCAATCGCGATCCCCTTGGTTTGTTTATAATATTCTCCATTGAAGATGAATATGTTGTTCAGTGAGAATTTGAGAAAGGATTTGGTCATTTCAATTTGGTGAAGATGTGATGCTGACTCGTGCTTGAGTAGGTATCCTAGGCTTGTTATGGCTAGCTCATGATTAATGGATGTATAAAGGGCCTTAACATCCAATGTGGCCATCATGAAGTTAGGTTGCCATTGAATTTTTGAGAGTATTTCCAGGGTATGCATGGTGTCCCTGAGGTAAATTGGTATCTTGGTGACTAATGGTTGTATCACATTGTTGATGTATCTAGCTAGTGTCTCAGTTATTCCCCCTATTCCACTCATAATTGGTATACCTTCTGGAATTGTGTCAAAGGTTTTGTAAATTTTCGGCAGAAAATAGAGGGTTGGCATGACCGGATGATCTGTTCTGAGGTATTCATATTCCTCATCAGTTATAAATCCTTCAGTTTGATAGTTTTTAAGGAGTTCTTGGTGTTCCTTGAGGATTCTTACCTGGGGATTTTTGTCCAGTTTTTCATAGTTACCCGGTATTTGAAGGTGGTTTGAAGCCATTTTGAGGTACTCCATTCTTTCCATTATTACAATGTTGCCACCTTTGTCGGCTTCTTTGATTATGATACTTGTCTCTTCTCGTAGGTTCTTGAGTACGGTTTGTTCTTCATTGGTTAGGTTGCTTTTCTTGTTTGTGTTTCGGTTCCGTGTATCTTCCAATCTGTGTAGATCATTGATGACTGCTTGTTGGAAAGTGTCTATATAGTTCTGTGCAAAAGTTGGGGAGTAAATTTGGATTTATTTTTAAGTTCTGGGATACTCATGACTACATTCTGGATCCCGAGTTCTTGCATGCATTCTTGTTTGCTTTTGGTGTCTTCTTCTAGTGTACTGAGGAGATGGATGTTCTCTAGGTCTCGAATGGTAAGTAGGCTAGGTTCTGGTGCTATTTCTCATGATTTGTATACCGTTGTTTTGGTGGCAAAAAATGTTGTTAGTTTGAGGCGTCGTGTAAATTTGAACAGGTCAATTTGGATGTCCACAAAGTTGTTGTTGCTAGATGGTGAGAAGGATAGTCCCTTGTTGAGTACTTTAATTTCCACATTAGTTCGTTCTTTGTGTGACAAATTCATGATTAGGTTTTGTTGTTCTTCTGTCCCATCCTTTTCTCGGATTGTGACCTTGTTTGTCTTTGTTCTATTTCCTCTTCCAATTCCCTTGTGTCTTTTGTCTGTTATTCCTCCTCTTGCTCGTCTTGTTGGGTTCCTGTATTTGTTAGAGGTACTGCGAAAGATACCGTTTTTTTGGGGTGTGGTTTGAGATGGCTTGCTTTCTTGTGCCGTTTGATTTGTTCTAAAAAAGAAAGTTTTGTTGGTGGTTTGTCTCTTGCATGTCCCTGTGGTCCCGATGTTTCTTCTGGTTCACTGTCTGCTTCAGAGCTGGCTGCTGAGCTGTTGGGTGTGCTTTCTGTAGAGGTTGATCTGTTTTGGTCATATTTGGCTTGATAGGTAAAGACTCTGTCTTCCCTGTAATCTTTGTCATCTCTAAAAAATGTATGTAGTTTCCTCATTTTAACTTCATCCTGGTGGATTTTGAGGATTCTGTACATTGTTTTGTAGTTTGTCTTCGGTTGACCTCGGGCCATCATAGTCTTCAATTTCCTTCTTTAATTCCTCTAGGAGAAGGACAATCCTTGCATGCTTTCTTTTAGCGTGTTCAATCAGTAGCAGTATCATGGTTGTTGAGCCTTGAACAAGGTTCCGTTCCCATTCATCCGCTAGGTCTGAGTCAAGCGGGTCGTCGAAATCTGGAAAGATGAGTATTCTAAGGCCTCTTGGTGTTTTCTTTTGCTCCGCATATTTTTGCATTGTCGTCTTTTCCCAAAATGTGTTTATTTCTTTTCTTGATAATTTCTCTAATCTCATGAATGTTCTCTCATAAATGTTCTTACATGTTGCAGAATTTGTGCAACCCACAAGGCAATATTTCCTTACTTTGACATGCAATTTTCTACTGGTGTTAGGGGGGCAAATACAACATGAATGTTCTTATGTTGGGGGTGGGGGGGTATTGTGTAGCCATGAAGGACATGTTTTGAAGGAAACGTCAAAAATTACCGATAATAAATGAAGGAATGCATGATTTGGCAGACTTTCAGCTGTCTGAAAATTCTGAACGGCCGAAAAAAGTTCAACCAGATCATGCATTCCGTGCTGGGGGATCCGGGGGTGTCCCCCGCAGCCTTGCTCACTATATTGTGAGAAGGGGTTGCAGGGGTGTCCCCCGGAGCCACCACAAAAAGAAAAAGGAAAGTACCCTCCGGCGCCGGTTCCAGATCACAGAAGTGAAAGGGAACAGGCATCGCAGGGACACTGCGAGTCAGCGGCTGCAAGGTAAGTAGGGGGATGAGGGTGTGGGTGGAGGCATGGGTGGGGGCCAAATTGGAAATGTTTAGGGAAGAAAAGACCAAAGGTTATTTCGGAAAAATAATCCTCTGTCTTTTCTCCCTTGAACATTTGGATCTCTGGCTTTCAACTCTGATCAGTTTTCAATGGTGGCTTGACTTATTTTACTGGAATTAAGACAAAGCTAACGGGAGTATGTTCTTAAATGGGGATACTGCTTAATTCGGCCTATCTCGCTACACTCAGACGCTCCTGCCTCTGGGACAGAACAAAACTCCTTCCTTCTGGGGGCTCCCTTTGGGGTGTGCCCAACTACATTAGCTTCAGGCCACACTTGTTAGAAAATCCTGGCTACTCCTCTGCGTCTTGCACCACGCCTCCCCCTTATGGAAATCTTTGTAGCCTGCAAGGGATTGCCCTTTGTACAATTTAGTGCTCAAACCCACTCAACTGTAAAACACCGGATGGTCGAGGACTATGGTTATGAAGCCATTTTGTACAGTAGTAAAGAGCTTGAGTAGTGTGCTATAAAGATGAGGGCGCTCACAAAATCTGGTTCTCAGAGTTCGGGTTATTTGAGTTGTTTCAAATGAAATGGTCCCCTCACAGGAGGAGGCTTTGCAACTCGGAGCTTAATCACTGTTCTTGAAACATCATTTTGAGTGTCATCTCTGCACACCAGCTGCCATTCTAACCTGCCGTGCAAAAGCCAACACGCCCTTGATAATCTGCAGACACTCACCCCGTTCCTGGATTACTTTATCCAATATTTTTCCACAGAATGAACCCACAAGATAGGTCTGGGGCTATGCACACATCACCTACGGAAGCATCAGGCTTCACAAATTAAAGGATGTCAATTTTAATGTGGATTGGATGGCCACAATCTGTGTTCACTGATCAAACATTGGATTGTGTACCCGCGTATGGTGCAGGTCCATTCAAGTCAGAAAGTGATGTACCATGACACGTTTTGATTGCTATTTTATTTATATCACGCTCATACACAAGTGTTTCAGAGCGCGTTAAAAATGACAGTAATAAAGTGCCTTTATTTTAAAGGGTGCCCCTTTGTTGACGCGTGTTTCAACCAACTGTGGACTTTATCAAACTGGGCACTTATTCTTATAATATCCTTTATTTTAAAGGGTGCCCCTTTGTTGACGCGTGTTTCAACCAACTGTGGACTTTATCAAACTGGGCACTTATTCTTATAATATCCTACAACTCAAGATCATTGTGAGCTCAGTATGTACACAAATTAATAGGGTAATCCCTGGATTTTAGCGTTACATGGATCCGTGTGTTAAGGTGACCCTGATGGCGTCCTTGCTTTCAACTCTTAGGTGTGGTGCAAATTATCTCTAGAGCTTAATGAAATTCCATGTGTGACTCATACTATAAAACCTCAACTAGAAACCAAGGAGCTGTCCAACTTACACTGAGAAACAGTCTCTATTATTTATACACCACACAGGTGCCTCCCCCAACACAAGTCCTTTACCTATGTTGCACTGAATTAATCCTTCGCATTGTTTGATTTGTTGTGTGATCAGATCTGTGCTACAGTGACACAAAACTGAGAAAGTGGAAACAGCGTGCACCCTAAAAAAAGTATTTACCATTGTCTGCGTCCCTTTTGCATTTGAACACCGTAATCTTCACCAGATCAGTGCATTTTTATAACATATGCAGTCCACATTTCCCAGTTCATTTTGAAATGGGCATCTTCTGCAGGAATAGTAGCAACATCCCGACAGTCATGCATTGTACAGACACAATTTGTGTACACCACGAAAGTTGGTTCTCTCCCCTTAAGGCCCCATTTGATTGCCCTTGCGTTCCAGGCATCCCATGACACTCCCACTAGAAACAGCTCAATGTACTCTTCTCTCACCTCACCCCATCCCCCATGGAAGAAGACTTAACACCCGCCCCCATACATCTAAAGAGCTTAGATCGACATCTCACCTTTCTTTTTCTGCAACCAGACACTGAGGAAGGGCTAAAAATGATACTACCCATTTACTCGAATATTTTAAATCGTTTTGCCTTTTTGATCGTTTTTTCATGTATTCTTTTACCTTCTACCATTTTGATCTACATAAAAACGTACCTTTTATTGTTCACTTACCGTCTGGATCCATTTTCCATTCTTCATTCCTTTTCACTTTTCTGTTTACTAATTCTTTTCACTTTTCTGTTAAATAAGGTTCACAAAAAAAAACATTTATAATTGATTCAAAAACTCGTAAATGTTTTTAAAAAGAAGAACTGTTTCATATTGGCGACAGAGCACAATTAATAGCACAAATCAATACAAGTAGTAAACATTACCTGTAATTCAAAAGCATGCTTTTCTGAAATGTCTACACTGGTTCTTATGAGAAGTTGTCTCTTTGCAATATTTTTCTCAGGCATTTAGGTATTTCAACCTCCCCGACTTTTTTTGGCAGTTTTGGTACTTTATTTTCTAAATTCTTCAGTACATTTGCTGTCTCTTCAACAATTTGCCACATGGCATCTCGCCAGCCAAATGCAGAGGTAGTCCCCAGTATTTGCCACACCATTTGTCCGCTAGTACCCGCTGCACTCTTTTTGTATCCTATACATTTCAACACATTTTTACAATTTTTCATTCGCTCCAATTTATATGCATATATCCATTATATTGCAGTTGTTTCTTGCCTCTTGTTAACATAATTAATTCTCTGCCTTTTCCATTTCTTTTTCAAAGATTAGTCCTTAATAAATGAAATAAGAACAATAAGTTAGCTATCACAGGCATTCCCTTATTTGTATTTAACTTCAATTTATAACACACTAAATATAAAAAAAACACCTGTAACAATGATATTCATATACTTTGAGTGGCGTTTTTTACCAAGTTTAAATAAACACGTTTTTAAATTGGAATTGTATAAGCGTGCTACAATTTCTGGCGTCCAACTATCGTATTTAATGGAGATGTCTTTATTCGGGAAATCGTTTCACTAGTATATCGTGCGCAGTTGTGAAGCGCGCTCTTTCTCCTCACAAACTTTCTTGTTCCCCAATGCTACTCATAATCTACCCAGCATGCAATACACTAACTTCCGATAATAAACTCTTGCCAGATTTGTCAACCGTATCTGTCGACTCGTTATGCAGTAAATCTATTTTTCCTTTTCCGCTTAATAATCGAATACGTGTCCTTTTAAAATACAGATGTTACACTGTGGTACTGTTTTATTTAATATGTTAACGTGGTTACGAACAAAACGTCAATACGGTCTGATTAACCGCGCCCCTTTCACTCACACAGATCCTCTAAAAATGACTACTGCTCTGCAGGAATACAGGGATGAGTAGTGACTAAACCCACATTGATCCCAATCAAAGGTAAAACAGGAACATCCCAACAATTACAACTCCTTTGGTAACGTGGGCTGAGAGTAGCCTATACACTTCAGGAAGGAGGTGAGCTGAAACAGAAGCAAACTAAAGAGGAATATTTTTTTACCAAAATAACAGAAGGCTCTGTAAAAATAGGATATTTAAACAAAATGCACACAAATAATAAAACCGTTACTGGCCCACACTTTTAAACGAAAGAACGGTGAAAAGCAGACTTTAAAATAAAGGAGCACTTTGGTTTAGTACAATAGGTACGACGTTCCTTCATCGTCAGGCATTTCAAAGCCTGCAGTTTAAACATGTTTGCCAGTTCATCGAATTTCTTTTGGGGGGGCAGATAAGTGGTTGGGGCGGTGGGTATAGGTACAAATAGTTGCAGGAGGGGAGTACTGGGGGGATCCCCTAAAAAAAAATTGATGAACTGTCACACGTTTAAATTGCAGGCTTTGAAATGCCTGACGATGAAATGACATAGAACCGTAGAATAAAGAGCTCAGGCAAAAATTTCAGCAGCAAAAACGTCCAAGTTACTGAATGTCTTAAAAAGGTAGAGAAGGTGGGAAGTTATCAGTCCCTAGGGCCCTTTAGAGCAGGCAAGGGAGTCAGGATACCTAGATTTCATGTCTTTCAGAGCTGAACAGGATCAACCTAGGCTTCTAAGAGCTATCCTGAAGGTAGCTGTTATAGTCTTGCCATCCCAATGGAGAGTCAGCAGAGAGATGAACGCTCCCAGTGGACTGAGTCAGTGTTCAAGACTGGTTGAGTTGATGGCTTCAAAAAGGTTGAATCAGCTTCCCAGCCTGGTTGAAGGCTTTCAACAGGTCTATCCAGTATTCAAGATGGGCAAGTCGATGGATTCCAGCAGGTCAGGTCAGAATTCATGCCAAAATGAGGCTTCTGCTGCATGAAGTCAGCAGTCAAGATGCAGCAAGCTTGGTTGCTTCCGCAGAGTTGTGCTAACAGTCAAGTCAAGACAGGACAATGTCCTTTAGTGGGTATAGTCCCCATCAAGATAGTTTGTAAAACGAGTAAGCAGATCAAAGTACACAGAGTGCCAAAAGCAGCACAGAAAATCATTTAACGGCTTAAAGGGAGTCAATCATGGTCAAGCAGCTCAAAAAGTCTCTCGAGGCAGCTGACTGGAATTGGCCTGCTTGCTGGTCTTTTCAGTCGCTTGCAGGCCCAGTCCTGGTTCTCGGGACAAGGGGGGTCTCTCCCCATATACTCCACTTCAGGAAGTTTTGTAGAGAGCACTGGCAGGGTTCTGTCACCCACGAGCAGGAACTGGGTACAAGTGGTCCCAGTTGCAGAAGGTCTTGTTCAACCAGCTAGTCAACCCAAATAGGCCCTTGGTATGGTTAAGGAGAAGTGGTTGCCTCTTTCCTGGAGCTCTGTCTTCCTCTCTATGGCAGAGGACCTTGGAGCAGACTGTGCGCTCAGAGTTCCAAAAGAATCCTTCAAGTGTTCCAATGATTAATCAACTAATGGGAGGGTCTCTTCCCCACCCCATTGCATAGGCAAAATGCAAGACTAGATTGTTACCGCAGGCTGGATCGAACTCTTAACAGGCTGGCTATGAACCAAACGTCCTTTGTTTTCTGATATCATCCGCAGAGCACTTTATCTGCAGGAAGTTAGGAGGGGACAGGAAGTATGGGACCCCTAGCAAAATCTCTAGAATGAAGCCTTACATTGGGCTATTCTAACTCCACCCCCCCTCCTCTGCCTGCGTTTCTGTGGCCAAATATTGCCAGAGGTTGCAGATTAATGAAGTACCTGTGACCAGCTGAATCAAAAACACAGAGGGGGTGTACCTTTTCCCTGGAGGATGTTGCAAGCCCTCTGTTGGATTAAAAGAAAGGCTTCTTGGGTGGGACTCACAGTTGTTGGGAGTCCTGCCAGTGACATAGCATAATACACAGCAGGCTCTGTTATAAAGGAGTCACTGTTGACGAAGCTGACAAAAGGTCCTTAATTGCTTGTGGCTGTATAATTGCATAATCACATTAGCCGCGGTATCAAAAGCAACCTATACAAAGAGAGGGTTCTGCAACCTTTAAAGCTGAATTTCAATATGGTCCAAGCCTAGCACTAAAGTGAAAATTCACTCAATGAGGTTGTTTAGTATGAAAATGTAATCATAGTTATTGATTCAGTCATCAGAAAAGTGTAAAAATAGAAAACAAACTATTTAGGACCACACATGTCTCCAAAAGTTGTTATGTAAAAGGTAACTACTCATTCATTCTCACCAGAAGTGTTCATCCCCAATGTGTGAAGCAACACCAAGTGTGCCACCACCACAACGACAAGACAATGAACGCACCAAAAGTAAACCGAACAGAAGAAATAATAATAAAAACATATCGCCTAGTATTCACATACAACTAGAGCTGCACTTGGATGTCAGCTCGTGCACCTAAACCCTTCATGTGCGCAACACCTTATATAATGGTTGCCCAATATAGGCAAACCAATGCCCATTTGTCCACTGTAGCAATCACAGAGAAAGTCTAAAGGGGTTACTGTTGCCTACTCAAGTTTCAGTTGCAACGATGGCCCAACAATTTACCGTGACCCAGCCTTCGTCAGGGCATAGAACACGTTCCTCAGAGAGAAGGTTCAGGGCACAATCTGTCAATAAATGACGATGCAAATGAGGTTCACAAATATCAAAAGCAATGTTGCAAACATAATTAGAGCATTAAACAAATTGAAATCATGTGGTTGTTGGTCCACGGGCATTGGGGGGGTATCATTAGCCCTCTTTGCTGGGGGCCCATCTTGGTGAGAACCTTTGCCCTTACCCTTTTTTTTACTTTTATCCGAAGATTTTTCTTCTGTTTTGGGTATGCTCAGATGAGCCTTTTTCTGGACACTAGTGCTCACGTATGAGCCACCAGACTTCCCAAACCTCCTAGAGATGATATTCACACCCTAAGAGGGACATTCCACTTTGGGCAGGCTTCTCCAATTGATACATTGTTGAGTATCTATAACAGTGAAGCCAAGACGGTTGTGATATATTGCCGGTAGCTCAAATGCCTGCGCCATACATCTGCACCACAATTGCAGAAGAATTCTTTAAAAGGCTTCTTGGGTTGCAATATTGAACCAGTGAAGTTGTGGGCTAATAACGCTATTCTGACATGGCAAATACTAACCCATATTCTTGCATCTGAAGCCAACTCCTTACTTACGAATCCCATGGTTGAAAAATGGATTGTTCCTGGCCAAGATGAACAATGGGAACTATTGTTTTAAACCAACCACTATAAATAGCACAATTTGTAGTCCAAAAAAATGAAAAAGTATAATACCGGGCAATAGATCCCACAAAATGCTGGTCTCCGATTCGATAGCTGAACGCATGTTGTGGTCAAAGTACATATATGACAGAAGTCTTACTACCAGAGCAAGATTCAATAGTGTTTTTTTTAGGTCTGTTACTGGCACTTGTTCTAGCAGTGCTCCGTTAGAAGTTAATTGCCTGCTTTGTAATCCACCTTTGGAGGATCTTAAACACTCTGTTTTTGCTTGGTCTACTCTGTTAATAAAAAATCATTTATCCTAACATTTAATAATTTAAGTTTCTTTCCATATAGATCCGCACTCTATTTCCCTTTGATGGTTGATTCCCTTAAGTGGCATGGACACTGTTGCCTTATCTGAAAGCTGGTTTCAACGTGGATTGGGTATGCATTTCTGTGACTCTGTGCCACTGCAGTTTATATAATTGAACGTTATTGTTGGATGCTGCTTGTCGCTACTAGTGGGTGTGCTTAAGGCATACTCATACTTCAAATGTTTATGCTCAAGGGCACACTGGGCACCGTAGGCGGAGAAGCAAGCCATCTGCCCGCTCAAATGGTAGACCATCAGTTCAATATCACTCAAGTCAGAGATGGTGGATTTGAATATCAAAATAATGTTCCATTATTGTTGCATATGTTTCGGCCCCCCTTGGGCCTGCTTCAAAACAGGGCCGATACCAATAAAAAATATCACAATAACAGTTAGTTGAAAATGTGCTTATGGAATAAATCACAAATGCGGACACAATTTACCCAAATGAATACGTTCCCATAATAATAAAACAATGCATAGTCCATTATTAGACAGAGAGAATAGGAATGAGAGCAGGGGAGGAACACAAGATATGGACACAAACAGTTTTCTTATTAAAAGAGTGATTCAAATATTCCTAAATCATTTACTACAAACGCATTAAGTGCAACTTCATAATCTGGTGTGCTGTTATTTCTGAGTGCTGCCTCTGTTGGTTCATAGCATGTCTCCAATACATCTAATGGGACCTCTTGAGTGTTCCGTTGTGCAGTTCATGCTTAAATTACATGTCAAGTTTAGATAACTGATAATTATCTGTGTGAGTGAAACTCTGTGGTGGCTATCCCAGGCCAAGTGCAACCTGTGAGTCAAAAAAAATATATAATGTGACTGAGTGGCAACTTGCTCCTAATTTATTACCAACAGTGCTGTGAGAAGTAAAACAGCCTTTTTCAAAAATAATTTACTAAGGCGTTTAGTTAATTACAAACTTTTGCCAATCAGTCATACAGTTAAATTCACAGTCAATAAAATCATGAGAGAAAGAAAATATAAAATCTACAACTACACAGCAAAATCCAAGCAAATAAGTATGAGGAATGATATGAAGTTTATTCATATAGCGCCTATACACAATGTGTTTGTAGGGTGCTTCAAGACAAGGGAGGGAATAAGGGAAAATACAATGACATTATTACAGGCCATGAACAGTGAAGATGTGAAATTAATTGTCGTACTCGGCCTGATGACATTTCAGGTAGTGCAAGAGCTAAGAAATAGGTAAGGAAGGGAGAGGGAGAGAGGGAAGGAGATGGAAACAGACAGGTGACTAGCGTACTAGGCCTGATGACATTTCTGGTAGAGCCGGAGAAAACAAAAGGTGAGGGAGAGGGGTGCAGAAAGGAAGGGGAGGAACAACACAAGTGACTATCTTACTAGGCCTAGCAACGTTTCAGGTACTGCTGGGTTGGGGGGTGGGACAAGTAAGGCGAGGGAGAAGGAGACAGACAAGGTTGCTATCATAGTAGGTCCAGGGACAATTCTGACAGAGTAACTGCATAGAAAAATGTAAGGGGAGGAGGGGTGGAGATAGGAAAAGGGAGCAATGGAGATGAGGAGAGAACAGGGAGTAAGCAGTCAAAAAGTGTGGAGAAACAAGAGGGGAAAGCAAATACAATTGCAGAAGTCAGTAGTAATACATAATGTTGCAAGCCTGGATACAAGATGAAGATGGGAACAGCATGATTCAAGACCACCATGAGAAAGGGTGACGCACTGTGAATCAATGAAGTCCATAAAAGTCAAATCCAGCATTGGCCACAAAACGGTGATGGTGAAACCAGAACGGATCAGGACAGACTCCTGCAGAAGTAGGCTGGAGGGGAAAGGGGGAGCAGGGTAGAATAATCAAAACAGGCAACACCTGTGTCCGTGAAGGGGGGCACAAGGGAACATCACAGGGGGACCAGAGAGGTGGGGATAGCCTATGGGGACAGAGGGCGTAAACACATGTTGGTGCATACTTACCTGCTGTCTGAGCAGGGGTTCGGCCCTGGATCCTCCTGGTCTGAAAAGGTCCAAACAGGAATTGCCCCTTTCTTCATCTGCCCTTTGCTTCGGACACCCAGACGAGAGACGCCCTTGATCTAAAAGTTAAGAGCAGGAAGGAAGAGGCAGGACTAAGAAGGTGGGTGGTGCTTAGGCCAGGTGACCAAGATCCGCTTGCACCTGCTCCCAATCTGCAAAGGAAAAGAGGCTGGAGTGCTCCTGAAGTAGGGAAAAAAGCGGCAACCAGGAAGGCACCAGATGGGCGGGGCTTGCTAAGTGGGGAAAAAGAGCAGCAAGGCACCAGGTAGGCAGGGCTTAGGCCAGGTGATCAAGATCCACTTGCACCTGCTCCCCATCTGCAAAGAAGAAGAGGCAAGAGGGCTCCTTAAGTAGGGAAAAATAGCGGCAACCAGGAAGGCACTAGATGGCTGGGGCTTATTGGGGTATGGGGCAGCAGGGAAATGAAGGAACACATTTTTAAAACCATCAGGACATGTTATCACAACAGTCTACTCAATTACCCGAAGCACACTTCGATAAGTACTCACTACTATTCATTTGAGTTGGTCCAGAACGTTACATTTCTTGAAGAATACCATTTCCAAAAATGTTACCAAGACACAGGTCAGACCACTATTTTCACATCTGTATAAGCTCATCCACCAGGCCTCAGCGTCAGTGCCAAATGTTTTGAACAGTCGATGATAGAAGTACAATCTCCTTTACAATTTAAACTCTGGGCAGAACAGATTTTGATGGTTTAACATTTCTGCTTGGGTGTCGCAGTCTTCATTTATCATTTCCCAGTTCCACTCCACATCTGCATAGAAGGACCTCAGTGTGTAAGAAGTTCAATCTAAATTTAAGGAACAAACAAATCTCTATACTTTGCACTTGGAAACCTCCTCAGATATTGTGGGGTGACATTGGACGGCAGGGAGAGATTTTTTGAGAGCGTGTGTACTATGGAATTGATTCGGTTGCTCTCCCATCATCTGCCCAAAGTATTTTTTTCTCAAATATTGGATTTCTGCAAAGAACAGCGACTGATAAATCAAAACGTAGCAGGGTGTCTCCATCTTTCTAGCCACATGTTCAGTGGCCAATACAGTATTGCTGGTTTACTTAAGGACATCGAGTTGTTGAGGAAACATTAAGTTTTCTGAAGAGCAGTAATGACTTCCAAACCACTCTCACTTTCAGGGACAAAAGGCCAACCACATGTCTTATGATGGGAAGTGGTACGCCATTGGGGAGCCGCAACACCTTTCTCCAGAATCGTCCCTCGAGTCTCTCCCCTGCATCCCATGGTAACCCAAGGCATGCCCACAGCATCCGTGAGAGCTTGGGTCACTTTTTGATTATAAAATATTATAACCAGTAAAAGCGAGAACTTGCCATATTTCCTCTCAGTCAAGGTTCCTTGATCAATTAGCTGGTTTAATTTTCCATCTAGATGTTCTCTCCACGGGATCTCACAAGCACTCACACTTGTCATATCACCTAAATATTTTATTAAAGGCACTGGCCTGATTAGATTCCCACTTACGATCCAACTCCATGATCTGTTTGCGACCCCTCATGTTTTCAAGGATCATTATTTCTGTTTTAGACGCGTTCATTTTTAAGCCGGATTGGTCCACATAGTGTTGTACAGCATCTAGTTTCCTCTGTAGGCCGATCACAGTTCAATCTAGGATGACCAATTCATCGGCGTACAGGAGCCACCCTACCATTGCACCATTAATCTTTGGGGAGCAAGAGGGCGCTGGATCTAAAATGTTTTGCATATCAGTAATAAAGATGTTGAAAAGGAAGGCGGCGAGGGGGCATCCGTGCTTCAAGCCCTTGAAGGTCAGAATCTTCATGGTCATGTGCCCCTCCTGGTAATGCCTAATCTGGAGTGAGGTCCCGGTGAACAAATCTTTAATGACTAAAAGCAAGTCCTTGGCACCCTAGCTTGGTTATTTGCTTCCATAACAGCTCCCTTCTGATGCTGTCGAAAGGCATTTTCCATGTCGATACATGCTCTGTAGATCTTACAATCACCCCTATGGCCTTCAGTTTTAGGAGGCTTAACAAAAGGAGATTTAAATTACATCCTACTCCTCTTACGAACCCCGTTTGGCAGGGATCAAAGGCTTCCGCTTCATTCACCCACCTCAACAGGACTGTCGCAAGTAGGGCGATAGGGCAATAGATTTTAGGATCAGCCCTATTGCCCCACTTTAAGATCAGTACCACCGCTGCCTGCTTCCAAGAAATCGGGACCCTACCACTCATAAGGATTCTCTGAAACAAGGTTTGACAAAAATTTGCCTGCACCTCCTGGGCAGCTTTTTACATTTCGTGTGTCAAGCCGTCGGGCCCTGATGCACGGGACTTGCTTGCCTTCATGATTATGGATAGAATTTCATCTCTATTGAAGCAGATACCCCACTGCCTCCATTGTTCTCACTGGAGACCATCCTCATGGTCATCGGCCTTTGCGAATAGATTCTCAAAGTATGTCACCCACTGATTTTCGGGTATCAGATTCATCTGATGTGGGAAATTAGCAGAATTCCTGCCATTCAATAGTAGCCACAGATTTCTGGTATTCTGCGCTGCCAGGGTTTGCAGCAGTTGTTCTGCATCTCTCTAATACATTGTTGATCTGTTGCAAAGAATCAAGTTTTTGTAGCGTTGCTTCCGTTTTCTGATCATTTCATTTCTGATAATTGTTTGGAAGGCCCGGAGTCCTCCGAGGTCCCTACAAAGGACACATTTTTGTTCTGCAGCTACTATGTCAGAGGTGTGTTTGGGCTTAAAATTGGGCTTGGTTCTTTTGCGTTGCTTTTCTCTGAAGTGGGTTAGTACACACTTACTCCATGTCCAATTCGTCAATCTCCTGTCAGGCCACTTAGTTGTCGGTTAAGCAGGGGACTTATTACGGCTTGATTCCCAGTCTGTTTCTTCCAGATTCTAGCTCTATTTTTTGGTTCCATAAAATAGTTTTCTGTCTACTTGGCATGGTGCAGGACAATATAACTGGGTCGTGATCACTAGGGTGAGTGGAGACTACTCACAGGGTTGACACTCTCGGTAGCACGTTCCTGGATACAAAAAAGTAGTCCAAAGTCGCACTTAAGGGACAATTTAGTCTAAGCTTCATGTGTTTCTCTTTCACTTGCCCATTCAACATGTGAATAGGTTGGTCATCAGTTTCTTTAGACCATTGTTTGTATCTTAATCTTGTATGTTTAGTTCCATTCATATGACCCTCAGCAACCTTCTGGCTCAGTTTCAAACAGTCAATATTGAGATATCCACAAATTATCAACAAGGGTTCATTCAAGATTAGATACATTTCATCTACCCAAGCCATCAAGCCGGAGTCCAGTAAAAATTGAAGAGGGCAAAGTGATCATGGTCACTAATATTTTGGTCTGTGGTTTTGAAGATTAAGTTTTGAATGTAGGGTTTTGGATGATTAACTCGAATGACCTTTAAATGTAGACTGTTTAATAAAGGTCAAAAGGCCGGAAAAGTGTCAGCCAAGGGCACCTTTTACAGCTTTGTTATGATATGCAGAGCAGCCATCTAAATAGGGGATTTCTAGCAGCCATGTTTCTTGCAAACAGAGAACCTCGAGACCAACTATCGAGGTGGGCAAGCCCTGGAAGAGATGGGCGAACCCGATAGTATTCCAGGATCCGACATTCAGCCTCCAAGGTCCATTCCCCTCTGGCTCTTACAGCCTTTTCCAAAATGCCCCCATTGGTACTGTTGTGCACCTGTGTGATGTCAACGTGCACTAGTATTTAGGCTTACCTGATATTACATATCACACACACAGTTAATTGAAGATATGCATATTTAAAGAGCTGGTTCCCTTGCTCCTGTAGTATCATAAAAAGGCAGAAGATAGCACTGATGTAACATAAGTGTTAAGCTCCTAAAAACACATGCTGTTAAAACAATTCACCAAATAAGTACTATTGAAGTTTTCATAACAGGATGTGCAGTTTGCAGTGCTTCTGCAACGTTACTATTATGATTAACACCTGAGTCGGTATCACTACATATTATCCCCACCCAAAAAATTGCTGTATATATGGTCGTCTGGAACGGCCATAGGTGATATTTTGGGGGGCAGGGGGTAATTTTGGGGGTTTTTAGGAGCGGGAGTGCGGGGGGTGCCCCCCGCTCCTTTAAAATAATGCAGGGGTTGCTGGGGTGTCCCCCGAAGGTTCCATACCTTAATATTTCTGCAAAAATATGGTGATATTTTTGTATGGCAATATTTTTGCGGGAAAATTAACACATGGAACTCCGGATTCAGAAGGGTTGCCTAGAGAAGTTATAGTATGCCTATCTGCACAGGAAAGGTGTGGTGCCATGTAAACCCTGTGTCCGTAAGGTTAACAATCGCATTGCAGATACTTGAATAGGTAAAAGTAGAGAAAGTGCCCCATGAGTTTGTCATCTAAAAGACCACTGAGATCTTATTACAGCCAACAAAGCTCTCAGTGGTCTTATAGATGACAACCCCAGATCTATATTCACAAGAGCACCAACACTTAAAAGCAAACTTAGCCCTTCCTTCCACACAGGTGAAGCTACACCCTCAATGGTGAGTTGGCCACGAACACCTTGAAAGGGGTTCGGCAAATGTGGAATGTGCCAATATGCACATAGGAACACAACGGGATTCCAAGACGAAAAGGGATCTACAATTAAGATTATGGAGAGCATCAATTTCAGATCTACGTTTATTGTACACTCTATCCAATGTGTTTGTGGCCAATATTACGTTGGCAGCACCATTCGTGAGTGAGGATTCGGGAGCATAAAGCGACCATTGAAAGTCAAGATTCTAAATTCCCATTAGCAGTGCATTGGCAACAGAAACACCAGATTGGAGGACTAAAATATTTAAGGTTTATTGGCTTGAAAAAAATCACCCTGGGCAAAAGGGGAGGCAACAGAGAACTTAAACTCCAGCCAGCAGAATCGAGATTGATTTGTAGAATTCGAACCACTGAATTTGGCCTTAACACCGACCACAAGATGAGGTGCTTCTTATTACAATAGCATATGGTTTTCACCTACACTGATACTGCTAAACAGTTCATCAGTACCAATCATCAGCTCTATTATATTCACTGACACTGATACTGTCAAAGAGTTAGCAGCACCAGTTATTAGTCCTGTTCATCATATGATTTTTGTTTCAATTGAATAGAGTTCCAGGATAGGGGGCTGAAAACCCCCCACAGCAAGGCCTACAATGAACATGATGAACCTAAATATTGTAGGTATCATTCATACTAATATACACAGGTCCACAACACATATTTGCTGACTTACATGATGCACTTATTAATCATAGACATTACTTACAATTTTAAATTAGGTCAGGTTCAGAGATGGAGGTGTGCTTGACAAAACCATTAATAACCAATATGTATGAGATATTTATACATCGACACAGACATTCTCATGATTTAGGTTTTAAATAATTTGAGTTGTGCTTTGAATGGTCAGGCACGTCCTGACCCTTACCAACATGAGGACCAACGCATGACGTCACATGTATTCACACCATACATATACCAATCATTGGGCCTCGGTGGTAGTATGGCAGTAGCCAAGCATAGTTCCTACCGAGGTCCTGCTTAACAAGTAGACAAGGTGGCTAATTTCTTATGTATTTGACAAGCCACCGTACATTCTTTACAGATGCATATTGTTGAGAATGAACTCCGAGGTAGGTTTGGGGGCTACTAGGAGCTTGCAGACTCACAAACTCATGGAAGGCCAAACACCTTCCTCCCAAAAGGAATGCAGGTGGACAGACAGCAAGTTCAAACTGGGGTTTAATACAGCCAAAACCAACAGGGATCAGTACACGGATAGAAGAAACCCAGGAACTACTCAAAGCTCCGTGGCTCGCAGGCCAGTTTTGTGGGAAAATTGCATCACACTGACGTAACAACATGGGCCCCTCTCCTGCAAACCATAACCTGCAATTCGATTGGGCGTCAAATGGTAGTCCGGCTATAGTGGACCCTATACATGTTAGTTCACTGGCTCGGGGATGTCAGGTGGCTGGCCTGGCCCATCCCCAATTATCTAACTCTACACAATGTTGCAGTGTGAGGGTCTAACCATTGGTTCTTGCTCATTGCTACCCACCCATAGGGTCCTGAACTGTGACTGGTTAGAGCTCCTTCTCCTCAGGCCTGGGATCCTCAATGGTTCTCAGCTCTTGGTGTACCTTCTCAAGGTAATAAGAGAGACTATGGGTCAGTATGGTATCTTATGTTCACCACCCTAGACTATGAGAGTGCCCATTCACATAATGCAACACTTGTCTTCACTGTAACATCGTTGTTGCAAGCTTCTGTCTGGCAGCATGGGATCGCCCCTCTTTCCCAAGTGTCGGTTTCGATTCATCGTCCAAGCTTGGCGAGTCACGTGTCTACAGACTGTGTTTGAGCCCCTTCTGAGCTCTGAATTATTCAGAATATTGGAGAATTATTTGTTTTTACTGCAGCTGGTGTTAGTCGTTAAAGGACTGGAATGCTGTCCGTATCTAGTGGCCTTGGCAACAGGCCCTGTCTCACACAATTGCTTCTGTGTGCAGCCTGAATTCGCTCAGCTCACGCTGAGAGTCTTTGGCCTGCTGCAATCTCTTAAGCCATATCATGGCTTCTGTAGGTTTGTGCTACTCTATACCCTCCATATGTTAGTCACACTGGACTGTTGGGTGCCATGGGTGTTCCTGCAGTTCCATAAGGTGAATTTGCATATAAACACCTGCAAGCATTCATTCAAAATCTCTTGCTTTTTGCGGTTTCTGCGTTTAAGCTAGTGACAAAATAATAAAGCAATGGCAGTATGTACGTGTGTCTGTCCTCTAACTATAGAGCTGTGCATCCGTGTTCTTCAGGTAATTGAATGTGTGTGTTTCATTGTGTGGATGGCACATGTGCTTCCTGTCTAACGCTGCTAAATCGTGGTTTCTCTAACGAAGTCAGTGGCTTCGGTTTCTTGGTGCTTTAGTCAATACGGTCAATTGAAGTCTCCCTAGTTTCCGCCTGAGGGTCTTCATCCAGTCTGGGTAGGGTCTGTACCGCCCTGGTCTGTAAGGTTGGCTGAGTGGGTACCTCTCTACGTACTTGTCAATGATTGGAACACTAGGAATTGGTCTGAAATTGTATTGGCAATTGCGGTATCTCCTGTTTTTCTTCTGGGCCATGTATCTTATGGGAGGGGGATCAGGAGGTGGATTTGTCCATCCCTCTTCAGTGCCCCCTCTGGTAGACTTGTCTACCACATCTCTACATGCCCACCCTTTTGCCCTGGGCTGCCATATTTTTGTTATTTCTCAAAGGTGCCCATAATAGTTTGTGTGGTCATCAAATGACCAGTGAATGTAAAAGCATAGTCCTTCGGGGTTGCACCAAACACACTTCCCTTCATAGAACTTCCGAACATGGGGATTGTCCAGCTTTATTTCTCCTGCTGGAAATACTTCACATTGTGATATATCCTCTCTCTCAATTTGTCCCATTCTGCAACAATCTCATTTTTTGTTCCTCCTATGTTCACATCCATCAGGATCTGCATTCCAATTGCTTCTTCTGCTGTCTTCCTGCACCTTTCAATGCATATTTTAATTGCTATTCCTAATATGAGTGCTCCTGCTAGTATCTTCTGTTTGTCTGATAGCATGATGGCATCCATGAGCATATGTAGACTAACCAGCTCTTTTCTTTCCCTGTACTTCATGCTCCATCTTCCATCTTTGCATGCATTTGTGCCAATTGTGCAACTGCGTCTGATGGAGTTCTGTTATCTTCATGGTTAGCTGGTGTGAATGTGTAACATGAACTCCTTATCTTTCCGCAAACTCCTCCTTCCATAGCTGTGAGGAGATCTGAAACATACCTATTCTGGTGCGCCATCAATCTTATTGCTCTGAGCTCTTCTTTGAGGGCGTTGAACCCATTCACTGTTGAGTTAATTGTTACTATCAGCCCCCAATGAGTTATCTGTAACTATTCGGCATTTGTGTACATGTGTAGTCCTGGTATTAATGATGCAAAGAACATTTGGGTTCTGCTAAATAGTCTGTGTTCTGCTGGTATTTCATCCAATGCTGCTTCTGACTTTGCTGACAAGTAATTCCCCCCTCTCTTCACTCGGTCAATCCGCTCTGCTTCTCCACCTTCTCTGTCTGTGCCATTGGTGCTATCTTGACTGACCTGTTAGTGTCCATATTCGGGAAGTCATCAAGCTTCACATCCTTTCTGGGTACCACTAACAATGGCATGTTGATGTGCACCAAGGAGCATACTCCTCCCCATTCAGGTGGAAGTTTCTCATAGGCTTCTGATCCACACACCCAATAGTGATCCTTCAGCACTGCTGTTCCTGCTCTCATTGCTGGAAAATGTTCAATCATTTTGCATCTTACGTTTTCACCAACTTCGACCTCACCAATGTTCTGGTAACACAGTGCTGGTATTATCAGTGGAATTATTGGCATCAGTCCAGCTTTGTTTTCTACCCAAGTCAACAAATTGGTACTTGTATCCCTGCCAGTGCCAGTGCTTTGCTCCCCATCACTCCATCTTCTCAGCCATCATTGGTTTATAATCATCCATACACTAATATCTGTGGTCTTTCCCAGCATCCTGGTTCTCCTCCTATCTCCTTTACTCTTGTCCAGGGACATGGCAATTTCTTCAGTGTTATAGTTTTCGTCTCTCCTTTCTCAGGGCCATCAGTACTGCAATCCTGCATGTAACTGCCAGTAATTGTTGTTCATGTCTAGTGTCTTTATGTAATTATCTTTGTATGGGAATGTTCCTTTGGACATTCATCTCAATGTTGCCATCTTCCCTTGAAATCCTCCTCACGTCCGCACCATGGCGAGATACATTAGACATTGTGCCCTTGCTGCCTGTATTTCAGTTGCAATGAACGTTCCAGAAGCACTCATAGTGTAGGGGATTAAAGAGCAGACTTAACAGCTCTCCCTGGTGGTTTCCTTGCCTACTCTAGACATGTGTTTGTACCACGTTATTGGATACCCGTGCTGCCTGAGTGAGATACATATCAATTCCCTTCATGTCTGTGTCAACACAGTGCTTACCTCTCCTTACCTTTACAGCAGTGTCTTCTCGTCCACCTGACATGGTAGTCCATCCTGCTTAGGTTGGGGTAATGTTAGTCAAGGGTACAGCTGTAATGCTCATGGCCATGTAAAGCTGCCAAAACACTGTTCTCATTTCTCCACTGGGAATCAATAAACACACCATGGTAATATTTTTTACTGTTCCTTTCATGACAAGTTACGCTGCTTGGTCCTTGCAGCCTGATGAGTTGGTAAAGTTGCCCGCCTGAAATTCACAGAGAAGCGTTACTGTTTTAGTAGTTGTCAGTATTGTCAAGCTCTGCAAACTGTATAATCACTGTTTGCAAAGGCAAAGACCTCTTCCCATACTTGTCTTACTAAGGGGTTGCTTAATGTAGATGGAACTGGTTATGCGCGAGTTGTGGGCATGCTTGGGCCAAACATTGTATAAGCATAAAGAAATATACTACAGGGGAATGGGCTCTGAACCTCCTCGGTCTTCTGATATAGTGGACAAATTGGTTAGAGAACGTTTCAGGGTGATCAATGGGAGGTAACATTAGGAGAACAATCTATACTGCCCTTACCGCATTCACGCAGACCTGAGTATTCAGAAAGGAAAATAACAAACAGACAGTGTTTTATTCATCTATCCGAACAAGTGTATCAGTTGCTACTTGTAATGCTTGGGATCATAGGACCATATGATAGCCTTGCCTCCCTAACTCATTGATCCTTGCTTGCACTTGTAATTCATCCAGGTCTTGAACAGTGGCCCTGTCGGTTACTGCAATTCTGTTGCCAAGTGCGGCCACTGCTTTGTAGGGTTTGCTGTCGTGTAGGCAGTTCCAAACACTCTTATCGACTATTTTACCGCCTTGTCAGTTATAGCCTCCACAACGTGAGGGCCAGTGAATCGAAGCACATTTCAGCACCTTAGGAAGTTGCATAGGAGCACTACATCTCCCACCTTTACTGAATGTCTCGAGGTAACATCCTGTTTTGTTGCTTCGTTGTCACTCTCTTCATTGTCTTCAGCCCTGCCCTGGATCCACTGTATCTGGCGAGAGATAAAAGAAGCACTAGAAACCAGGGAATTGATCTAGTCAAACATTTCTTGCCCTAAAACATCTGCACTGTTCTAACAATCCTTCAATGCTCTTGTGAGAGGAGCCAGGGGAAGATGCATGCGCCGTCCTGTCACCACCTCATGGGACGTTAATAGGTGTTCGGACCCTGGCTTGTTGCGCAATTCAAACAATGCCAGAGACAAAATATGAAGCCAGTTTTTCTTTGTGCTCTGCTGAGTTTTGGCAATGCACTCCTTTAGGAGCACATTCAGGCGCTCACACATTCCATTTGCTTGCAGATGGTACGCACAGTTGAATTTGTGCTTAGTGCCTAGTAGGGTTGTGATGTGCTGAAACACTTAATTGGCGAAGTGAGGGCCATTGTCAGACTGCAGGAACTCACACACCCCCCATCTTGGGAACACTTCCCTCACCAGAAATTTTGCTGCCCTCAGGGAGTTGGTGCGAGTACGGGACACAGCCTCTATTCATCTGGAAAATGGACAGACCACCACTATTATTGTAGCGGGCTCCTTGACAGACTTGGATCATGTCCACATGGAGATGCCAAAATGGGCCTACGGGTCTTGGTATGGCTCCTCGCACAACTCACAAGGTATCCCTCCTGTGAACTGCTGACAAGTCAAGCAATTACTTATAAAGTCAGCTACATGTTCATTCAAATTTGGGCAAAACCACATTTCTCCAATGCCTGTAGCAATGACCTCCTTCACTGTGTGCAGTTCTCTATAATGCTAGTGCTATAACTACCTTACCTGTGTTGTTTTTTTCACCATAAGGCATCTGTTGGAGACATTGAGCATCCTCTCTTTACCCATAACTCCTACTCCTGTGGTGCAGCTCCCTGCAGTTCCATAATCTGGGTATCTGGTAATTCATTGTAGACTTCCCTCATCACCATGTTTCTCAAACCTCCCTGGGCTTTCTCTGAACGCCGACAATTGCCCAAAATATGCAGCACACTTTGCCTCATAGTCTGCTGCTGCATTCCATCTTGAAAATGGGTCATCCCCATTTGTGTGGCCTGGCATTTCACTAGTGCCATCTCCTGTGGTGGATATGCAATCACCTCAATCAACTTGCCTAACAAGAAAGTGTGCTGCACTGGGGTCCCATCTGCCCTACTGAATCCCCTTTGGGCCATCGTGCCAGTCCTGAATGCACTGTCGATGTGACATAACAGCTGTCAGAATATATTGTCACATTCTTCTCTACTCTGTGTTGTAGTGCTAAAATGAGATTCACTAGTTCTGCTGCTTGTGCTAATGAGATGGTAGCCATGTACTCACAACCACCTCACTTGTCCCGTCATCCTTCAGTATTACCACCGCAGACCCTGTCCTTCTGACCCCATCAGTCTGGTCAATTGGCGATGAACCATCAATTTACAGTACGTCTCCCCCTTAAGTCCATATTCCTCCACCTTGCGTGTCTCACTGAACATCACTGTTCCTTGTACAGTCATGTGCATATTCTCCTGCTTTGAGAGGATCTGCCAAAAATAGTGATGGGTTCACTGTTCTGCATATTACGATCTTCAGTCCTATCTTTTATAGTATCGCCTCATGCCCTGATGCTCTTTGTGTGGTCAGTGTGCTCTTGGGTTTATGCAGTATCGCAAAAAGGGTGTGCTCCACGTACAAGGTGGTGGTGCACCCAATTATCATTGCTATTGATTTTTCCACTGCGAAGGCTGCTGCTGCAGCCAATGACTGCATGGATAGTGGCCTTTCATGACTGGGTCCAGTTGGCCACTGTAATAAGCAATCGGCTTGTGGCCCATGCTGGTTTTCGGAGTCAACACTGCTTTCATCACTGCACCATCAGTGTGTGAAAATAAGAAAAACTCCTTCTTATAGTCTGGGGTCCCTAACACTGGAGCAGCACTTATGGCTTCTTTCAGCTCCTTGAAGGCGTCAGTCATGTCTGTGGTCCAAGTCAGTGTCTTTGTCCTTCCCTTTGTGCTTCTTTCAGTGCACCCAATAGTGGTCTTGTGTATGTGCTGTAGTTGAAACACCATGCTCTGCAAAAGTTCCACAACCCCAGGAACTTCTGCATTTCCCTTACTGTCTTGGGATGGGGTGTATTGCATATTGTCTCTGCTCTCTTTGGGGCAATGGGTCAGCCATCTTTAGACAGCACCTGTCCAATGTAGAGTACCTCCTTCTGACAATATTTTATTTTGGCCTTGTCCACCTTGTACCCTTTATCGGCTAACACTGTCAGCATGTGTACCGAGTCTTCTCTGCACTGTTTGTCTGTTTTACTGCAAATCAAAATGTCATCTACCTACTGCAGAAGTGCTTTCTGTCTGTGTGTTGCTTAGATCCATCTTTAAAACCCTGTTAAAGATGGATGGTGACTCGCAATACCCCTATGGCAAACAAGTATGTTTCCACTTCTGATTTTGGTGCATAAAGCTGGTTAAATCCTATGAGCCTGGGTGTAGTGGTACTGAAAAGCATGTATATAAGAGCAGAAAGGGGATTCCAAACTGATTATATGTATACCAAATTTGCTGATGTATACTCACACTGGATAGGAGTGAACAGAAAAAGGGGGGGAACTCTTTAGACTGTTAGTAATGTTACATTCTGAACATTGGTCTGAGTATATAATATACTGGGTAGAGGTGTACTTTAAAGGTCTTTTATGTGCTTCATTTTAGGAGCATTATTTGCTTGAAGCTATGGAATATACCAACATATGGCCCTGGAATGCATGGTGTTTATCAAGAAACTAGTCTTCTCCCCTGAAGAAAGCTCATGCAATTACAGCCTGGAAGAACTGAAACATGTCGGGATTGTTTTATGTCATTTGAGTGATATACTCAATGAGTGTATTTATTGTATTATGTTATTTGGTTGTTTTTTCTTATCATCTAACTTTTGAGTGTAGTCACTTGTTTTTTTGTTTCTTGTGCTCACCATGTATGTAATTTTTGGGATTTAAACGTTTTTTATAAAAACATTTTCTTAATGAACATGTCTTTATTAAATACTGTTTTACTTAAACCCTGTTGGGTAATATTGAATGCAGACTGAGTCTATTTTTTCAAGACTATCAGTCTAAAGAGTTTCTTCTCCCCCTTTTTCTGTTCTCTCCTACCCAGTGCGAGTATACATCTGCAAATTTGGTATACATATAATCAGTTTGGAATCCCCTGTCTGCTCTTATATACATGTATGTTAGGTCACCCTCTGACGGAGCTAGAGAGGGTTATGTCGTGTGTTAGAGGTCATTAGCCTTTAATATAGTTAGTGGTACTGAAAAGAACATATTCTTTAAGTCAATGACCGTGATGCTACACAAAATTTTCACAGGATTTGCTGCTACTGGATACTCTGCTTCTACAATGTGGTTCAGAGGTGTTAAATCCTGGATAAAACGCCATGACCCCCATTGGCCTTGCGCACAGGATAAACTGCTATGTTGCATGGAGATTCTGATGGTACCAGAATGCCTCTCTCAATGAGGGCGACGATTGTCTCATAAATGCCCTCATCTGCCTTCTTGGTTAGAGGGTACTGTTTTACTCTGGGTAATATTGCTCCTGGTTTCAGTTTAATCTTCACTCCCCCCTATGATATTTATGCACCCCATGTCATAAGGACTTGAGGTCAATAAGCTGTCTGGGATCTTGGCCATGTCCTCCTCCCAGAATGGGGGTGGTGCCTCCTGCACCATTGCCATTCTATGTGGTACCTCTCTGTAGTGAATTTGCAAAAAAAATGTTACACTCATTTCGAGCAACATCTCCAATTCCAGTCTCTCGTCGCTGAATAGTTCATCATCTGTCACTGCTGTGAGCCTGCACCCTTCTGCAACTGCAATTATTGCTCTCCATGCCCTTCCTGTGTCGTCCACTGCATGCACTGCAATCATATCCTCTCGTGCCAACATTGCCTCAATCTCAACAGACACCATTGTTCCCTTTGGCTCATCCAGTGGTGTATCTGGCCTGAACAAGTATTCATTTGGAACTCACCACACCTTCTCTGCAATACCTGGCATCCATGCAATGCAAATGCCTGTCCCATATTGGAACATTGCGGGGTCCACTGCAACCCCCTCTGTACTGTGTATCCACAATATGCCTGAATGATTTGCTTGACAGTCATCATGTGTTTGCCTGGTGTTGAGCACAGTATGCCCTTGTCGTTGAATGAAATGGTCATGTTAAGTCTGCTCATGATGTCTTGTCCAAGTATGTTTACAGGTGTCTGTTGAGAGTAAAAGTAGTGATAAGTCATGACCTCCTATGGATAAGGAGATGTTATCAGTGAAAGGAACCACTTCCCAAGCCCCAGAGAATCATTGAGTGTTCATGGCATCACCCGACAACGCAAATGTCCCTTACCAGATGCATGACCTAGTCGCCCCAGTGTCAACAAGAAAGGAAAAAGTGTTGTCACTTATCGCCACCCCTATGAATAGTTCCTCTACAGGGTTGGGTGTGATTGACAGGATGGGACACATTAAGTTTGTCTGTGGGCTGTCCTATTGAGGGTTCATCGATAGACTGTCTCCTGTAAAGGGGTGGTTCCTCCCAGCCATCAAACTGGTACTGTGGCCATTGTGTCCATTGGTGCTGATGTGCCATCGTCTTGTAGCTGTTGTGTGCTTCCCCTGATCTGTGGTGTTTGTAGATACTATGGTATCGGTGCTGCCATCTGTGGTGCTTGTGTCTGCACCTGTGGTTGTGCTCGTGGTTGGGCTTGTGGCATCTGCTGATATGTACCTTGCATCTGTCCTTGTGGTTGTGGATCTGGAATATAATAATCTTCTTGGCCCCCTTGATACGCATGCTGGCCTTGGCCTCCCCCATTCTGTTGTGCCCCTATAATTTGGCATGCTCTTGAAATGTGTTATAGCTGTCCACATGTCCAGCACTGTGGTGGCTCCCTCCCTCACCCTTGAAAACCTCCCGAAAAATCCCCCGGGCTTTGCTGCATTTGTTGTCCATAATACTGAAATCCCCTTGGAAACCGCCCTTGGTTGTGGTGCATCTGTGTCCCAAAGCCACGTCCCCTAGATAAACCTCCCATGCCCCGGAAAGCGTGCTGTGGATTGCCCCACCCCATATACCCTCCACCCATGGGCAGTGCAAATTGTGGTGGCTGTTGATATTGTTGCTGTGCCTACATTGGTGGGTTGGGGGCTGGTTATCACTGCCCCTTCCATTTCATATTTCGATAGCTTCAGCTGCACTAACTTGGCCTCATCTGCTTTCCTGTCTTCTGCTTTTTGTTTAACCTTCTCCTGCCAAAATCTGCAATGGTGCACTATTGTGAGCTGTATTTCCAGCCATCCCTTTCCTTCCATCCCTACCAATTTCTTCAAGCTCTGGAAAATTCATCAGCAAAACGTAATCACCTCAATGTCAAGTCTGTGCTATGCTTTGTGCTGAGGTCGATATCCACCAAGTTATACCTGCTGCCTCCCATTCAACCTCCTAGGCTCGTCCCGCTTCCTTCTGCCGTGCTCCAGCCTCGTGAACATGTGCTGTCTGGCTCTGCCCTTCCATCCTCCCCAGTCTCATCCTTTCCCGCTCTAGTGCTACCCACATCCTTACCACTCTTACTGCTCATTCATCTTCCTCCTTACGTGCTTGTTCCCTCACTTCCAGCTGCAACTTCCTCTGTTCCCTCTCTGCCAACTTGCTTTTTTCTTGCTCTGCTATCTCTCTTCGCCTTCTGCAGTTCTCTCTCCCTTTTCTACCTCATCTCCCTTTCCATTATCTTCCTTTCCTTGAGATCCCTTTCGATCCTTTCTTCTTGCTCCCTTTCCAAGTGCTTCTGCTCCTCTACCCTTCTCTGCTCCATGTCTTCTCGCTCCAGCTTCTCTCTCCTCCATTCTCGATCATCACGCTGAAGTCTCACCTCCCTGTCCCTCTCCTTTCTGTCTTCCTCCTCCATCAATTCTGCCCAGTCAGTCGTCCCACTGGCCTTCTCCAATCTCTGTATGGCCTTAGTCGCCCCTTTTGCCTCCCCATCAATCTTCCCCTTAAGCTTTAAGAGCACCTGCACTGCTATCCATTCGCTCATGCTTAAGTTCCCGAACACTTCCTTTGCGCACTGCTCTGCATTGCTACTAGCCCCCTCGCTACTGACTGGCTGTCCCGTACCCTTCTGCTCATCTTCTTTAGTGTATGGTGGTGGCTTGCATGTCGGATTTGAATACCCCTCTGTCTACCCTCCATTCCCTCATCGGGTACATCCCCTGTTCATCATCTGTGTCATCAGATACTACACTTGGAGGTGCGGAGGGATGGGTCTCTTCGCCCTTCACATCCTGCTGGCTTAGCATCCACCGACGCCGGGCGGTGTCCCCCTCTATCACCTAAAGCATGCACCACAACTCAAATATGGCCATGCATTTTGCCAATTTCTTCCCCTTAGAAGCACCCTGGATTTGTGTCACTAGTGACTGCTGCACGTCCTTGGAGAAACTTCCACATGGTGGAGATGGCTTTGTTCATTTAACATCTGTGCTTTTGGACCATTCAATGCTATACATGCAAATGTTCTCCTTATAAGGTGGTAACATTTTAAACAAATGTGGAAGGGGTAACTCCCCCCACTTTTACCCTGATACATTTCAATACCTCTTTACCTGACCTCAAGTTGAGGTTTTCGATAATCTTCTGTTAAAAAATAAAGGGGTTACAAGACACCAATAATACTTTTCAATTTCTACAAGCCTCTCTGGCTCTGCATCTTGTCAGGCGTGCTCCACACACCACCCTGCCTTCACAGTTGCTGCCTCCTCAGGAACACAACCACAATCCTGCGCATGAGACGTCCGCGCACCACCACTGTTTCACCTCGTCTGCCAATCCCAAGTTCACAATACTAGCTCCTCATCGTCAAAACGCTCTGTCCTATGCACCAACCTATGGGTGACGTCACCAAGCTAAGTTTACTATACAGGTAGATGGACGATTCTGCACACACTACAATAACCTGTTACTCCAACCCCACAAAAACCCCACAGACGTCTTCCTGCTCTCCAGGCTGAGTATACCAATGTTCTCTTTGAACTGCACCCAATGTGTCACCTAACGTGTAAAATGCCTCTCTCCAGTAGACTTAACCAGTCAATCCACCTTCCGCAATCTAGGATAACTCCAGCTAACCCTTACCGAAATACCATCATCTGTGACCTGAACTAAAATGCCCACCCACAGGAATACTAAGTTACAAAACTCTTGTCATCCTAATCCTCCCGGCTACTTAGTCCATACTGCCCATCAGTACCTTTTCCCTTTAAAACCCGAATATGCCCTAGAATGAAAGAAAAAATATGATTTCTTCCTCCGCTCAAAGTCCTACTCACCACAACAGTTCTAGACAATACTTTGACACTACTAGACCATGATCGGTCAATGTTTGCCCCTACTAGACAATACCCCCACAATACTCAAACACTCAATGCCCTCCCTCACACCCACAATTGCTGTTGGTCTGGACCAATACTTACATTCCGTGTTGTGATAGCGTTGCTCAGCTGCTGGCTCCCCATCAATGCGCTCGCTTCCCCATCCTGGTCTGCCCAGGCAACTAGCCATTCTCGGGTGGGATGATTTCCAAAACGGTTCCCAATGACCTTTAAAAAGGCACGCATATTCCTGTGTTCTGGAAATATGCGAGGGACCCACAGCCTCTAAGGTTCGGCAGTGAAGGAGTCAGCTTAGTGCCGGGCTGGCGCATCCAACCATCCCTCTGTTACCAACTTGTTGGGAATTAACTCCCGGGTAGGTTCGGGGACTAGTAGGAGCTTGTGGTCTCAAACTCATGGAAGGCCCAACACCTTCCTCCTAAAAGGAACGCAGGTCCAGACAGACAGCAAGTTCAAACTGTGGATTATTACAGACAAAACCAACAGGGATCAGTACACAGATATAAGAAATCCAGGAACTTCTCGAAGCTCCCTGGCTCGCAGGCCAGTTTTGTGGGCAAATTGCATCACACTAATGTAACAAACAGGGACCCCTCCAACAAACCTATCATGCGACAGGATTGGGCATTGAGTGGTAGTCCACCTTAGTTCACTGGCTCTCGCATGTCAGGTGGCTGTCGTGGCCCATCCCCAATTATCTAACTACACAATGTTGCAGTGTGAGGTTCTTACCATTGGTTCTTGCCCGTTGCTACCCATACTAGGGTCCTGAACTGTGATTGGCTAGAGCTGCTCTCCCCCAGGCCTGGGACCCGCAATGGTTCTCAGCTCTTGGTGTACCTTCTCAAGGTAATAAGAAAGACTATGTGTCAGTATGGTATCTTATGTTCACCACCTTGGACTATGAGAGTGCCTGTTCACATCATGCAACACACGTCTTCACTGTAACATCTTTGTTGCAAGCTTCAGGGTGACGGCGTGAGATTGCCCCTCGTTCCCAAGTGTCGGTTTTGATTCATCACCCAAGCTTGGCGAGTCATGCGTCTAGAGACCGTGTTTGAGCTCTGAATTATTCTGAATATTGGAGAATTATTTGTTTTTATTGCAGCTGGTGATACTGTTGTTCAGGGAATGGAATGGTGCCCGTATCTAGTGGGCTTAGCAGCAGGCACGGTCTCACACATGTGCTTTTCTGTGCAGCTTGAATTCGCTCCGCTCTCGTTGAGGGGTTTTGGCCTGCTGTGATTTCCTAAGCCATATGATGACTTCTGTATGTTCATGTTACTCTATATCTTCCATATCTAAGTCACACTGGACTGTCAGGTCCCGTGGGTGCTCCTACAGGTCCATAAGGATAATTTACAGGCATTTATTTAGGATCTCTTGCTTCTTGTGGTTTCTGCGTTTAAGCTAGTGACAAAATAATCACACAATGACAGTATGTATGTGTGTCTGTCCTCTAACTGTGGAGCTGCACATCCATGTTCTTCGTGTAACCAAGTGTGTGTGTGTGTTTCATTGTGTGGATGTCATGTGTGCTTCCTGTCTGCTAAGTCGTGGTGTCCCTAACGACATCAGTGGCTTTGGTTTCTTGGCACTTTATTCAATACTGTCAGTTGAAGTCTCCTTAGTTGCTGCCTGAACGACTCCATCCGCTCTGAGTAGGGTCTGTACCACCCCTGGTCTGTAAGGTTGGCTGAGTGGGTACCTCTCAATCTACTTGTCAATGATTGCAGCACTAGGAATGGGTCTGAAATTATATGGGCGATCGCGGTATCTCCTGTTGTTCTTCCAGGCCATGTATCTTATGGGAGGGGGTGCATTTGTCCATCCCTCTTCAGTATAATGGTTATAAGCGGACAAGATAGCAGGTAGTGTCATACCAGATATTTACCTTGTTCACACTGTGCCATGTGATTGATAGAATTGTTAAACTCAACAAGCAATCCCACATTGCCATACCAGTCCTTTACATTTATCCCGATGTGCCTTCTTAGTTACTAGACACTCTAGCAACAAGAAGTCCACATTGCCATACCAGATTGGGCTTCAGGTATACACCTTGCCACTTGCCCTGATCTCCCCTCTATGAGTGACTAAACTTACTATATATTCTCAAGCATACTGCTCTTCAGTTTTTTCAGTTCCAGCACATGTGAAATACTACAGTGGATGCATGGGGCCGTGGGACATTAAGCAAAAGAACAGGCAGGGGGTGGGGAATGAACATACCATATAGTCTCCTCACTTTCACTATATCCTTCGTGTTTTTATGTCTTGACACGGACCATTATTGGGTCCACTCACACATAGTGCATTCCTTGCTCTCATTTGGCTCTGTGGCAGTACAAGATGGCCGCCAGGGCTACTTCAAACTTGCTTGGTTTCCATGGCGACAATATAAACATAGCTGTACAATGCTGGTGGAGGCCCCCTTCATTTTTGCTCAGGTAAAATACTTCATGGGTGATATTCTTTACATCCAATTGCTCCAGCGCTGGCACTCCTGTAGAATAATATCGTAGTAAGTGCACATCCTTTTGCAAAAGCTGCCATTTATTCAAATGGCCTCCGTTGGCACGTATGTGCCTTTACAATAATTGGGATGCAATCTGGGCACTTCGAGGCAGTTCCCCATCGCTCCTAACATGGGTGTCCCACTTCATGGTGCCTTCCGCGCAATCTAAGCCAGGACATCGCGTTATATTAATCTGACCCACAGCAGGTTCTCAGCCTGGCGCCCCACGGTTGTCTTGTCATTTCTCCCACCGGAATTCCAGCTATTTAGAGTGACAGTGTCCTCCCCCTCCTTGGATCCACAGGGAGACAGTAGATTTGCAACCAGCGGCCCATTTTCAGGCCTGTCTCCAATCATGTAACTGCCAACTATTCTCCTGCACATTTTTTCTCCACAGACGTTTTATGTTCAGTGGGGATGAGCTTCAATATATGCTACTGTTCTACAGGACACAAGGAATCGCACATTTGTGGCGCTGTTTCCATTACCCATGTGCAACCAGCTTTCAGGTAAACCTTGTTTTCATCCATTTTCGCCTTGGCCCTTCTTGCTGTCTTTTGGCCAGGTTTATTACTTAATATTCCTGTGTATTACAGCTACCCGATAGACTGCTTTTAAAATTAATTTCTGACGTGCACGAACACACCATGCACGGTAGGTTCTGCTCCCTTCTGAGGCTCCTTGAAGAAATCGATCAGCATGAATGCTTTTTAAAAAATGCCCGTTTATGGACCGCTTCCACTTACAGATCAATATTTGTACTTTATAGACCACTGAAAAACGTGTGTGTGAGCGCAACACAAATAAAAACATGTCACCACCACAGGTTATCCCATTGACTGAGACTTTCCAAATTGCATATCCTGATGAAGTGGATGTAACTACAGCACTTCTCAACTGCTTTTAAAGACAGAAACACTGTTGTGTCCACTCCATAAAACAGTGTCTACTTTTACCACTGTATAACCAGCTGATTAATAAAGCATGTGTATTGTTAATACGGCCCCCACAGAATGCAAAAGGGGCCAGTCTGCATTAAAACGAGTCAGTTCTTGTAGAAAATGCCTCTTGCAGATATTAGAAAGCCATTGAGCGGAATAGCCTGCTATAGCACAATAGGTTCCATGCACGTTCTTCAATTAACAATCTATCCTTCAGTTAATCCTTAAGTGACACACTAGCACCAGATGGGGGAACTAGGTTTACAACAAATGGCACAACAGTTTCATGTGAGGCTATTCACCACTCGTAATAGACGAGACATTGAGAAAAGCTGAAGCCTTTACACAAGATTACTTATTGAAACCAAAAAGGTAGGCCATTCACCTACCTTGACTTTCATTACAATTTAGTGTCGTCATTGTAAAAAAAATAAAAAAAAATAAATGTTACACTGAAATGAAACATGCAAGATTTTTTTTAAAAAAAAATATATACTGCATCTCTTTTGAAAGATTTTCCAACCCTAACTTGTAGGCTCAGCTCTTACCGGCTTCCTCTTAATACAGATTTGATTTCCATCCTTTAGGACATCACAATCACCATAAGATTATCTGGTAAGGTCTCTTGGATTTGTATGTGTTTTACCACCTTTAAAGTTTCTTAATATATATTTGTTCTTATGTCTTGGATTCAGATGCTTTTTATTTAAAGCTGATTTGTTATGTACATCAACAATGTTTTGGTGAGCTAGTGATTGAGACTAGCCTGCAGTTTGTATTTTAAAGCCATTCAATGGCCATTTCCTGTTTTTGTTACATACTTTCACTCCTACAAAACGCATACTGCTGAAATATGTTGAGTGGTTAAGCCTTTTGATTACTTGCATTTTGGAATTTCGTGTAATTGTACCATTAAGTATCCCAACAAAAATATTGTTACTGGTCGTGGATATTGTACTTACAAGAGACTGATCCACATTGCTTCTGAATTTTTGGAAATGTCATCCCCGTACTTTACCTCAATGAATCACCAGTATTACACACTCCACACCTCAAAACAATATATTAATGGGTTTTCGATGCAGCATCACTTACATTACGATGCACACATCACTCCAACCCACCAGTGTTTGCCACAGCCATCTTGTGGTAATGTAAAATCCAACATGGTTGCATTAAGTCTGAATGCTCTGGTGGCAAAACCGGAGCAAAAGCCACTGCTGTCAACATTTGGGGCCGGCAGAGGAAAACAGTCAGCACATTTACAAAATCTCAGGTAACCATAGAAATGCAGAAGCCACTTTGTTTGCAATACACAGTGGGCCTCATTATGACCCTCCCGGTCCGGAAACAACGGTGGCCGTAAACCGGCAGATGAAGAGTTTTGCAGGCGGCTGGTGTCACTCCCGCCAGGTCAGACCTGGCAGGAGCAACACCACCCACCTGCAGATGGAAACGGAAACACCAACACCGTTAATTAGGGTGCCGGTGTTTCCATGGTCCCCATCCCCTATAGGACTCCATGGGAATGGGGAGTAACATTATTCTGCCTCCGGAATTACCGGACCACTGGGGCTGTAATGCCCCGGTAAATCCAGCAAGTCTGGAGGCGGAAATTAATTCAGGGTCCGGCAGCAGCCTGCCGGTTTTTCTGACACAGCTACCGCCAGACTTGTAATGAGACCCAGTATTTTATGGTTTTCGCTTTATTATCCACATGTGGTCCTCGTTTATTCAGTACTTTAAACTTAGTTTCAGCTTTACCAAATCACTCCCTATCTTCACAGAAACCTACTTGGAAACATGCTACATCTGTCAGAGCAGGGGCTTAAACATAATGCAGGACGTAATATTAAGGAATGCTTGCACACACCAATTCCCCGTTTCAATCATTAAAGAAGGCTCTTTATTCTCAATATCTTTGCTAATCTGTATTCTTTTCACATCTGTGTGATCGACCAATGTTAAACTTTATTAGTACGAAATCTGAGTGCTAATCATTTTCTCCACATATCCCTAAATAGTTAAACCATTTCATCACCATTGTTACATTATTTAGAAGTTTCCACCAAAAATGTTTTAACTAATGCTTATTTTATCAAAACGTTCTCTCTTCTGTTGATGGTCAACACTAATTCATCGAGCTGCCAATCCAATTTCAAATTTACAATGGCCAGTCTTCATCGATGAACCAGAGTACACAGATTAAAGAGTGAAAGCAAGACAAAAATCAAGCACCAACAGAGCACGGCCGAGGTGAAATTTCCTGCAATAACGCAGTCAAACGGACAATGGCTCCACTTGTAGTATCATTGTAAACAGATATTTACATTAGCTGAAAACACCTGCTGTCAGAATTCAACACGCAAGACCCATATATCCAATGAAGTGATGTTGGCCAGCATGTCTTACCCAATAAAATAGTGTCACACTTTTCAATGTACAAACACTACTTTTGAAGTTGTATCAGTGCAACATATGTATTTTTCCAGGTACAATAGTTTCATGTAATGTGCAATTAAAAAGGTTGATCTACAATGATTAAAAGGTGGCGGCTAAACAGTTCAAGGTAATAAAATGGCACCCTTTGACCAAAGAAAAAACACACCAATCTGCCCCAGACATTGTCACGTTGGTTAAGCCGGCTGCCAGAGACTGAGGCTACATTGTGGTTTGCATCCAGGCTATAGGGAAGGACTAGGATGGCATGTCTGAGAAGGACCAACCTGTCCAGGCGGTCGTGTTGTTCCAAGCGCTTGCCCGGGGCAATGCTACGATGTGGTTTGCATTCAGGCTATAGGGAAGGACTAGGATGCAATGTCTGAGAAGGACAATCAAAATATCTCATAGCAAATGTTAATAAAAAATGATCTTCAAAACATAATACATTGCAGCTCCATTCTCTCAGATTAATATTTTACATCCTCTGGTTCCAAGTCCGAAGTGAATCCACAACATATACTATCCCACAGCACAGTACGATCTTTTCAAAGTGCATAGGGTTACCCCTGCATGCACCATAAACACAGAATTCCAGGATAGTATAATGGATTTCACAGCATACAAGAAATTCAAAGAGCATGGCATATATAGCTTTTAACTCTAAGTTATTGTTTCTTAAAAATTGAATGGGTAATTTGTAATCACTGAATACATAAAGTATATCATTTTATACATGGATAGTCCCATTCCTGAACTCTACCCATCTCTTGTAAAATGTGACTTCAAGATGAAGCACATACAGTTGTAAATCAAACAGCTTATCTGGTGGCACATGCATGAGTTTCATGTGCCAAGAGTTAATTTCTAATATTTAAAACCACAATATTTTCCACCATGTTCATTATCGTTCTACTGCCAACATGGGCAATTAAAGTTCAGCGGCCATGTGTGGTTATCTGCTTAATGTTTCGATTACTAACACTAGGGACTCCACCTTTTATTCCACAATTGCTGTAGAAATTCATGAACTATATCTGGTACTGACACTTTCGCACTTCCATGGATTTTTAACCCACAATCTCCCTTTGGTTCCTTCGTCAAACGTTTGGGAGCGCTCACAGATCATGAATGCACAGAGCATCATGTGTGTTTTAAACGTGTGCTGAATCTAAACACTGAGAAGGATGCATCTAGCAAAGTTGTCCTCAAAAGGTGCATGTAACCCCCAACCCCAAAAACTCCACCTGAAGAGTGACCCTGTTAATGTCCAGTGGGTAGTTTGTCGGGGGGGGGGGGGGCAGGGAGAATTGTACAAGGAAGTATGAACATACAATGAATATTTAAACTAGTGCAGGCATTTCTGGTCGGCACGTTGGCGGGTACAATAGATGTACACGTCAAAAGAGCACATACAGGGAAGCAAAAAAAGATCCATCTCTGAAATTACACTAAGTAATGAATGTAAAAAAGCAAGGCTTCTAATCAGGGATGTGGGTGGTGTAACAAAATCGAGCATCTTCATGGAACATCTAAATGTTTGACTATTAAAAACACCATTAGCTGAAACAAGAAAGCAAGGCACTTGAACATTCAAATGAAGACTTGAAAAGGTATACCTGCTCTATTGGCCTTCACAATACCATTCCGTGTGGCACTTTGTGAGATACAAAATATTCAATTAATGTAATAGCTGATGCTCCTGCGAGTTCTCATGTCCACTGTGATGTATTTGGGGCTCGTGAGTCCGCAACTGTTTAGACAAACCGGAAGATCATTTGCCTGAACTAGATTCCTTTGACCATCATTTCTGGTTATCATATAGTGCTTGTTGTCAGAGTATTTCACTTGAAATTGAAGATTAGGATGTTTCGCCTGAATGTTATATATTTAAAAGGAAATAGATATACAGCTTTATGGCCCACGTGGTAATTAAATTGAAATATCTTGAGTTCTTGATTCCATTTGCTTTTCAAAGTTGTACTGTTTTTCATAGCCACTCCACAATCTGCCCAGCCACATCATCATACATGGGTTCATTTAATAGCTTCAACGACATTCCCTCCAGTCAACTCTGCCTCATCAAATTGTGCATCAAGCATGTCAAATGTAGACCAGTAAAAAACGCCAAAGGATGGCTCCATCCAGTGTCCACCCACATTTTCCATACACATCCTGAGCAATGGGTACAAAATATGGTTTGAATCAAAAGTTCCCATCATTGCTGAAGAAACCTGTGGGCACAGCACTATCCACACCAGCAATTTCCCCATGACACAAAGCACCAAAAGGAAGCTTTTTTTAAAAAAAAAATAATGCATGTATTAAAGATTCATATTCTTCAGTAAATGGAAAGAAACAAAATACTACTTTTGAATGGTTTTAACATGGCTTTACTATTTCTGAAATTGCTAATTTGCAACGTTTCAGTGCTCAAACCATTTTAAGATGCAACTGGAATGTGTATTCTACAATCCTCACTTTTTCCATTGCAGAACTTGCTAGTTATTAAAATTCTATCTTCCATCATCATTGGATGCCCCAGAACTACAGATAAAGATATTCTCCCAAAAGATATTCTGCTGATCCAACTGTGGCTGCTCAACTGTAGCCTTCAACCACATTGTATCAGTAGAGATTGGGAGATGTATGAGGAAATATGAAATATGCAGGCAATATTTCTGCAAAGCTGTACAAGTCAGTGGAATTTACAAAGAAAGGCCACCCCAGACTGATTGGATAGCTGTACCGACGATCTTTCCACATAAATGCAGGCCAGCGAATAGAATGTAAATCAACGACAGAGTTATAAATGAGCTTCCTTTCAGGTCTATTTTAAGGTCTCCCTTTGCCCCTTTCTCGACCTATGGATGACTTAGCTGGACATTTATGGCTTAGTCCCTTCTACATATTGCTCTCAAAGCAAGAATAGTGTCACAGTTAAATTGTTTTAGCGAGTTAAGACGGGGGCATATCACTCAGTGTAGGGTATAATCCGAGTTGGTAGCACAGCCCCATCATATTTACTCATGCCATAATCCTTTCCTTTGGCCCATTTAATTTGTATGCCACAGGAGGAGACCCGAACCTACTGTGCGTTCACTTGGCATGCAACACAGGTATGCCAATCTTGGTTTCTTTGTGGATATCGCAATTCACCATGAAGGTTACTAGTGTGTCAGAGTGCCTAGACCAGCAGGAAATGATTGACCCGTGAAGTGTGCTGTTATAACTGCCGTTACCTCTTGGAACATTACATTTATTTTCCACGGCAGGATACCAGGGTGTTCAGTGGCACTCGTGGCTGCTTTCTGTTTTAGGAAGAGCAGCCTCTAATTGAACTACTAATAAAAAACAATGTCACTTACTGTCCATGTATCGCCCCATTCTTTTTGCTCTTACGAGAACAGTTGCTTTGTAACAAGGCTCATTTCATTTCTTGTCTACAGGAAAAGGCAGCTTTGGCTAGTGCGGTTAATTGAATAAGGATACCAATGGACCCCAAAGAAAAATCATCTCAATAGGAAAGCTTGGTTGAAGTCCTAGGGAGGATAAAAGAGGCACCTACTCACAGCACCACATAATATAAAACACAACCTTCATATCAGCACAAACACTGATCAGTAAAGAAACAGGAATTCACTTGGAATTAATATTAAATAAATTGGTTAGCAATGAACAAAGCATAACAATACCAGGCAAATTATGTTTATTTGTACGTTTTGACATACTTCCTATATTGAATAAATGAAAACAAATTAGAAGACATTGCATACATTTCTTGGATCTGGTTAGTGCATTAGCATTTAATTAAAAAAACAACCTCCAATAGACATCTCCATCTATTCAATACACTATTGAGAAGAAAACCCTCTAAAAGTAGAGAAGAATACACCTGTATAAAGGAGATACGTCCACACATTACACGGCCTGCTTTAACAGGCATGTAGTTATGGTTAAGTTGCTCATAACTTCGCTCCCCTGGACGAATACTCACCAAACTTTGCAAAAAGAGTATATAGCCTGCTCTGAATTTTTTTTGTCAAGTTTGGTGAGGTTTTGCCAAGGGGGGTGGGGGGGGGGGGCAAAGTTATAGGGAGGACCCACATTTTTTTTTTATCCATGGACAATGGAAAAAAAACTTTGCTCACGCCTACAGCTTAAACGGCTGGATGAATTTTCACCACATTTGCGGCAGGAGCGATGGCTTGGTCTCGAAAGCATGCTTTTGTAAATTTGGTGAAAATCCGTCCAATAGTTTCTTTTAAAACAGGCAAAATGTAGGTTTGAAAAAATTGCGATATCTGGCTCTGCTCCGCTGACCCATTTCCCGGTTCTCTAGGATGGATGAGACCCTGATTGGCCCAGAGGGCTGCTTCATGTCGGCAGACATCCAATGCACCCACTGATTAGCCAGAGGGAAGCGTGATGCGGGTCATATTTTTCTGAAACACCCGTCATGTTGTATACACAGATATTCGCGGATAGCACAGGGCAAACAGGGCTGGAAAACATGAGCATTTGGTGTTGGAAAGAAGCTAGAAAAGATGGGGGGAGTGAAAGATGGTTAAAACGATGTATTTGTTTAGGTGGAAGAAGTCTGTTGTATCTGCGTTGTCCGCGGACACCGCAGCAGTTCGCAGCTAGGTACTCAGGCGAGCAGTTTATCTGGTGACTGCAGGCAGGCTTCATTAGGGGAGTGGAATGTAGATGATGATGTTTGTATAGGCTGTATTATGCTGTGGTGTTGTTGCTAGCTCCTGGACTGCTTGAAGTACTGTAATAGTATGTGTAGAGAAGTGGGCAGGGCTTCAGGCAGACGGCTTATTTGTGTGGGTTGTGGCCAGTGTACAAATTGTTGGGTGCATAGCTGTATTATGCTGTGGTGATTGTGACCAGCTACTAGACTCTTGGTTGCATGGCCTGATGCCATGCAACCACGAGTCTGCCCACTGGCTGCAAGTAGTGTAATAGTATGTGTACAGAAGTGGACAGGGTGTGTGGCAGGTGGCTTATTGGACTATCCTGAGATTCTTGGGTGTATGATAGTCTGTGCAGTGGGTGCTAGTAATGTAATAGTATGTGAACTTAAGTGGGCAGGGCTTTAGGTGGATGCCTTATGTGTGTGGGTTGTGGCCACTGGACAGATTCTTGGGTACTTCACTTTATTATGCTGTATTGGTTGTGGGCAGTCAGTAGAGTGAAGCCATGCACCCAAGAGTGTCTACTGGCTGGATGTACTATAATAGTATGTGAACTGAAGTGTATAGGGCCTCAGGCAGCTACCTTATGTGTGTAGGTTGTGGTCAGTGGGCAGAGGTTTGGGTGCATGGCTGTATTATGCTGCAGTGGTTTTGGCCAGGCCCTAGACTCTTAAGTGCATGGCCGTCGGCCATACACCCAAGAGTCTAGGGCCTGGCCATAACCACGGCAGCATAATACGGCATGCACTCAAGATTGACACTGGCATATGAATTGCGCAAATGTGTATAAAATGCAATTTGCAGATTACAAAGAAGCATGACACCAATAATTGTATACCCACTGTATGTATTGTTGAGGCACTTTACACCTTTTTTGAACACAGTGTAGAATACAGTTGAAGTGGCAGGAGCAGATTTAAATATTGTGGCATGTGGAAATGCGGGAGAAATCTTTGTTTCATTGTCTGTGATAAAAGAAAACATAACATGTTAGGGTAGGTACTTCATAATGTATTGTATTCCATTGCAGGTATTTGTGGACCCTCATAATTAGTACTTCACAAGTATTATTCTTTCACCAAGTGTACTGTGCAATGTACACCGTTCCTGTGCTTGTTCGCATAATCATTGGGTCTGCAGGGGGTTGGGGGTGTTGGGGCAAAAATCCATGCAGGATTAGGAAAAAACCACCTACATTCATTTGTTATGTGGCACACTCCGTCATTGACGTGTGCACTACTTACAGGAATGTTTAAGGTGCATATCTATGTGGTCTTCTGGTTATAAGCACTGTTGCAGTAGGAGGAATTGAAATGGTCTATGATTTTCCTTTTGGAAGTGGTGGTACTATGGTTGCAGTTAGATACCAGTTGGCGTATTCTAACTTTATCTGTTTCACTTTTTAGCAGTATTTGTGCATTTGCTTGCTGTTGGCGTTTTCTAAGTGCTGTAGTATTGCAAACTAATATTGCAGGATTGTGGGGGCAGTTAGATAGCTGTTGGCATATTCTAACTAGTGGTAGTGTGAAAGTTGAGGGTATGTTTGTAGCACTGTGATTGCTGAAGGTTGATTTTGGTAGTTTGACCGCTGGAAGTATTATTGTAGTACAAGGGGTGCAATGAGATATCAGTTGGTGTATTCTGGTTGTTTATACTTAAGTGTTGAAGTTAGAATAACCTTCATTTTTTGCTGGTGGATTTCAAGTTGTGTAGTATTGGGAAGTACTATTGTAGTATTATGGTTGCAGTTAGATACCAGTTGGCCTATTCTAACCATTTACATTTCTCCATTTTGCAGGGTATGTCTTAAAGCACATTCATTTTTGTTGGTGGATTTACATTTTTCACTATTGTGAAGTGCCTTTGCAGTACTATGGGTGTAGTTCCGTATTTCTTGCATCGGTATGGGCATTGTTAGACAGCTGGTGCCTTATTCTACCAGTTGGTCATTTCACAGGTCATTGAGAACAGTTTGTAGACCTTCATACTCGGTACTTTTCTTTTAAGTACAATGTGGGAAACAATATAGGTGTGTCCTTTGTACAGTTTTATCTGCGACTATAATCATTGGGTCACTGGGGGGGAAAACTGTATAGCAGTGCAACTATTGTCTTCATTGGCCAGGTGGTGTATGCTAAGTTGTTCCAGTTTCATATGGTAGGTTATTTTTCTTTTGCAATTACCTATGTGATGGTGGGTATTGGGCAGTAGGCTATGCTACTTTTGCAGATCATTGAGTAATTTTTGGCTTCAAGAATATTAAGTAGGCATTTGCAAGATTTGCTAGTAAAATAGGTTCACCTTTCACTGGTGTTAGTTGAAGAACATCTCCGAAAACAATAACGTGTTTTCCTCCAAAGAGTTCTTTGTAGTCAATTTGTTTTGGTGTTCTACTGGGAGTAGCAATCAGTGTAAAGTAACACCACCTATGTTGTAGGTAGCTAAACCTGTGGAGGCAGTTACAACAGCTGAAAGCTTGTTGTTTGTCAATTGTTAGAGGAACTTGCTGATGATTTTTATTAAGACTGTTTTTCCTGAAACAGCTTGACCACTTACATACAGGAGTACAGGTTTATAGTTTTGACAGGTACAAGTTTTATTTTCATGCTGCACACCATTTTCAATGTCTTTAGTTACTTCTAGGAAAATGCTACGCTGCTAATTGTTCCATTGTGATTTCAGTAGAGCAAAGTTTTCTTCAGATTGCTCATACTGACACATGGTATTTTCTACTTCAGTCATGGTTAATTCTGCCTCATTTGCTTGCTATGAGTGGCTGTCCAAGTGGTTGTTGGCTTCCTGTAAGAGAATGTTGACTGCTCTAATATGTGTCCAATAAATTCTTTTTCAAAATGTCCTGGCTGTTGGGATCATTTTTGGCTATTGTTTCTATGTCGTGGTACGATTTGAGAACTTTCTGGATGCAGCAGGACCAAGGCTTAGACAGACCATGTTTTCAGATTTCCCATATAAGGCTGTGCCAGTTAAACAGTCTGCGGCTTCGTAGCAGGAATATTCTCTATGGGAGAGCATTTTTATGCCAAACCTGTATACATTTTGTGACAGTATTTTGTCAGATGATGTGTCATCCCAGAGGTCTTTCAGATCTGTTTTCCCAGCTTTGGTTAAGTAGGCTGCAACATTTTGTGTAACTGCAGTGGAATTGTCTGCAATGTACTGCACATCTATGTTTGCATTCCTTAGGAGGGCAATGATTACATTGTAATCATTGATGTACTTTGATGTTTCAGTTCTTTTTATGCAGTACGTGTTCTTAGGTGATTTGCCTTTCACATTGTGTCCAACAGAAGACATGAATCTGTTTACTTGTCCTTTTGCTGAAACTGCTCTAGGGAAACCAAAGCAGCATTTGGTGTAGTATTTGCCTTCGTTTTTATTTTTGCGCCCACAATACTTGCCACACTTGTGCCTTTGAAACCACAAAATATGTGCACTTTCTGAAGGGATTTCACAAGTGACATTTGTGAATGAACTGCAAAACAGTGGCATCACTGTCCTGACCAAATTTAGGAACATCTTTAATCCACAAAAGCATGTGGATGTGTGGTGCTCCTCTGGCTTGATATTCTTTTCTCCAAAAGAAGTGTTCCACTTCTCAGAGGGGAGGAATTGTTTTATTACAGATGAAGTGCAGCATGGCAATAAAGCAATGATGGAAGTACCTCGACACATTTACAGGGTCAAGAGAGCAGAGTTCTCCTGGTGTTTTCAAGTTGATCCCTGCTTTGTTTTTGTTTGCTATGCATAGGAAATTCTGCACAACTTAAAGTGACAAACCATGTGGGTGGGTTTCATGACCACTGTGAGGGGGCACAAGTTGCACCACAAGCAGGCTCCCACCAGAACCCCGAGGGCCTTAAAACCACTGCAGAAGGGCTCTGGGAGCCAATCCTGGCCCCAGGCACATATGTAGGAAGGAAGGGCTGTTCAAACTAGGTCCGTTTTATGTACATGGGCCTTTAGATACAACATGGAAGCACCCACACAGTCTAGTTCTCAGAACCAAGCCATGCGGTCTAGTGTTTTGGGTGTGTCAGGCCTGGAACTACTGTCCCTGGGCTATATAAACCACAACCTGACTGCAGAACACGCTTTGTGTTATTCTGCCACCAGCAGCGTGACGCTCACTGTGTCCAGCTCCTGGTCTTCAGCATCTTCCTGTAATCCTGCAGGAACAAGATTATTCTGTTTTACCTGAGAAAACACCATCCAGCACTCAGCATCTCAACTGGGCTGCAATCTGTGGAAACCGAGCGAAGAAGAAGAAACATCACTCACCTTTGAGTACTAGCTTAAGGACTTCCAGCGAACCGCTACCACAGCTGCTGTTCGAACATTGCGACCTGCAATAACGAGAAAAGGAAAAATAATAATATTAGAACGCAAGCTTCTAAAACATTGAATTCCATCAGTCTTACCTGAATTGCATCGCGCTACGCCACGCTTCCATCCGGAGCACCACAGCAGCATCTGCAAAGGAAAAGACATTCAGGTTTGCTTTCAATATTAAACTACCACAGAGCACTGTACTTACCTTAACAGATTCCAGAGGTCTGTTTTTCATCTCACTCTCATCCACTTACAGCACCACAGCGGCCTGTGAGGAGGAGAAGAAGAAAACACGGGTTAGCTTTAAAAGACAATAAAGGCGCTGCGCTTCACGCTTTCTCTTACCTAGAAACGTGCCTCTCCATCCGGCACGCCAGCATCAGGACCTTCGCACCTGAAAAGAAGGAGATAAAGACATTAAATTCCCACCATAAACAGAACAAAGACTTACAATTAACAAACCAACCTGCCTACCAGCAGATTTGGGGTCACAGCAGGCATGGGCACAAGAAAGGCGTACTGCACCAGTGAAGCAACTCTGGCAGCTCGCCAACAAACATCAAGCGCCCCTGCACAAGAAACACAGGACGGATAGCTCACCCTACAAATAACTAAGGTGAGAAAAGAACCCAGTGGGAAGGGAATCGGTCAGAGGGAGGTGGGAGATTCACCCATTAGATACAGTTATCACAAATCCTCCCTTCTGTAATTGCAGATTCATTATTCAGCATTGGGCAACTACGCATCTAGGGTTCCAGATCTCAGAGCCTTCCAGACGCCCCCAGGATATAAGGTGAGCATAACAGTGGGCCAAGGTTGCTTAGCGTACACTGTACATCTGCGTGATGTTGGAACCAGTACTCTTTCATAGCACACGTTTGCCAAGAGATCTGTAATACTGGACTGTAAATCTTCATCTTTTGAAATAGCTGCATAGCAGACACGTTTAGAAAATTGGAACCGGTTTGCTAGTTCACTTTCAGAGAGAAGGTGGAATATGTACTCAATGTTTTGTCTGAATCCGCGGTCTTCAGAATACTTTTGTAAAAGAGCCATATTCTGATGCCGTTATTTGTGTGCATCTTTCATTGTACCGTCCACCTTTTTCCAGTAGGAAACAGTAGAGAAAAGGCTTGCACTTCTACATTTTTTTTTCCCATATGCTGATTTGAGATCCTTTGGCTTCCCGCATTTGATAGGTTTCTAGTGCATCATATATGGTGTCTTTGGAGTGCAGTGGGTGAATTGTATACTGGTCTAAAATATTGGAGGCTGTAGTGGGATCTTGAAGTTCAAATTGGCCAGTTGATGAGGAATCCTGAATTATTTTGGTGGTTTCTCTCAGGTTTTCTTCAATGTTTATTTCTTTGTAGTGTTCATTGTTCTCTTTAAGATATTGCAGGGCTTCCCTAACTTTATTTAAGTCTACTAGTTGCTGCCAAATTTCTTTGTGTTTTGTAGGTACACCATTCACTAGGATAATCAAAGATTGATCTATTCGCCGTTGCACTCCCAGAGTGTCTACATTTTCTTTAAGATCTAATGGCAAATACACTACTTTGCCACAAATGCCTTTTAGTAATTCAGAAGGAGGCCACTTGGCTGTTTTCAGTTGAAGGTGTATTATCGCTTGAAATGGGTGCACTGTTTGGATTACAATGCTCATACAAATTAAGCTTTTGGCAGTGGGAATATTTCCAAGATATAAGTGATAGCCCATGAAAGCATTTGGTTATGGTCAGGTTTTCCAGTGCAGTATGTGCAAAGTACTGAGGGGTAAGTAATTTCATATTTGTTTTCTGCTATAAGATAGAGAGCTCATTGGGATTCCGCATGGTCTATTTTGTACATTATAGCTACAGTTTTGGTGCCCTTTGTATAAAAAGTTCTGGAGCAACACACACTTGGTTTGGTACTTCAGCATATGTGCTTTCAAACTTTGCTATTTCTTTTTTGTACATGTGTAATAGAAGGTTGGCACCTGCAAGGTTGTCACCACTCTCTTCTAAAGTTACTGGATTTTGTAAGTGCTCTTCAGTTGCAAAATATTTGCTTTGGTTGTGGTCTAGTTCTTTGAGCATTTTGAATAGGACAGTCTCAGTGATTTTGTTCACTAGAATGGTGTGTTGCTAACATTTTGATGTGGTGGAAGGTGCTTTTGCAAGCAGGTATAGGGATGCAGGCTAATGAAGGTCCTCATAATGCTGTGTATTTGCGCACTGGATAAGAGTCCATAGTTTGTAATATTTTTATTTTTCAAATACTGAGTGAGGAACTGATGCAAAGATTTGAAGGATTGCTTTCATATATTACACATTGAGGTGCATGGCCATTTGTAGATTGGACAGATTGGTTCAGGGGAATGGAGAGTTGATTGTGAGTTTGTTGGGGATATTCTTGCAATCAGCGTTTCTTCTCCCATAATGGTACTGTCTACCTTTTTATACCCTCCCCCACTGCTACGTATGGCAATTGGGTTTGTGTTCTCTTGTTTGTATACCTCTTCATTGAAATGGCGCTCTGCTGGTGGTGTGAATACACTCACCTGCACAGACGTTTGCAAAGGTATCTATGTTGATATTGCATCTGTTGCAAAGTACTTTTTGTAGTTTACTAATTAATTTTGTTAGTGGTGTCATTCTGTTTAAAATTAATATAATTTCCTTTTGAGGAGCATTGCACTGTCTATGAGAGCTTTCAGGATCAAAATGGTACCCGTTATCCATTTGTTAAAATCACTGCATACAATTATGATGATCCATCACCATGTATTATGCCTGCAAGAGCAGATAGTGAGATTTAGTCCAAAACATCTGGAAAGCCAAAGGTTGGTGACTCCTCCCCACTCAAGTTATACATTAGTCACATGCAGACATGTGATCACCATGTGCACATGCATGTAAATACCATATACCTAAAATCCAAGCATATAAACTAAAACAGTTCTAGAAATGGCAATGTGCACTTGGAAATAATCTCCTGTAAGGGAATAGTTTCTTACCTGTAACTCCATTTCTCCAGCATTGGTATCTTTCATGGATTCACATGCTTAGAACATTCCCCATTGTCAGGCTGGGAATCCTCGGTAAGTTATATAGACATTTTCCATAGGAAAAATTCCGACACTTCTGTGTCCTATCTATGTCTTTTTGGGCCGCGCACGCCGGCGCAACTAGGACGTAGGGGTATATATAGCTCCGCCCCCACGGCTCCCTCAGATTTCAGCCCCCAAAGTAGTATTGGGGGGAATCTCTGGTTTGCATTCTCAGGGGAGGCCGGCGGGCACATGTGAATCCATGAAAGATACCAATGCTGGAGAAATGGAGTTACAGGTAAGAAACTATTCCCTTCTCCAGCATTGGATCTTTCATGGATTCACATGCTTAGAATAGATTGTATAGCAGTATCCCCCAACATTGGAGGCGTGTATGCAAACCAACATCACAATAATCACAGTGCCCACTTACTATGGCAACACATTACATTATAGCATGTTAATCGTAAAAGACACGACACTTTAAAGCATAGTTGCCGAAGGATGCAACCCCACTTGGGGCTTACCTTATTGAACAGGTGACGTAGTACTGCCCGCCCCATCTGTGTATCCTCAGCATGTAGCTGTGCAAGACAGTAATGTCGGGTAAACGTGTGTGGTACCGGCCTGGAAGCCGCCTGGCAGATATCCCGCAGCAGAATTCCAGACCACAAAGCCGTCGACGATGTAGATCTCGTCGAATGGACCCTTGGACACATTTCTAGTGGCTTTCCGGCCTTGGAATGACAAGAAATGGCCGAAGACACCCTTCTGGATAGTCCTTGTTTTGAAATCGCTTTACCCCTAGCCGCAGGACCATAAGCTACGAAGAGTTGTCTAGTGTCTCTGAAGCTTTGAGTGCAATGGAGATAAAATTTTAAAGCTCTTTTCACGTCCAATGTATGGAGAGTCTTCTCTGCCACTGAAGACGGTGTTGGAAAGAATGTAGGCAACACTATACAACCTTTATTACTGAAAAACCTCAAATACGGAGGGTCGACCACTAGAGCTTATATTTCCGACAGGCGACGAGCAGAAGTAATGGCCACCAGGAAAGCCAATTTCCAAGACAAAAATTTTAATGATGTCGACGACATTGGTTCAAAAGGGGGTTTCATCAGGGCTGCCAGGACCAGGTTCAGACTCCAGATCGGAGGAAAGGTTTGAAACAACCCTTTAAGGAAGTGTTTAACTAAGCGGTCACTGAACAGTGGAGTGGAATGTCTCTTCCGAGTAAATCTCGAGATGGCAGCTAGATGCACCTTCATGGATGAAACAGATAAACCGTTATTTGCCAGGAGCAACAAGTATGGTAGGAGTTGTTCCGGTGTGATCGCCCGCGGGACCAGACCTGGTTGACCTGCGCACCATATGCAGAACCTTTTCCATTTGTATGTGTATGTGTATGAAGTGTTCGTGGAAGGTGCCCTTGCAGCTTGCAAAATATGACGACAATCCGCTGGAATCGCTAACTCGGCGAAATCAGGAGCCAGGCCGGCAGACTGAGGTTGTCCGGGTCGTGATGCCAAACGGTCCCTTTCTCCTGAGACAGAAGGTTGGGGATCTTCTGGAACCTCATTGGTTCTGCCGCTGAGAGGTGAAGTAGATCGGAGAACCACACTTGTCTGGCCCAATATGGGGCCACCAGGATCACCCGACAAGGATATCTGTGGATCCATTGTAGAGTCCGACGGATGAGAGGAAATGGGGGGGGGCGCGAGGGGGGAGAAGGCATACAGAAACTTGCCCGTCCACGGGAAGGAGAACGCGTCCCCTAGCGAGTATTGTTGTGGCCACCTACTTGCGTATTGGGAACATTTCTTGTTGTCTCTCGTCGCAAAGAGATCGAGGGCCGGGTGACCCCATTCCGCGAAGACACGGTGCAGTTGTTGATTGTTCAGTTCCCATTCGTGTAGACAATTCATCTCCCTGCTGAGAGAGTCTGCTTGCACATTTTTTATTCCTGGTAAGTGGAACGCCAACAGATTTATGTCATGTTGTAGGGCCCAATGCCAGATCTCCTGGGCTTCCGTCGACAGGCTCCTGGAGCGAGTTCCTCCCTGCTTTCGTAGATAAAATATTGTTGTCTTGTTGTCCGTCATGATTCTCACCACTGAGCCCTTTATCTGTGGCAGAAAGGATTTTAGGGCCCAACTCACCGCCCTCAACTCTAGCAGGCTGATGTGGAGGGAGGACTCTTCCGATGACCAACGACCCTGAATCTGTAAGGAGTCCAGATGAGCTCCCCATCCAGTTAGAGAAGCATCCGTAACCACTCTTCATGAATGCAGGTTCCAGTAAGGGCATTCCCTTCGTTAGGTGTATGGAGATTCTCCACCATTGAAGCGCCTGCACGAGCTGGCCGTTGATGGTCAACTTGTCCGACCAGCGTCCTCGACTTTGTGCCCATCGATCCGCCAAGAATTCCTGAAGAGGCCGCATGAAGAGGCGACAATTGTCTATCAAGGGTATGCAGGACGACATGGTCCCCAGCAGGGATATGTACCTTCGTACTGACACTCTGGTGTCAACCTCCCATTCCGATGCCTTTTGTTGCAGTCTGTGAATCCTTTCGAGGGATGGCTTCACCAGCTCCGACTGCGTGTGGAACTCTGCCCCCAAAAAGACCAAGGTCCTTGAAGGCTTTAACAAGGACTTGTCGAAGTTCACTGCGAAGCCCAAACGTTGCAGGAGGGACAGGTTGGCATCTAGGCTTTCTTGTGCCCTTTCCGGAGACCGTCCCCTCACTAGCCAATCGTCCAAATAAGGGTACACATGGTGACCTTCCTTTCTTAACCAGGCTGCTATTGGAGCCAGACATTTGGTGAACGTCCCGGGGGACGATTTTAGACCGAACGCGAGGACCTTGAACTGATAGTGGGTTCGTCCGACGACGAACTGCAGAAATCTTTTGTGCCGTCGACGCATCGGGATATGGAAGCATGCGTCCTGAAGGTCTAGCGACGACAAATAATCTCCGGGTTGTATCGATCGGATCACCTCCTGAAGCGTCAGCATTTTGAATTTTAAATTCTTGAGCAGTTTGTTGAGTGCTCGTAGATCCAGAATGGGACGCCATTTTCCATTTGGTTTCTTGACGACAAAGTACCGGGAGTACACTCCCTGTCCTTTTTCTGCCACCGGGACCAGTTATATAGCCCCTTTCTGCAGCATAAGCGCCACCTCCTGTAGTAGTATTTCAAGGTGGGGCTGGGCCGAGAACACCGGTGGAATGTGTGGTGGCTTGCCCTTGAACTGTAGAGTGGCCCAGATTAATCGTGTCCAAAACCCATCTGTCTGTTATGCGCTCCCACTCGTCGATGCAACGAGACACTCAGCTCCCCAGGACGTCCTGAAACATGTCATTGTTGGTTCTTGGTTTGTTTATCTTTCGTCGACGAAGGGTAGGCACCCCGCCGTCTGGGGGTTTGGTAATCTCTGCCTCTACGAGAAGATTGGGCCGCAAGCCTGTAGCCTTGGGACGAGTAGGAGGGTCTGCTGAAACCTCGGTCTCTAGATGACCCAAACTGGGAGTTACCAGAAGCCCCTCTGAAAGGACGAAAAGAACTACCACTCTGGAGGGCTCCGAGTGACCGCACCGTGTCAGTATCCTCTTTCATGCCCTTCAAGGCTTCATCAACTTTTTCACCGAACAGTTATTCCCCTTCACACGGCATATCCAAGACTTTATATTGCACCTCCGGTCTGAACGTATTACACTTGAGCCAGGCTTGTCTACGTATAACTACACCATTGATTTGCTTAAAACCGGACTCGGCTAGGTCGACGGCAATGTTTATAGCATGGTTGGAGGCCTCCTCTCCTTCCCGTACTAGCAACATGGCGGACTTTCTATGTTCCTCGGGCAAATGCTCCAAGATAGGAGCCAGTCGGTGCCACATTTACCTGTCATACCTAGACATAATCGCCAAGGAGTTGGCTGCTTTAACTGTAGTCGCGCCGACGGACAGCACCTTCTTGCCGAAAGCGTCCCGTCTCCTGGCCTCGTTGTCTGGAGGGGTCATGCATTTATGTTGAGACCTGGCCTTTCTAGCCGCCGCCGGTCATTTCTTCTCCAAATGACCTTTCGCTGCCGGTTCAGAGAACGGGTGCCGCATGGTCTTCAGGCCCTCTTGCCAGACATGATCCAAAATCGGGATGGTGAATATGGATTTCCTTCTCTTGCCCATATGATCAAAAAGAAAACAATCCTTTTTCTCCTCTTCAGGGACTAGGCCAAACTCCGAACACGCCTTACTCCTCATGGCATGGAATGCACCCACGTTGTCAGGTGTTGATGGCTGTGCCGGGCTTCTCGGAGCTTCCATCTCTGCTTCAGAGTCCCAAGTTGGGTCCCTTGAGGGGGATAGTGAGATGTCTGAACCTGATCCTTCACGGTCAGAGTCCTGTAGTTCTCCATCTTCTTGCAGGATAGGGCAATCTTCCGGAGCGTGGGGAGCGGCCATCATCCTGGTCGCCGGGCGAGGAGCCGGGCCGGCTCGTCGACGAATGGCGTAGACTGTATCCATGTCATGGCCCTAGGCTGGGGTATTTGTGTGTCCAAACGCTGTAATAGCATCTGTAGCGTATTTAGCACCTCCAAGGACAGAACCGCCTGGGGGTTCAGTAATGACGAGGTTGTAGGGATGGTACCCAAACCCAAGAGCAACATCGAAGGTCTCCTGAGGAGGATTTAGATGGTTCTTTTCTGTCCTTTTTAGATGAGGAGGAAGAAGGCGGCGTCTTGTGTGAAGAGGAGGAGGCCTTCGAATGTTTCTCCGAGGGTCGTTTTTCGGCAGCACGTGCCTTCTTCGTCGGGGGTTCCGACTTACTTTTTGTGGCCGTGGAGCCCACCTCCGATGCCAGGTACGCACCCGCTCCGTCATTGAGCCAATCGACCAAGCGTCTTTTTCGATCTTTGAGGGTTTCCTGGGAGAAACCCTGACAGATTTCACAAGTGTCCGCCGTGTGGTGAGGATGAAGGCAGTAAATGCAGTCCATATGACCATCCCCTTCGTACACCTTCTTAAGACCGCACGTAGCAAACAGACGAAACAACGCCTTTCCAGACATTCTCTTGAGAAGAACAAACAGTCGCAGAAGTAGAAAGTACAACCTAACCAAATAGCAGATTCGCGAGGTAATCCCACCACTTTGGAAGACGGTTGAAATCTGAGGGAGCCGCGGGGGCGGAGCTATATACACCCCTACGTCCTAGTGGCGCTGGCGTGCGCGGCCCAAAACGACATAGATAGGACACAAAGTGTCGGAATTTTTCCTATGGAAAATGTCTATATAACTTACCGAGGATTCCCAGCCTGACGACGGGGAATATTCTAAGCATGTGAATCCATGAAAGATCCAATGCTGGAGAATTGTGCATTTATAAAATGTTTTTTACACCTGGGCAAAATGCATATGCTTTTTTTGTTTTACAGGGAAATTAAAGTGCATCATAAAGTCTAGGTTTGATTTGCTGTTCAATCAAGATCCAGAAATCTTTAAGTGTAAGCTCCTTAAAAATACAAGCTGTGTTTAACATAGAAGCCAGAGAAAAGATGCAATGCTGGTATCATTGTTTAAGTTATGTAGATATGTACAGATCAGCACAAAGGTGGTTATTCATTTCAGACGGCAGCTGAGCACACTGCCTGAAGCAAAATTACAGAATTGTTTCACTGCAGGAGTGGACAACAAGCTTCGATGTGCACACACATGCACATCCCATTACAGTCCACTAACGGATAGAAAATCAACCACATGTTTTCACTACACACAAGTAATATGAAACCTAGCAATGGTACACACGCCACACAATTGATAAGGCACTGTAGAAGTTGCCAAAAGTAATGCAGCATGCAGAGCTCAAGCCAGAAGCAAATAATTTCATCAGACGATGGCTTATACTAAATAAGGCCATTTTTGCCACATGGGCAACACAAAACGAGTTACCACAAACCAAGGCGAAACATCTTATGATTAAATTGCTTCACATTTAATACATAGCTTCCCATTTTTAATAGAATAGGAAAGTCTCTGAGGAAGGGGTTGTTAGGGTGGAAAGCAAGCAAAGGCCAATACCAGCATAAACGTGCACAAAGGGCGAGTTCTCCTTTAAACTTCCAAACCCATAATTTACCAGGACACTTACAGTATGTAATTGTGAGGGGGAAGGGATACACGTGCAAATATTGTTTAATTGGAAGCATTAAATACTTGTGCAGGGTTGTGAACACAATGTTTTCAAAAACAGCCTGCACGGACACTTGCAAAATGCAATAATTACTGCTCTGGGTGTCTAGATGCAAGATACTGCAAGAACTTTACATACACCTGAATATCGTGCATCCACTGGTCACAACATAGTGCAGACACTTTTCAGATCCAATTTAGAAATTCTGGACTGATTTATTAAGCAGAAACACAAATTTTTCCCCAGATGCATCTACCAGGGAAGGGCAAAGTATATGTATTCGTTTGACAAACGGATCCAGCCTAGATGTAAGAGACATCCAGTCTTAAATTAAGTTTATTTACATCTTCAAGCCAGGACAGTAGAAGGCCTTTTGATAAAGAATGAAGTCGCCCAGGCCTCGGGCCGTTACCCAGATCATGAAAATGATGTGACAATTTTGGACCCGAGCAACAACATTAATAGCAAGTTGAATCTATTAAGTTGCAAATTGGGTATCAGTTGGCACCACAACTTGAGCGAGCAAAGAACACTGCACCAGGTCATTCCAGAAGCCGAAATCACACTTGTGCAGATTTTATTGAGAAGATGCAACATATCAATGAAACGGTGCACATTCCCGAACAGATGCAAATATAGGCACAGTTCGAACACGGTGTCCAGTTAAAGTACCTAATACAAAAGGATCGAATGCCAAAGGGGCGACTCAATTTGACCTAAAACCAAAGGGTCGAATGTTTTTTTAAATATTTTTTTTTTTGGGTTTCCGTTTTTGAAAAAAAAAGTGGTTTTACCACAAAAAAGGGGGATCGGGAGGGACCCCCCAAAAAAATTAGACCCTTTGGTTTTAGGTCCCTTTCATTCGACCCTTTTGGCATTTGATCCTATGCATTCAGAACTTTCACCTATAACCTTCGAACACTACTCACCTAAGGCACATGCACTTTATACAATTCTACCAGATTGCAAATAATAATGTGAAATAACACTACTCAGCAGAAAAGAAATCACAGAAGGCACCCAAGCTTCAACCTAACACAAGGATAACGTGTTTGAGAAATACCAAGTTCAAGATTTAATGGTGCAATTTTCAAAATAACCCTAACAGCGAAACCACTACATCAAGATCCACCTTCCGAGTTTTGTAAAGAGGATTCCCCCCCCCCCCTTAACATTTGTCAAACGGTGGAATTTGCTATTGCCCTAATGAGTGACAATTTAAAGCAAGAGTTCCAAACCTGAAAGTCACAAATATTGAGCGAGTACCAATATGCCCATGGTATTTCAACAGACTACATTTTAGCATCTGGTAAGGTCCCAGAATAAGACCATCAGAGTAGCCATTTGGACGACCATGGCACGATTATAGGGGAATCAGGTGGATGCTATTCATAGTCACAGGAAATCAAATTGGTGGCACGTGAGAAGGCGCAATCTAGAACTTTAAGTACTCACCAAGATACTGGGCACAATTCTAAAGGGCAAGGTACTCACCTAAGTGCTTCCCTTAAAGGTCCATAGAGACCTTCCTCCACACAAATGGGGTACCTTTGCTTACAAGAGCAAGAACCTGGGATCAAAACAGAATGCCAACTATGGCACATAATGGCCTTGCCAGCACATCGCTCCAACCCTGCTGTTTTCCTACCAGCCTTGGCCTTGCTGTGGGTTGGTGCATTCACTAAAACGAGAGGGTCATATGGAATAAAATGGGGCTTTGGACTAAAAGTACAAGAGTCACTACACCTCAGTGATTAACTTGTGCTTGCACCTACATGCCCACTCTTTCCTCTATACTGGTGGCAGGTTATAAAGTAAAACCAGTGATTGGAGGAGAACGCATCAAAACTAAACTTTTCAGTACAAGTTGGCAGAACATCCCTGGAACGCTTGTCACGGTGTGTTTTAAGAGGCATATTTGAGAAATTACAAAGGAACATGCCTGAAACACAACTGAAGCCCTCTTGGTCACAACTGCACAGGAAAGTAACTTCCAGGAAAGGACTTCCCCTAGCTTCCTAGCATTATAGGACATTTGCCAGCAAACAGATGCAAGAGGCTCACTCTGCCAGGATCAACACAGAAATGAATCACAAAAGCATGAAATGGTGTTTAGTGCAACAAAATCGAATCCAAGGACTTTTCACAAATGCACATTATACAAAAACTGAAAAAAGGTAAAACATACCGACTAATGCCCTTAGTCCACAGACTCCTTTCTTCCCTACTTATATGGTATGTTGCCCCAACAGAACACAAGTAAACAGTTTGGGCACCTACACTGATGCAATCATGTCTGACCAACACCTTTACACTGCACCCACCAATCCTTTCCCCATCCACCATAGTATTTATTATCCAACATAGACTACTTGAAGCAAGGACGCTTGTAGAGGGAAATATAGCCTCTGGATGCCAGAAATAAAGAGACCAGAGTCATTTGTGAAAGCACACCGAAATAAAAGGCCAGCACAGAAATGTCAGACATAAGGCCTATTGAACCTAAATCCCAAAGGAAAGAAAGTGGGCATCAATTTCAAAATGCAAAGATATACGAAACGCATTTCATGAAGGAAGAAAAAGTCACGTGGCAATGATGTTTTGACATATCCATGGAGAGCTGCACCCACACATGAAACAGCAGTGAACAATATTCTTCAATGAGATACCAGAACTGTGCACCAAGCAGCTGAAGTGAAACAGGGCCTTACATGTAAATTAAATAAAAGAATGTCATTTTTGTTTTTCCCTCCGAATTGACAGGATGCCAAGCAATATGTCCAACAGACTCAAGCATGGGCATGGTGTTCTCAAGTACATGTACCATCCAGAAGTAATATGCATATTTTGTTAAATTGTGTGCCTTATAAGATAATTTAAAAGTAATTGTGCGTCAGAAAAAAAAAGCCAGCCTTGTGATGCTTGCCATTTCGTCAGAAATGAAACTGAACTTCCCGGACCTCCCTCTACTGCCCTGAAGAGAGGCCTGGTTGTCTTCATCCATCATTGCCCTTCCTTATAAATATAAGAAAGAATATACTCTGATTGAAAACACGGGGTAGAACAGAAAAGCCATGTCTGTTCTGGCAGCTCTTGTGACCTCCAAGTCACAAGTCTGATAAAAATGGTAATTAGGCATTGGAGGGGCAGGGGAGGCGGATTCTAAACAGGCATCTCTGCTTACGTCACAACCCTAAAGAGAAGAAATGAAACTTAAAAAATGACGGGGGCTCAGTAAAGGAGTGAAACCTTTATTTAAAATAGGAGAAACACGTTTTATTGCATAAAAAGGACAGCGTACATCACACAATGGTCATTCCAGGCTTTTATTAAAGGTGATATTTAACCCCTTCCAACCATGCTAAAACAATTTGTGGGATAAACACAGCTAAAGTTATTAATGAAAATGTTATTTGGCCCTTCCCTTGATTCCAAGAGATGCGAAAGTTGGTAAAAGCATGGCAGTAATAATTAATATGACACCTGTAAAGTGGCATATTTTTCACTTATATAGTTCATGAGTAAATGAAGAAAAACTATCTGCACAGGAAGGACGTGCAGACTCCAGACTAGTCTCATCTGATTCACTTTAAAATAAAGTTCTTGTAAATATATTCATACATGTAAAGATTTGGAAATGTAGGTACTTGCCATGTTGTGCGATTTCCATGTCCTAAAAGCATACCGGACACACCTGTGAAAGTGAGAAGCAGCTCTCTCCTGCCATAGCTATCCCAAAGCATCCCCATGTCCTATCAGCACACAGGTGGGATGAGGGTAGTGAAGACCAGCCAATCCCTTTCACGAGAATCATGACAAGGTAGTGATGTAATTTGCCCTATAAATAAGCCAGTTTGCATCAGAGTTTGACTTTTTCCAATAATTCCAAGAGGCGACCTGCTGCCGAAATCTGGCAAGAAACATCCCAGTAGGGAGCCCCCCTCCCCATTTTGCAGTGGAGACAGGAGACATAGAAGCTGACTGGGACCACTTGGAGGAAAGAAGAGATCCTTGACTGACCGTGTTCCGATGGTCTGATGCCCAGAACAGCTTTCCTGTAAGTAGAACTACCCCCAAAGCCCTAGATTGTATGGGCGCTATATTTTTTACAGCATGGTTTAGTTATTTCCCCATTGAAAATATCCTGTCTGTAGATTCCTAGCATATTCGTCCAAGTAAATCAATTAATTCCCCTATAGAAATCCCGGGTGGCATTTGTTGGCATTCAAAACTATCAAATTCTTCTCAGTGTGTTGTGAGCCTGTATAGTGAAAGATTTGCCAGAGGAATTAACCCCAAAGCCCTGTTCCACTTGTGTGCACAGGGTGTAAAAATGAAATCCCCATTGATCCTTCATTTTAAATTAGAAGGGGGAAGCCTACTTGTGCTTCTGCATATGCAAGATGCAAAACGAATTTCCCCTTGCTTTTCCTTCTTTCACATTGCAGCTGTGCTTCTGTCCCAATACCGGGTTTCCCCATTTGCTCTGCAAAACAAATTTTCCAATTAGCATTTTCTTTCTTACATTGCAGCTGGGTTAAACATCCCAGAATTAATTTTCTCATTGTACTCTGATAAAAACCCAAAATCCCTGTGTGTTCTTGTTAGGTGTTGCAAAACACATTTTCCATTGCCTTTCTGTCTCCCATATTGGTTCGGTGGTCAAATATCACAAAAAACAATTTTCCTATCTTGTGCCAACTAAAACCCCAAAGCCATTCCTGTGTTTTTTAGGTGTGACAAAACAAATTTCCATTGCTTTTCTCTCTTTTATAGTTTATAAGACCCCAAAACCAGATTTTCTATTGTTTTGACACTCCCTGCCATTCAGAGGCTTCAAGTCAAATTGATGTTAGGAGGGTGAGGGTTGCTGGGAGAAAAGCATAACCCCGTTTGAAATCACTGTTGAATTGTTCTTTTCTTGTATTGGTGGGTGATGTAAAAGGAAACAATTGTGACTGCATATCTGTGTTGGTGCTTAACAGGAGTCATTTTTGTGTTGCCACAGCATTGGTGGCGGGAATAAGTGGTTTGTCAAATTTGATTTAAATAAACTAAAGAATAAATATATTCAAATACACACCAGCCTGGCTCCTAGTCCATGGTGGCACTGGGTACTTGTTGAGGTTGGATGCGAGACGAGTTGGAGGCCTTACCATAAGAACTTTACAACAAAAAAAAAGTGCTTTATTTCGCACCACATTCATTGTGGGGGAATGAGCTCCCTGACTTGAGTGTGACCGTGTAATGAACCGCAACAAAACAGAGGTTAAGTGCAAGGGCAGATTATAGACTAGGAGTACATTAGTAACTAATGGGAGTAATTTCAGCAATCCATCGCCTTTACCTAATAATTTTGGGAGATTGCCAGATATTTGAATAACGAGAGGGGGTCTTTAATAAAAAAGGTCCTCGAGGACTGCCTGGCTAAAAGCTTCTATCCAGGATAAGGTTCACATAAGGTCAAAGGAGAAACCCATCTGGCTGTTCTGCAGGCAACATCTAAAAAAGGCCATGCTTTAGAAACACCAAAACCTAGATACCCAAGCTACTCCTCACAAATTATGCAGAAAGAAATCTGGGGATGCTTGCGCCTCATACAGCAGGGCTGTGACCAAGCTGGACTGCCCCCTTTAGGTGAAACCAAACCAGATTTGTATATTGTCTCTCCCCTTTCGTAATGGCTTAGCAGATGAAGAAAAATGGTCTGGAGGGTTGCCCAGAGCAATTCCAGGGGTGGAATGTTTACAATTCCAAACTTTCACCTCATTTGTTTTGTTAGAAACACCACTGAAGCAGCTTTAGCATGGATGCATTTTGGAGCTGGGAAGCCCAGAATGGAATAAAATTTGGAAATGCGAAACAAATTACTCACAGTAGAGGTTTTCACTACTTGCCTGAAAGGGGAAATCTACATAAGTTATGAAGATAGTCCAAGCATCAGCTTGTCTGCACAAATAGAACCTCAGGGCCTCCTGAAAGTTTGCCTGTTGGTTTGTAATACAGCCAGCTTTGTGAAGAAATAAATGCAAATAATCACATTAATAAATCTTACAGAAGAATGGCGTCCTAAATCACCAATATCTCTGAAGACTAACAGGCTCCTTAGAGGACAGTACTTGGCGCTCACACAGATTGTAACTAACAGTCACCCAGGTGTCCAATTTCCATTCCACTAGGGAATGGTGCGTCAGTACTGACAGGATCAAATGTAGGTCCCACGGAGGTGGCTCTTAAAGTCTGTGGGTGAAGAAGAGTCAGAGGTGCCTTTTTGCCACATGGTTGCAAAGTGACCAAAGGTGTACACATTCCTTTACTTAGAAAGACAATTCCCAAGTGAACACCAAACCAGACCAGCTCAGTAGTGTAGGACAAGTAAAACATCCAAAGGAACTTTAAGCCGAAAAGCAGAAACTTGAGGATCCATATCTCCAAGCGGGAAGAGACGCAAGATCAAGCCCCTGTGCTTAAAGGGGGTCCTCCCCATAAGGTTTAACAGTTGACTGAACAATTAGAAAGAATCCCAGAATAAAAAAAACTTTCAGCTAGTAGCTGTTCCCAAAAGCAGCTTGCCGGCCTTAGGAATTTTGGGGGATAAAGGACCCAGACGTATGTTAGCACCTTTGTAAATATGTTTATTCAGGTGGAGGCCCACAGGAGAGGGGGCAAGGATATGTACTTTAAGATGTCTTGATTGAGCTTCAAGTCATAATTCCCCAGTCCAAGTAAGCTCAAATAGCCAGTTTCATTATCTCTTTAGCAAAACGCGATGCATACAAATATAATTTGTTCCAAGCCCTATCCCACAAGTTTCTCAGAAGTGGTGTGTTAAGATAAACGCAACCAAAACAAATGCTCTCAGGTCCGGGAAAAAGCGGTTTCCAATCCAGGATGCCAATCTGTTACAACTGGTCCAGTAGAAAAGAAAAGTCAAACCACACTTTCAGCAAGGTTGCCCATTCATTCATGGAGGTCTTATCATGGAGACCTTAGTTTCAAGGACAAAAATACCATAAGGTATCCCTGCTAATTTACTTTTGTATATCTGATAGAATCAGAACTTAGTTGAGGGGCATCTGATGAAATAACCTAGCCGGTGGGATTTTGAATGAAGGGAAGTTGTGCCTACTGGGGATGCATTGATAATGAAGCATAAAATCATGTACTACCAGGTGTTTTTTTTTCAGAATTTGTGGAAGAGGCCCTGTGTGACATTAATCCAAGATGGCCACTTCTACGGATACCAATTTAGTTTGAGCTTTAACTGCTTTTAGGGTAGTTTTATGAATTTGATATCTTTTACATTTTCCAAGATATGGCCTCATAAATTCATACTTCATAACAAACCTTCAACTGTATTGCTCACTAAATTACAATATTTGAAATAATTTGCAACTTTCTCATAGAAATTTAGTATTTCATAAAACTACAAGTTATTTACATTGTGAGATATTAAGGTTTTGCACGTCATCTTCCGAGTCCCAGAGTTAATTTTCATCTGCAAAATCGCTATTGCAGAACTTTGCCTTCCATGGCAGGGGCACAAAACGTACAGAGAAAATGTATCCACTTGCACCTAATCCTGGATTGCTGGCGCAATTAGCAGTCTCACTTCAACCAGAAATTGTCAGGAGGATCCTTGTTAAAATTCCGTTCTACCAATCTATGAAGTACAGGCCCAGTCGACTCCACACAGAGGAAGATCACCTCAACTTCAGACACTCAAAACTTGGCTGCTCACAAGTCATACATCGTGAAGTCTGACAACTGCCATAGATCAGACTATAAAGTACAGTAATTACAAATGTGGACACCTAAAGAACCAACACAAACATAACAATGCACTACAAAGGGACCAATTCTGTCCAGTCTAAAATCGAGTGCAAATACAGCTTCTCAACACATTTCAAATCAAGGACACTCTGGCTCGGATTCCTTTGGTCAAGTCTACCCATATTGCTCCTTTTAGAACATGGTACATCAATGCTACTCTACAACCATCCAAAAAAGAGATCCTAGAATAGCAAGAACCCTTCATTGAGGGTACAAAATGACCTCCAATTTTAGACCAAAAGCAGACTAACAGCACCAGTTTAGTTTACCTTGAAACCTCAATAGCACTACTCAAGAATCCCTGCCAATTACCTTCCCCAACTAACCCCTTGAAATAGAATTGCAGTTTTACATTGATCCTACAAACATGGTAGATTTACAACTGCTAGCAGTACCTTCACAATTCCCTGCACCATCAACTATCAGCTCTCAGCACAGTCCACATGTTGAGTTCTAACAAATACCCCTTTTCCACCACCAGCCAGACCAAGGCCTTTGTGACCCAGCCCCGGCAGATAAAATGTTGAATCTGGTCCTCAAGAAAAGACACATCCAAACGTCACCACAAACATAAAAATCATGCTAGCACAGGACTCTAAACCTGCACTCAACACAAGAGGCTTTACACCTGCCTTTCCCTCCAGGCCAATAACTAGCCATTCCCTCTTTTGCAGTACCATGGGCCAACAAGGTACAAGCAAGTGTGCTATACAATATCACTTTACATATTGCCTGTCCATTATGGAAAGCCTGATGTCTCCAAATTGGGATATGTAGGTAGGAGTCCCATCAAGCGCAAACAATGAAGAACCCATTACTAGAGGGGAAAATCTGATCTGTGCGCACAGCCCATATTCCACTTTCCGCAAGGAGAGGACCTACAATTTGAAGGCCAGACTGCTTCTTTAGTACTGAATAATCCGCAGGAAATAGTCTCCGATGCCAATTGTTGGCAGTTTATGAAACTCCTCTGCAAACACCAAAGAAGAAATTCAGAAAAGAAAATGCATGTTAATTATGAAAAGCATGACAGTCAGAGAATAATAAAGTTACTCACCATAGTGACTACCTTTCTCCTAGTCCATAGTCCCCTTTCCTCCATACCATTTCTCCGCCCTGTGGGGACGGGACCGGAGCACTTTGTAAAAAAGCATCACATTTTTCAAAAATGTATCCTCTTTATGCGGGGTACTGCATGCGGCCGTAACCCCGCCCTCCTTAGTTCCGACTGGCCCATCATTCCTTTTCTATCGCCCGGTCTATGACCTTTAAGCAATAACAGGAACTTTTTTAGAGGGGACGGCGGGCGGTCATATGGAGGAAAGGGGACTATGGACTGGGAGTAAGATAGTACGGTTGGTAACTTTATTATACTCCTACGTCCTGTCGCCTTTCCTCCATACTTATGGGAGATTCCCAAGCACTCCTCACAGGAATTAGGGTGGATGGAAACTTTACTGAAACAGGTTCTTAAGCACAGCTTGACCGAACTGAGCATCAGCCCTGGAGCTCAGATCCAGACAGTAATCCTTACAAAAAGCCGATTAGGAGGCCCACGTGGCCACTTTTGCAATGGTCTCCAAGGGAGCATTTTTGGAAGGCAACGGCAGCCGCCTTGCCCTGCACAAGATGAGCATTAATTCCCTTTGTGGCCCGAAGACCCTGAATGGTATACACCTCAGAAATACAGGCAGGCAGATGGTAGCTTTCGAGGCCAGTTTTCCTTGCTGATTTCTGAAGGTCACAAAAAGTTGCAAGGAGTTCCTGAGCTCAGATGTTCTGTCCAGATAGAACTTAAGAGCTCTTCTAACATCCAGGCAGTGCAGAACCCTTTCGGCCTCTGAGGCCGGGTCTGGGAAGAATACAGGCAAATAAATTGGCTGATTCAGATGAAAATCTGAAACCACCTTAGGAAAGAAGGCGGGATTTGTTCGCAGGACACCTTATCTTTATGAAAAGTAAGGAATGGATGTTGAACCGACAAGGCCTGAAGCTCACTTGCACATCATGCCAAAGTCACAGCATCAAAAAGGACACTTTCCAGGAAAGGTACTTTAAAATCGACTGTAGCCATGGGCTCAAAAGGCTTATGACAAGGCCGTAAGGACCACATTCAAATCCCACCTTGGATGCAGATTGCGAACAGGAGGATAAAGCTGCATCAGGCCTGCAAAGTTTTTTACTAACTGGATTAGATATTGAAAAGGAACACTGGTCAGTGGACAAATAAGCGGCAACAGCTGATAAATGTCCGACAAGACATGGATGCCCGACTCTTGCCAAATGAGACAAAAGACAGGACCATGTTGATAGTAGCCTCCCTGGGGTCTAGCTGCTTGGCCAAACACCAGTGACTGAAGCGCAGCCATTTACTCATACTGAGATCTTGAGGGCTTCCTGGCCGCTTGAATAATGCGCATGTTAACTGCGGACAAGTTGAAATGCTCTAAAGATCTGAACTCTGGCACCAAGCCGCCAAGCTGAACGACTGTGGGGAGGTGTGCCACAGTTGTTGATCACTCTGGTGAAGCAGGTCGGGAACCTGCGGAAGCTTGAGCGGCGGGCACAATGATCGATGCTAAAGCTCCAAAAACCAGAACCTGGCTGGTCACCAAGGGGCTATGAACATCAGGCAGCAATTCATTGTGTTCCTCAGCTTGCAAAGCACCCGATGGATCATAGGAAGAGGCGGAAATGTGTAGGCCTTCATATTGTGCCATGGAATTTCGAGTGCATCCCCGAGTGAAGAGGCTCTGAGCCTGTTTCTGGAGGCATATAGGGGAAGCTTCTCCTTTATAAATGTCACAAAGAGGTCCACTTCTGGAGTGCCCCAACAGTGAAAAATGTCTGAGAGGATCACTATTCAGTTCCCACTCGTAGCTGACAATTACCTGCTGGCTGAGGGCATCCGCAGTGACATTCAGCTGGCCGGGATGTAAAGCGCTACCAGCCAGATAGCAAATTCCCAGGATCTGAATGGCAAGATCCACAAGAGAAGATTTGGTACCCCCCCCCTGCTTGTTGATATAGAACATGGACACCGCATTGTCTGTGCGGACACGGACCACTGTTCGACAATACCTGGTTTGAATGCTTTCAGTGCCAGGAAGATAGCCAGACGCTCCAGATAATTTATATGAAGCTGTGTCCTGTGGCAACCAGAGATCTGAAACTTGATTATCTAGCGTCGCCCCCCCAAACCCTAAAGGGAGGAGTCCTTTGTGACAGTCAATTGCGGGCAAGGGTCCTGGAAGAGAGTGCCCACCGACAGATTGCTGAGAGATGACCACCACAAGAGGTCTGTCATGAAAGGTGGAAGCAGTATCATTTTGGAATCTGGATCCACTGCTTGAAGTCATGAGCTCCGAAGAGCCATCTGCGTCCGCCTCATCTTGAGAAGAGGAAGAGCCAGCACGCACAAAGCCATGAGGCTCAGAAGCCTCTGGAACCACCAGGCTGACATGCTCTCCGACTGAATAAACACCAGACACGTGGCAAACAGATCCGCTATTCTGTCCCCAGTCAGGAACACTCTGCAATCGATAGTGTTCCAATGAAAATCCAAGAAAATCAAGTCCCGAGATACCGCCATAGAGGATTTCCGCCAATTCACCAACAGCCCAAGGTGGAACAGGAGCTGGAGGAGAGACTGAAGGTTGCTCAAGGCTTTCAGTGGACAAGGAATGCGCAGCAGCCAATCGTCCAAATACGGATACACATGGATATCCGGTAGCCGAAGATGAGCTGCGATGACCGACATCTCAGTAAAGACACGCAGTGCCGAGCTGAGACCAAGCAGGAGCACACGAAACTGGAAATGCTCCTTCCCCATGGAAAACCATAGGCATTTCCGATGTGGGCTCCAAATGAGGATATGCATATAAGCATCCTGAAGGTCCACCACGCTCAGAGAAGACTTTATCTGAAAGGTTGAACTGGGAAAGGTCCAGGATGGTGAGCAGGCCAACCTGGTTGGGTTTGGGCACTGTAAACAGACGGGAGTAGAAGCCCTCCCCTCGCTCCCCTAGGGGGGACTGGTTCCACCGCCTTGAGATCCAGAAGCTTTTGGACTTCACCTCTGAGGGAGGGCATCCCCGACTGCTGGAAGGGAGGATTGAAGGGTGGGGCAGGGCAAGTAGAAGCCCGCCGAGCAATGGACAAGACCCACCGATCCTCGGTGATGATCTGCCACGCCTCCCAGTGAGACGCATTGCGCCCTCCCACCGGGGTCTTATTCAAGCACTGAAAAACCTCATTTAGCGGTTTGCTCAGTGGCGAGACCTCCAGATCCTGAAGAGGAGGCAGAGGACCGAGAAAAAATAAATAAAATCGGTCTCGCTGCTGAAGCCAATGGGAGTTTCCAGCTCGAGGATCGACTCCGCGTGTCTTTTGATCTAGAAACCCCTGAAAGCCATGAGGGCCGAGGCTGCGAGGGCATTCTGAGCCCTAAAAGGAGGTTTCACCAGAACGGACAATGGTTGGCTGTCTGGGTGCTGTCCTTAGTTTTAGTCAACTCTACATCCGTTGACGAATGAAACAGTTCTTTGCCATCAAAGGGCAGGTCCAGAACTTTATCCTGCAACTCCTTGGAAAACATTAGGTGTGAAGCCAAGCCTGACAAGGTGTGTCCACGCCCAGCATGAGGCCCCGAGCCGAGGTGTCGACATGGTGCGCTGCAGCCTCAAGCAGATCCTGCGCCAGGTGACATGCCAGCCTTAAAATCATCAAGCTTGTCTGCAGGAATGAACTCCTCAAATTCAGACAGACCATTTTCACATTTGCCCCCGCTAAAACTAGCTCCGCGTTCGCCTGGTGCAACTGCAGAGCCGAATTAGCAAAGATCTTCCTTCCCAAAGAGTCCAACAGCTTGTCCTCTCTGGCCAGAACCTGAGCCGCCGCTGAAGCCGGTCTGGATTGAAGCGTAGCGGCTATCACCACTGTGGAAGGAAGCGGGCAAGACGTTAAGGCTACCTCATCCGAAGAATGAAGCCTAACTAGCATCAATCTTTGTTAACATGCAGTCCAGAGTGTGGCTTATCCCAGACTTTGCGGACCTCGGCCAAAATGTCCTTCTGAAAGAGCAAGCCGGTGCGCTCCTGAGGAGGCAATGTGAACACCCCCGAAAGTACCCCTTCCTGCGGAGGGGGAGCCTCAGGTACTGGAACATCCAGAAGAGTCATGTCCAGTACGTGGTCAGGAAACACCATAACAGAGCGGGGCTGGTCGTCGCCATCCTGATCCCCTTGTGCGTCATCCAACGCATCCTGGTCGACCTGCGTCATGTCTGGCTCCACCGAAGACTTGTCAATTGGAGACAAGGGCGGCAGAGGCAGAATGACTGGAGGTGGAGGTGGGACAGCTGCCGGAACAACCAGTGCTGTGACGGTAACCGTCGGAATGGAACCGGGCCCTGGAGGGCAGATTACCTTAAAAAGACCTGTGAAGTACTCTTTCAAGGAGTTGGAATACATTAGATTCTGGAATTTTCCGAAGAAGGCATCTTCCGCCGAAGGCTTAGACACTGTGGCAGGAGGAAGCCTCTCCTGAGCGGAATAGCTCCAGGGCCACAAAAGAGGGATGCCAAGAGGGGCCCTCACCAGCTGGGTTGACACAAAGGCGCAGAAGCTGCAGGGAGCGAGACCGCGTGTTGTAACAGCATCCGAGTGTTACAGTCAAACTGGACAAAACAGTGCACTAGAAAAATGCTGTTCACCTGAAAAGATGCACCCAACACTGATGGTGTACATGTAAGGGAAGAGTCCAAAATGTCAGTCGAAGTTCACGTGGGACTGGGCGCCATTTTGTCAACACCCGATGAGAACTGCATCACATGTGCGAGTGATGCAAGGACCTCCACAGACCAGTAAGGGGTCTTGACTTTAGCCTTGAAACAAGGACCATCAGCAGAGCCTGTACTGTGTGGCCTAGGAGGTTTGAGACATACAAGTAGCCAAATTAGCCTATGAAAGAGGTACCTCGGCAATGCCGGTAACAGAGGAATTGCGGTCAACGACCTCACTGTGTGCCCCCTCAACAGAACCAGTATCCCCCACTAGAGCAGGACTGATGAGGAACCCACCTCACCGACAAGATCTTAACAGGGCTCTCAGTTCTGTTGGTCACCTTAGCCTCCAAAAGAGGAACCTCAGACCAGAGTCCAGTATCAGCTCCCTCATGAGGGGCCTCCAACCTTGGTTTGGTACAGAAAACCTCAATAGAGGCCTCGGGCATGCCCCATTGTCAGTATGGGAAGCTCCAGATAAGGAAACCTCGAAGCAAGCTCCAGTACCCACAGTCTCAGTAGAACTGGGCCATTGAATAGCACGCACAGGAGGGGCCTCGGATTGCAATCCGGTGTGAGCAGGCCCCTTACGGAGACCATCGAAGAAAATGCCAGTATTTTTCTTAGGCCTAGAAGGCACCTCAGGGGAAACCTCGGTGACAGCTTTTAAAGCCCTTCCCAGACCAGAAAGACCCCGTGAAGGAGTCCCCCAGTCGGGGTGCCATAAAAACTAAAGAACTTACCAGGCGTCTCTTCTCGTCGATGAAACTCTGAAAATGCGGAGGAGGAATGCGCTGAAACACCTCCCACCTCTCCAGATGACGTTGAAGTACCTGGACCGAAAGAGAATCGCAATAGAAGCACGACTCCCACCGGTGGTCCAGACCCAAACACTCTAAACAAAGGATGGGGATCTGCCCTAGCGAAGTGTTATTCGCAGGAAGAACAATTAGGAAAATCTAACCGAAACAGCATAGACTGACTACCACGCGACCGCTAAGCCAGAGCAGAAGATGCAAGTGCATCCAGTCCCGAACGTGCAGAGAAAAGGACTGATGGGCGATGCACTAGGCGGAGCCAAGGAGGGAGGGGTTACAGCCGCATGTGGTACCCTACGTAAAAAGAGAAGGACACATTTTTGAAAAATGCAATGCTTTTTACAAAGTGCTCCGGTCCCGTCCCCACAGGACGGAGGAATGTTCCATATGTATGGAGAAAAGGAGACAGGATTTAGGAGTATATCATTTTCCAGGCATCAAGATGAAAAGAAATGGAGCCACAACGACCTTAAAAGTCCCCAAAGTATCTATCCTACAACATTTTTTTTCCTTCAGAGTGCTTGCCCCTGAACCGCTCCTACATATGTGGAACAAGCGCCCACCCTCTTTTTAATCCTTGCTGCTAGAGCTTACCCAACATGAGCCCTCAGTCTGCTCCAAAGCAGACCCCCCCCCTATGCTGCATCAGTGTGATGAAGGGCATATTCCAGTTGGTCAGTTTCCTTTTATCCAGCATAACATCCTCAATAGGAACTGTGCAGGAGTGTCCTGCAAAGAACAAGGGGTAAACTCTCCAGTCTTCCAACACCTCTGGTTAGAAGATGCCAAAATAGCATTTCTACTAATTTGGGAAAGATGTAGGAAACACTCTACAGTCAATATTGTCCACCCAGTACTGCAGTTGAGAACAAAAAGGCAAGAGTAACGGGCAAGAGTTGCAAGTAAAACAGGCCAGCCACAAAAATAAATATATTTTTATCTTAATAAAAACAATCAGGCAACTGGCTGGTTTTCACTTTCCCAATCTGGTCCTTGAAATTGAAAATCATGGTCAAGGAGCAACATGAGTGCTCATAAGTTCAGCAGCCGCCTTTTCATACGTACTTCCCCTTCTAAAAACGACAGGTGCTCTTCTGCAGACTATTATTTGGAGCTTTGTGGATGCTATGGCCAAAATGTGCTGCCACAAGTCTGTAATGGCCATGCTAGCTGAATTTGTGAAGCACTCTGGTGATTAGGAAATGTTCTGTTACAAGGCCTACCAAGGAAATGTAATCTTTGACAGACACCAACAGATCAACTGGTGGGGCGACTCTACGCTACCTTGCCTTCAAAAGCCTCCTCACTTAGTTCAGTTATGTTCATCCCCTCATCCAAACCTAGATGACGCTTTTGTTATGAAAGCAGCTACAAGGTTCAGATGAGAACTGTCCCCCCCTCCATCCCCCTCGTAAGACAGTCTACGTTCTTTGACCAGTTAGGTCTTCCTAAAGCACATTGGTAAGCAGGAAGCATAAATTGCGACTGACATGTCTGGTCCCAGCATTTTGCCTGAAGTGACATCCTGGGAAGCAATGAAACAACCTTTCACCCCTTGACAAAACAGCAAGTGGCATCAAATAGCATTGTACCCAAGTACACTAAATTACCGTGAATCCAAGCAGGCGTCCAAGGCCAAATGATAAGTTATTGTACAACACTTGGGCTTAAGCTGTTTTTTTATAGAACGCATATGCATACAATATCACCCAACCTGTGTTGGTACTCATTTATCGACCTAAGAAGGATAAAAGGCTTTTTGAAAAGAAAAAGTGAAAAAAATATTTTTTTTTCTATTTTTTTACTTCCAAACCAGCCCAGGCTTGGCCAGAAACCAGCCCCCAAGCCCCAGGGACGATTTTGGCCCAGCCACGGGCTGAAACGCCAAGGGGCCAATCCGACCCTGTCCACATTTTAATAATGAGGAACCTTCCTCCAAAATGCCAGATCACTTGCCAAATTTCTTGACCCAGAGCTGAAGCAAACAAAGCCCATGGCAGCAGTTTGTCGCAGTTCCATGTCTTCCGAAACATTTCCTATTACCGTTCTGTAGAATCTGAATAAGGCAAAGTCTATCAATCTTCAGAACTTCTTTAGGTCAATCATAGCTGTAAAAAAGGTGCCCACTGCCCCATTTTTCTTCCAAGAACCGAACCCAACCCAAGGTATTATATATATTATCATGCTAAGAGTGGAGTTGGCTCTCATGGCAAATGCCTCTGGGCAGCAGGTTGTAGAATGATGAACCACAGTGTCAGGCTTCCTGGCTTTGGATGAACAAGTGGTCCAATGACCTCCATTCATTTCCTTTTGAAGCATAAGCCGATGAGCAGCAGTTGAAGGTGGGGGGCCTTGCCTTCCTAAACTAGATGCCTTTATGTACCCCCCCTATCAAACTACAGAGCACATGCTGTATCTGTGTGATCTCCATCCCTCCTGTGACTTACAAAGCAATTTGAATAGGCCAGGACACACTAATACTAGATTCCAAAACAGCGTTAGAACCAATAGTTACATGGTCTGTCCATCCACCATGACATTGGTGGTTTTAGTGCAAGAGCATCAGCTTCTCAGCAAAATAGGCCTCAACCCAGCTACCGTCTGAGATGGCAAACTGGCCCAATTCAAATTTCTTATGTGAACTGGACTATGGACAGACCCCCTCCTCCTCAACACACCCCCATCCCTTGGTTGAGTGCTGGTGCCAATCAATGGAAGCTGGGTCAATACTATTCTTGAGTTCCCAGTTTACTTTCTGGGAGATGAAGACGCAAACCCAGCTTCCCTTATGACAGTTTCCTCCAGTTCAGGGATCCTAGCCTTCGGAGGCAACTACAATTCAAATAATTTGAGCAATTGGGTCCCCCTTGTTAACAGTAAAGGCCCCAGAGCCATGGCTGAAGAGAACCTTCCAACCCCCCCACCCACCTTTAGCCTTGGTCAATGAGAAAACCCATATGGTCAAACCAACCTAAATTGTATCGGACTGGGGTTTAGGCTGATCAAAACACAAATATCACAAGTGCCCCAGTCTGAAATTCAAATATCTTCAATTCCTACCTAAATAACAGCCTGGGCAACAGGGAGACATCTGACAGTACTAGATTTATTCATGTTATGATGGACACCTTGTTACCAAAATTATACAAACATGGGGACAACCGTTTCAAAAGGTCTTTACATGGTAAGAGCAATTGTCCCTTACACAAAAAGATTCCAAAACACAGCACAACCCTAGCAATGTCGCCTGCAACAATCGCATACAATCCTTCATACCGATGCATCCAAGGGAGAAAGTACAACAATTAATCTGATGAAACTATTTGTTGGCACACATGGGTAGTGCTTGAAACAGTGTTTGGCAACTCCTTGGCTTTATTTAACAGCAGCCTGTGCTTATTGACACTTTCCAGATAATGTACAGGACTAGCTGGAGTCATACATAGAAAATCAAAAGTTCTAAATGCTGATTGTCAAATTTGATAACCATCTTTGATGACTGCCGGTCGACTCGAGTTTCAGGCCACCAACAGTCACCAGAGAAGGCAGGGACCAGCTCTCTTCAGGACAATGCACATGAAGGCTAGGGTTCATGTCTCCATTAATTAACCGCAACAAAACTGATGAGCGTTGTACTGTGTGCTTAAACCAGGGACCCATCACCCACGTTAGCAGTATCAAGAACACCGTGACGATGGACAGCATGCACAAAAGTCAGTCACTGCCAATCAAACGCTGGTTTGTCGAGCAAGGCCCGCTTGACGGCCACTGATTCAATACAAGCCTACGTGCATTGGGTGAATGACAACAGCCCAAACCTCCATTCCATATAGAACTCCTAGGCCAGATTTTAGACCTATTTGTCCATATGCCCTGTGGAAACAACAGCTTGTCCCCTGGGGGGGGGGGGGGGGGGGGGGGGGGGGGGGGAAGGATGGAATTGAGAGGGTGAAAAGTGTTGGTACTGTGCAAGCTCAAGCAAGTATAATACTGTTTAGGCCTTTTGGGAACCTGAACGATGTACACATGCCACTCCACTTCAAGCAGGGTAGGCTTTCATCACAGCCTTCCCACATCCCAACTCTGAAACCAGTATCCACTATCAGAGCAAAGCGGAAAACAAATTAGCTGGGTGACAGAAAATACCAATGCAAAGGATTTATTCTTACACCAAGAAATCAGATTGAGAAAACCAACACAAAACACAACAGTGTTCGGTACACCAGTCACCTATGTGGCAGTGTTTTCCAGATGTTCTCAAACACTCAGTCCAGGGTTGAGGGATTTACCACAACCTTCGTCTCAATTGCCCATTGCAGGTTTTTCCATGGGTCTCCGAAACCTTCTGCTGGGTCACCTGCAAGTGGACTCCCGACACCCCTACTTGTCTCCAAGCCTATGGTATAGTTTCTAAACCATGGACAACAGGAGTCAGACACCCTACTCTTTCCTCCCATGGTCTTTGCTCAGGATCTCAACACCGTCCCCACTTGCAGGCCTTTTGTCTCCTCATTTCAGATCAATTACACATCTGATCTAACTGCCCAGAGCTCATTCATCCTCCCACCACCAGTACCAGCCTCGACCAACCAGCCTCCTCATGCCTTCCATATCAGCCTACCTGGTCTGTCAGCCCCAGCCCCCGGGGGTGTCCATGTGAAGCCCAGCTAGTGGTGCCCATGACTACCGGCTGGCCATTACTACAAGGCCAGGGAGAGCCCGCTTTACACCAAATTCCATCCAGTTCAGCTAAAAGATTAACGTTTTTCAACATGATTTGTCCTGCATCCAGAGGTCCCAAATGTCATGAAAGGAGATTCCACAGGATTGAGGTTACACATCTATTAAAGGTGGTAATTCAGCACCAGATTAGGGGGCACACCGACTTATGAGAGTAAGCAATGGGGCACCTTCCAAGGGGGGGAACACAGGTACACAAATTGAAATCACACCATGAAAAAAGGGGGGGGTGGGAGTAGGGATGCATCGTGTGTACCATCGGGCCAAGAGACCTTTGTATGATTATAACAAAATAGGGAAATAAATATCCCAGGTAAGCACATTCAGCAGGGATGCCCCAAGATGGGTCCCGACCAGGAAATCCCACTTTGCACACATGATCCACACTCGGCGGAACAGAGGAGGGCAACTGAGCTCAGGCTGTGTTTCACAGGCAGGCTGACGCAGCTAAGAAAACTGGGTGATGTAATGACAGGACAGAAAACCAATCCTGCGGGCACTCAGTGTAGAGGAAAAGGGGACTTGAGCCAGAGATCCATTCACATGGCCGAGATTGCCCATCAGTGGGTGGCTATGGGAAGGGGAAGCTGAACTGAGTGGTGTTCCTGGGAAGACCAATCAAATTAAGTTTGTATGTCCCTGGGAGGGGGGCCAGAATTCAGAGTATGCACTACAAAATTTGCAAAGGCGGATATCAGACAGGTACCTTGTGAATATCTCCCTTCCCACCTGAAGCAAGGTGCCCCTAGTCCTTTAATGGTGATGTCCAATGGCAGTATAATAAAGTTCTGGAAGTCAGCACAAATGTTATTTTACCAATTGCAACCTGTTCTTGATAGGGGTGAGAATCAATGTGGCACAACATGGGGAGGTGATGAGTTGGGATACTTTTGATCGCTTTTGATCTCTAAAAAAATGTATGCAATGTATGTCCTGTAACGAACTTTCTCTCCGTAACAAGTGCCACAATGCCCTTGGGCTGTTGCGCGCTATACAAAAATAAAATAGCTGCAATAATGTTCTACCAAGATAGGTTCGCTCTAAGGATATGACATCCTCTAACCAATTAATTTCTTGGGAAGTTTGAGCTACAACCGTTATCAAAGTCCTTGATTATTGTATTCATAGTATGCTCTATGGCCAGATGTCAGCTCTCAATCAGTTCCAGTCCACTGTCCTGTTGGATTTGTGCTCGCCAAGCCGTAATAAACAGTGCTTCTTGCCCAGTGTGCTCCTTTTATATTAGCATTCTTATACCAGATCGGAGGACCCCACCTCTCCTCCTACCCCCCCATAACCCCCAGTAATCCAGGTGGCAAGGACACAGCCATCACTATTGGATCCAGTTCCTGCGGTGGACTAGTGAGGGAGGGAGGATCACCTGGTTTGGGGGTTCTCAGGAGTGGAAGTGGGACACCGACAGGCAGGATGCAGTATCCCCTTATGACAACTTTTCCCCAACCTACCACATAGGATACACAAACATTACCCCCCCCAACCCCTTCTCCGACGCCAACACTTTGCATATTACAAAAGACCATGGACCAGCACTCAAGCCATTTACCTGACATGTCCCAACACCAGGGTCAGGCAAAGTCCAGCAATTAACCAGAACGGCACACACCAAACGGCCCTGGCCCTTCACAGGGATAAAAGGTGGATCACAAGAGCACAATACGAAAGGCAGACCACACCACATGAGAGCTAACTCAGCACGGCAGTTCAAGAGGAGGAGAAAGACAGCACATACCGAGAGGGTGACAAGGAGAGAAGCAACCTTGCCCTTTCCGACCAAGGCCCGTTAAAACTCAGCAGAAGGCATCGTAAGACCACGAATAGCCAGCGTGTGTTGCAGCAGATGTCAACAGTACATAAGACCCTCTTCCGCCGATAACCAACCCAGGGAGAGAGACACTTCTCCATGGTACCAACCTAGAATCCAAAGAGAAAGAAAGCCAAGCGGTTCATAAGAGCCAGTGAGTTGAGGGGAGAGTCGATAAGAAACCAAACTATGTTGAACGAAAAGCAGCAAACAGCTAATGTGAACTATGAAAGGCTAAAAGAGCTATTGATGCAGAAATGGCGAAAAACAACAGAGTCCAGGATCACATGGGTGCTCAAACTCTGGGTGATTACCGATTGTTGAAGTAGAGAAGGTCCAAGTGGGCATACAGGGATCTTGTAAAATCCTCTGTACAGTTGAAAGTCTGACCGACAGATGATTGTGAAGATAAGGGACATGAATCCCTCATCGTAAGGGGTGAATGAGAGGGACACGATTGAGAAGAGTGAACCCAAAAGAGGGATGCCAATAAAAGGGGGGGGGAGCGAAGTCTAAAGTCCATAAATACAGTGTGTTGCCAAGAGTGAACCCGGCCAAGGCAGGTCCACAGTGAACCGTTTAAAAACATTAAGATTCATGAATGACAGAGGATTGTACCAGTGAACCCAACGGAGGGAGGCTAACCGAGAAGTGTCTGAGCCCGGAAGAGGGTGATCCAGCGGGGGGAGGCATCACCCAATGTATCTGTGAAAACAGAACTCCTGATGATATGGCATTTGTAACCCGACTGAAACTCATGGTTTATTATTTTGATACATTAGGTCTACAGAGGCAAAACTTTTGTAGAAAGACTTAATCACCAAGGGTCCAGATTGCTGATAGCACTGTTTGCTCGTGCTGCCCTCCAAAGTCTTACCTTGTCCCCTGCTGAACACGTGGGGAAGGGAGACCCAGAATACTGCATCCTTATTTGTGAACACTTTTCTTAGCAGCGTAAGGATTGGCATTAGTATAGGCCCTTTTTGTTTGACCAAGACACCACTAGGACTGCCTTTGATGGTCGAAGCTTGCTCCCATCTTAGATTAGGGTTAGATTGTTCTAACATGGGGCACGTTGAGCCTGTGGATCATATCTCGCCAGCCCTGAAATATCTTCACTGGCTCCCAGTGGCTGCAAGGATTAAGTTCAAGACCCTTTGCCTTGTCTGGGGCCTGGGTCAGCTCTCCCTTTGGAAATCCCTTCCTACTCAAGCTCCTCCAACTCCCTCAGGGTCAGTCTTCGCCAAGCAACAAGCTGGGGGGTAGATCTTCGGCTGGGGCCTCCCTCTGAACAGCCTCCCCGACTGAAACTTGAGAATCATCTTCGGTTATGGAAGCACCTCAAGACTTTTGCTTCTTCCTCTCCCCCACTGATCTGTCTCAGCATGAGGCACCTGGCTACACTCCGATTTTGGCCCAGTTCTCAATGTCAGTGGGACTAGTAAGAGTTTTTGTTCCTGCCTTGTACCCCTCCTTTGCATCGCTCTGAAACACATGTATGCGCGCAATATAAATAATATTGCATGGGCGTTTTTCCAACCTACCTATACCATTTAATAAACACCCTTGAACTGTGATCAGTGTGTCTTTATTGTTGCCACCATGAGTTCCTTACAGTAGTATCAGACAGGAGTTGTACTGGCAATTTTATAGTTGCGTCATTGGGGTAAGAGTCGTCCATTATGGGGTATAGAGAGGGACACGCATGTGCTAGTTAGTGTTGTCGAATGGTGTGGACACATGAAACTCAACAGGAGGTGCCTCATGTAAAATAGTGCACTTGGCATTGTAGCAGCGGTTTCATGCAGACAGCTCGAAGCAGACACAAAGCCTCTTTGTTCCAACTTGGGGAACGTTGAGACCGGGGAGAGGGTAATTGGAAACTAACACTGAGCGAGTGCTCAGGCCTGTGGAGAGGACCAGAGTGAATGCTGAGCTAGGTGGAAGTGAGTTCATGTGTAACAGGAGAAGATGTGGAAGGAAATACAGTTTAGTTAGGATAAAAAAAGGGGAGGGAAATACTGGCCTTTAGATAGCCCCCAGGACCACATGTGCCGAAAATTGCACCAGTATCGCAATAAAGTACAACTTTCAATGGGTCCAGTAGACTGCAGGTCAGGGCTTCCATGTATGGCCAGGAGAGGGTACCTTGGACCACAAAATAGAAAATATATTCTTGTATTTGTTAAAATACAAGGGCTCCAAGTTGATAGACTTAACATATTGGGGGATCTAGAAGTTATATGAATGGGGAAAAAGTTAAACAGGAGGCCACAGGGAGCAGACAGAGCTCTCGGCCCCCACCCTAGGTAGTCTACCCATCATTACTGCCCGCGGCAGGGTACACCAACCCCCAGCAAGAAAACTAAGCAAAAAAGACAGGAGAAAAAGGACATGCAAAGGGAGGAACTGCACACACGGGGAGAGGAAATACCTAGCGGACATAGAAAAGAATACGAGACAGCAGGTGGACTTGTTATTCAGAGAGGAAGCGAGTGAAAGACGAGCAAGTATGCAGGAAAATTAAGTGAGGCAAGAGGGGAAATTGCCATCAGGGAGAATAAAACTGAAATTGGATGAAGGGAAGAAGCAGTAGGAGGGGGCAATGACGATGCAGGCTCAAATTAAGGACTGCTAGGTGACGATTGAGGTGACCAGGATAGGGGCTTGATGCCTGATAAACCAAGGGCAGGAAAGAGCGACATGACAGTGATGGAAGTGACCGGGACTGGTCCATCTCAGCAGCAGGGAAGGTGTGAATGGGAATCTCAAGAAACCACAGTGGGTGGAGGAATAGGTCCAAAAACATGAGGAATCATTACTACAGAAAGGGAGAGGGGACGCACATTATGTGTCATAGCAAACAATGGACAGAGACAATGAAATATGCAGCCTGCGTTCCCTTGTGGCAGGGGTTATTAAATGGATATAGGCACTCCAAAAAAAGAAACCAGGGGTGTCATTAGTGATTGCTAACACAAAATGTTTATTCGCAGCAATCAGGAGAGCAGGCAGACAATATGGAACCAGGCCGCATACAAAGGGGTGCAATTAAGCACAAATGCGCATGACAGAGCACCATTTAGTAACTGTCAAGCACACGTTTGGGAGGTGGAGAAGTATTTATCCTGTCGAAGTAGGGACAGTAATTGCTCAAAATGAAATGACAATGACCCAGCAGACTACATAAAACCAGCGCAAGACCTATGGACACGAGACGTGAAGCTCCAGGGATGAATTCATACCCTTGTTCCATCACATACTGATAGGGACTGCCGACAGAAGTACAGGCATCACTGGATAATTTTGAAGTTAAGGGCTCACCTGAAAAACAGGCACCAATAGTGCCTTATTGCAAAGGAAAGCCGTAAAGAGAAGCAGCAGAAAATGCAAACTGCCCATTCTCTTTTTTTGCACCAAAGTGCAAAATGGCAGGGGCGATGTTAGTGCCAGACACAGCGGCAGTGCAACCTGCCTCACAGAGAGTCTCCCATGGGGAATATGTCGTAGCAAGGGAGCTACATGCAGCCTCAATATACGCCACAATGGTGAAACAGACCACAAGGTAATTACATGCACAAGGATGTTTTTTCCTTTCGAGAGGGTACCAGCAACGAGGAAAAGGGGGATAGAGCGGGTTAGGTTACAGGGTTTTCAGAGAGTATATACCAGAACATGGGACAACTGGCGGCCACCTGCCCTTTCGGGCAGCAAGCTGAGGCACCAGTGATAAGTGGCAAAACAGGGTTTCAGCACAGTGCAGGCACAGCAGCAACAGATGCAAATGAACCCCCCCCCCCCCCCCCCACCCCACCCCACCCCAGCGGTGGAGGCAGGGACTGCAGTGGTGCTACGACAGAATATCATCCCCACTACACTGGGGATCAGCATTGTAGGGGGAAATCCTTTTCTCTTGCCACCTAGTAACATGCAACCCACTTACTTCCAACACCACTGGGGTACCCTCACTCAAACTATGCAATGACCTTGCAGACCACTTCAAAAATATCAGCGTCATCCACCGAATCCTACAGACCAGGCAACCAAAACACTCAAAACCCCAACTGTGGGATGTCAAACTCCAAAAATTGCCCCAAATATCAGGAGACATTTGTCAAGCTGGTAAGATATAGCAAGAAAGCAGGCGCCCCAGTGGACCCCTGCCCTCCAGATATCTACAAGACCATCACTCGCAACAGGGAAAGTACAGAAATCATTGCATCGGAGTACATCAAACCACTAAAGGACACGGCAGGCAATGTGTAACATCTCTCCAACTGTAGACCTCAAAAATTCCCTACCCAGCGAAACTACTCGAAAGCAATTCCCTAACCAGCTGAACTACTCGAACCCCATGTTTACAGACTAACAGAAGACAGTCTGCTTTAGGACTGAGACGGCACTGCTCTATCTGGGACGATCTAAAGACAAACAGGCTGAAACAAACTCTTCACCGATACTGCTGGACCTCTCTGCAGCGTTCTATAGTCAGCCACGACGTACTAAAAAAAACTAGAAGAAAAAAAAATACCCTACTCTGGATGAAATCATTCCTAACCGATGGAATAGAAATGGTCTGGTTTAAAACCTTTTAAATCCACTCCAAGGAAAACCAACTAGATAACAACACATCGTCCCTATCACCCTAATATCTACCTGAATCCATTAATCAAGCTCAAACCGTACGTGCTACAACTACACAAACATGCAAATCTACAAAATGGAAGACGCACAACACAACACTGGAAGACTGTCTACAAAAGAACTCTGGGTAACAAAAAAGCCTCAAACTCAACCAAAAATAGAAATAATGGCTATACCCAAAACCCAGGAAAACCGGATCCCATGGCACATAGAACTAGGAACAGCATAAACGCCATCAAAAACAGTCAAACCTTGGAGTCCTAATGGACAACACTAGAACCACAAGTTAAACGCAATGATCAAGAAATGCCTCTTCCTCCTGCACAGTAAAATGGATCCTAGCATTCCTCCCCTTCACACAAAACACTAACCATCTCCCTCATGTCCAGATTAGACTATGCCAATAGCCTATGCCTCGAAAAGCCTGCCAACGAAACTGCAACATATCCAAAATGCAGCAGCCGCACTTCTCAGACTACCGCAAACAACCCCAGCAGTAAAAATGCTCCATTGGCTTCCGATCAAACAAATAGAGTTCAAAACAATGTGCATAACGCACAGAGCATTTCATGGCCAACGAGCAGAATTACTACAAAAGAAAATCATGATCTACCAACTGACAACTACTCAGATAAAGCAACATTTGCCTGGAACCCAAAGCCACAAGAAAAACCTGAAGTCAAGGGGGGAGGGTCATCTTTATTGTACCTTCTTCCACCTGGCAGCAGAAATCACACTCCAAAAAAAATGCAATACAAACGATCACCAAAAATTCAGAAAGTTACTAAAACCTCACTTTTCACCTCAGAATCAGATGGTAACGACTAGGAATGAGACCACTGTAAACAGACCACCACAAGCCCACATGAAGCCAGGCAGTGATGCTAAAAAAAAGATCCACCCCCAAACAATGCCACTCTAGACATCACCCCAGGAACGCGCACCATAGCTGCAGAGGGAGGAGCATTACCCAATTAACTGGCACCACTGGAAGACCTAAAGCATCTGCCTCGGGGTGAGGACTCTGCACCAAGATTGGAGGCACAGGTAGGCACAACATAGCAACCCAAAGTCAAACCCATTCACCACCTCATGACAATAGACAGAGGAAAGCCACCACCATGCACAGAACCCAGCTAATGAACAGCTACACATGCACAGCACAGGCAGAGACGTTGAGCACAAAGTCCGACCCACTAAGGTAAGAAAAAACCCACTATCCCAACCCTAAAACCACAAGTTACACTAAACAACCCATTCTGTGCACAGCAATCTACACCAACAAAACAAACCAGTCCTGCACAACAGCACATGGGAAAAGTACTGAACCATAAATTGTAACCCAAGCTCAGCAAACGGTGCAAGTCGAACTGAAGCAGTCAACAGGACATCCCAACTCTTGTTGTACCTCTTCCCACTGTGCCCTACCAACGTACCGCACACTGCATCCTTTCCTGATCTGCCAGAGTGCCAGGGGACCACAGTGCAGATGTGTATAGTATAAATGATTGTTAATAAAAGCCTCAGTGTGTCCAGTCCTAGCAGTAACCGAAGACCCAGAAGAGTAACAAGGTAGCAGTGAAATTAGGACCAAAGGAATTTCTTTCTTAAACACATAAGCGACCACATGCATCAGGGAGGGGAATTTCCATTATCAAACAAGGTGATTGATACACAGGGCTTCTCTGGGGTGGTGGGTCACGTTAGATTTACCACCAACAATAGGAACTCCACACATAGGAGTGTCATTGGAGTATAGTAGTGGTGTTAACATACTAGGGAGAGATTTGCTCAGAAATCTAAACACCATTTATGGAGAAAGGGATGGTGTGCACCATGCCAGGCATCTATTATCACACATGGCTGCACTCTTAGCGGCACAAAGCACCCTGCGAGCACAGCCCTAATACCCAAGCATGTTCCTGTTCAGGGTAGAGATCTTACTAGGGTGGGTCCTGGAAATACATGGGAAGGTGTTCCGATTGGCCTCAGTTTCTGTTCAGACCACAGTGACAGAATGACATGAAGGGGCAACAGTTATCTTACAGCTAAATGAGGTAGTGAGAAGCAAAGACATGTCTGGTGCACAGTGCTATACATCACCCAACACGGACAGCAACAAGAGTATTTGATGAATTGTTCACAAATGAGGAAGAGGGAGATGGTGTTTCAGAAACCTTGTCCAGTCCAAGTAATCGAAAAACTAGTACCAATACTGATGCAGTTAGTGAAACAAGAGAACAAAAAGGTGCTACAGAAATAATGGACCAAGGGTCCCCATGATGTAGGTGTACTGAAAGGTGTGGGGGCGGTGACAATAAAACAAAGGAACAGGGCACTATTACCCTGTGCAAAATACCCATGGCCAGCAAAACAGAGGACTACTCGCACTATGGCAGCAGGGTATCAGAGACATCCTCATCGCCCTGCAACACAGCAATTTACCCGATAAAGAAATCCAAGGGTGAGTCATGGCACTTCAAGGATCTGCACCCTCTAAACGATGTAGTCTAGGCAGAATTTCTCCTGGTAACGAACCCCACCACATTATTGTGCGACATCCCAACAAAGGCAAAATACTATTTGTTTACTTGAAACGCCTTTTCTATTCCATTGCACTCAGATTCAAGCTACTTTACCACGTCTATGTATCACAGGACCAGATTAGAGCAATCAGCTGCCCCAAGGGTACTGCAAGTCACCTAGCATCTTTAACAGGATGATCCAGATGGACCCGAGCAATGTACAAATGCAAAGCACAGTGATCCAGTATGTCCATTTGATGTGTATTGCTCACCTGGTATCCACAGGGACGCCACCCAGGCGGGTTACTCACTGGTATGCTTCTCAGCTTTGCCCCGATGTGCTCTGCGGGGAAGGTTCTGCCTTGTGGTAGAATTTTGCGTGCTCTCCGTCCTGCCTTCTTTGCAGGGGCGCGTTGTCTTTCAGGGGCGAGTGCGGTCCAGTTATTTCACCGACGCCAGCCCGTTTGATGTTCAGGTAGGTCTTATTGCTGTTCTTCAGTTTTGTTGCCATCCTGCATGCCTTTTTCTTTAAATGTCTTTTTTCTCCCTTAGGTATGCGGAGCCTCAGCGCGGCGAACTGGCTTGGTTGAGCCCCGCTGGTAAATGATTGCGTATTATGAGTGCTATGATGCGGTAGGTAAGCGCTGTGCGCAGCGCTGCAAAGTCTTGCCTTTCCTAACCTGCGTTTTCCTTACTTGTAGGTCGCGGTGTTCTTCAGCGCGAGTGGAATGTCCGGAGTGGTGACAGCCGAGAGGCAGCCAGCCAGGTAAGCCTTTTGAGCAGTTTGTAATTTGTAAATGACACTGCTTTCTTTAATGTTGCCTCCATCTTCCTCTTTCAGGTCGTTCTGTCTGGGAGGCGTGCAGATTCGAGGAAGCTGTTCTCAGTAGCTGCGAGTGTTTAAAGATGAAGACTGCAGGTAATATGCTGCTGCTAATGATGTTCCTTTTGTCCCTTGCAGGTTCTGCTTCTCTGAGGTTCAAGGGAATAGCTGGACACGGTGAGCGTCACGTTGCAAGCAGCAAAGTAACGCAAACCGTGTTGTCTTGCTCGGGTGTGGTATAAATAGCCCCAACAAAATAGTCCAGGTAAAGTAGTCCCTAGGCTACCACACCCAAAACACTAGACCGCATAGCTTGGTTCTAAGGAACCAAGCTATGTGGATGCCTCCATGTTGGCTGACAATACAATAAGGTAGTTCCCAAGCATATTGTTTTTCATGCTGTATGAGCCTGGCGCCATAGGTGCCAGGACTGGCCCCATGAGGGCTTTTGAAGAGGATGCCAGGCTCTAGAGGCCCGAGTCCTGACGCCACCTGGCCAATGGGTTTGCCAGAGGGGGTTTTGGGCGAGGGTTGTGACAATATGTAGTGAGACAGGAAGAATTTAGAGCAGATCGAGTGCACCTTCTGACATTACAAGGTGGACAAAGCAATATTGCCAGGAAGCGGTTGGGATTCTGGACAGATATCCATTGAGGGGCGTAGGATAACAAAGGGTGCAGGCAGTTCCACAGCTCGCCCATGCACACTAAAGGAAATGCAGAGGTTCCTGGACTATGCAACTATTGCAGGGTATGGGTGTTAATTACTCCACATTCAAATTGCAGGGCCTTATATAGAGGAACAACAAGAAAAGAGGGAACCAAAATTGACATCAGAAATGACTGGGTGCTTCAGAGTTACAAGACGCACTGGCCCACGTGCCAGGGCTACCCACCCCAAACTAGAGAACGTTCTGTTTTCACATTCAGACAGCTCAGTGATGGCTGTCCTCACACAAAAGCCGCAGGGACACAAGCCACCGGCATATTACAGTGGTATTCTAGACCCAGTGATGCAGGACCACTTCCCCTGCGAACACACTTTTGGCTGCATTTGCCATAGAAAAGGCAGCGACAATCACCCCAAGTTAGCACTACAACAGTTACACTTCTGCACCCATGAATCCAAAGTATGCATAGCAGCAGAAATTAATGGATGACAGTATGTACCAACCTTGTACCAGTGGCAGAATTCATGCCAACAAGCATCTGGTCATACTTTAAAAACAAGGAGGGTAAAGATAACACGGTCAGGGCCCTTCCAGCACTTGCATATCGATTATGTCAACGGTGATCCTGTACCTTTAGGAGACAAATCTGTCTTGCATGTTGTCAGTCAATTCTCAATGGCTTGAAGCGGGAAAAACACGACATCCGTAGCTGAATTCTTGGCGTGGGAAGTGTGTCCAAGGTTTGAAGAGTTGAGGTTGGATAACGTACAGCATTTCATCAATTACCTTTTCGATGAAATTACAAACTTGGTGTACCGGCCTCAAGTGAACAGGATTGTTGGCTGGCTCAATTACTTAAAGAATGCCAATATCTTCTGTGCCAAAATTGGCTTTCCCCCCCTTGCTCACACAGTGCTGATGACCACTGACTGCACAAAATTGTAATGAGTAGGAGAATGTATGCGCCTACCCCTCCTACACAGTCAATTTCAGATGCTAACCCTAGCTGACAGATCCTCAGACGAAAAGAAAGCATCTGACAAATATTACCTGCTATATCTCCCCCCAGGTTCAGAGACCTACATGTCAGCAAACCAATGTTGAAGTGCACAACAGGATGTTCCGCAAGCACAGCCTCTATCCGGAGATCTTGGTAAGGAAGTGGAAAAAGCCGAGGGTTTGGGGTCCGTTTGAAGTTGCCTACCCAACCCCAACAGCAGCACAGAGAAAGGAGGGCATGTATCCATATGTCAGACATCCGCAAAGACAGCAGCACAACAGAAAGACAAGCGAGAAGCATCACCTAATGGGAAGTATTACCCAATTGTCATTCACTCTGTACTGCAATAAGATTAAGGCCCATAAAAGAAAGAAGAGGGCTAAGGGAATGGGGGAATGGGAAAAGGACAAAAGTTGATGCAACTAATAGGGATCGATTGTGCTGGTTTTTGGTCTTCTGCTGGTACCCATTTCATAGGGGGTGGTATGAAAAGCTCCGATGGTGGAAGGGACACCCGCACTAATATATAATAGGATGTTTACAGTGCAATTAAGGGAGGGGGACCTAGCAGCTGAAAACCTATGGTACAAGGAGATTAAGAGGGTGGGGTGAAGCAGCACCAATGGCACATGCTATGTGTGCTCACTCATCGACATCTCGCAGGGACACTGAAACAATTCCTGCCACGAGGCGACTGTAGAGGGAGGATGTCTGATGCATGGCTCTGTGCAAAGCCAGGGGGGGGGGTGGTTCCAGGGGCACAAGTTAGTAAAATGGCTAGAGGAGGTGTATGAGGGCAGCTATATACAACTAGAAAGCATGGCTCAGGAGAAAACTACCAAGCATATGATACGACACCAAAAGGTGCACAGAAGGAAAAACAGGTGACTACTGCCCTCAAAAGAATTTTCTGTAAGAATTCAGCAGGACACGTTATACCCTGGTGCCACACCACCACGTTAAATGTGAATAAAGGGTTCAGCGTACCACAACCAAAAATGGAATGTCTCGACAAAGGGCTAGTGGGCTTCAAAGGGGGGGGTGAAGAAAATAGATGCCGGGTGCAGGAAAATATGGAATAGCAACATACATGTCTTAACCTCGATAAACACCACCCAGTGTACATAAACCCACGCAGCATTTCGTGTTTCAGAGCAAACAGGACAGTGGCACTGGGAATGAACACCGGCTGTGAGGACGATTAGCATTGTGGCGTTCCATAAAGGGGCAGTGAGCTGCCAACAGATTGGGGAGGATTCAGTGCACTGGTGGCCCTGCATTGGTGGTACCACTGTCCACTCAGAAATGGAAGAACAAAGCAACAGGGCCCATGGAGACATGAGAACTAAAGATGAGGAAGCGTGCCAGAAATTATTTATCAGCAGAATCCACCCAGAGCTTGGATGCTATCCCACCACATGTAAGACTCTTCAGCAAGGCATCCATGTTTCAGTTCACTCCTGCTTCCTGGGGTGCAAACAGCAGCCAAAGCGACATGGATTCAAACATGTTACAAGCTGCTCCAATTGGCTAACGCAACTGAAAAAGGACTGAATGCAGTGCGAGAAATCTGCTTTGCATCCGATGGCCCTAGAGAACCGGTACATATTGGACCTTGTGACTGCTATGGAAAGTGGCGTGTGCCACAAGAGCAAGAACACGTTGTACAGCAATACCCGTCAATGATGCAGCCAAAGGGACACTTACGGAAGCTGTTGAGGAGATACAAAACGAACAGTACATGAAAGAATGATTAAGGAGACCCAGGACATCACATCAACCACCTGGCTTGACTCATATTCACATGGGTCCCAGACTAGTTGCAGCAATGTTCAAAATACCTGTCCCTGTGCTGGTCGTGATGCTCTTCACCACTGTTAGGTGAGGCGCCTTCAAGCATTAATGAGATAGGATAAGTTTATATTTTTACAACACCCCCACAAGACTAAGTAATTGTGAGGCAAGTGATCACCTGATGAGACCAAGATACTAGTATTTGGAAAAAACCTAGAAGGGTACGAAAAGGAAGGCGACATGAACAGGGTCACACGTGTGGGTGCATAAGGAAAAGGGAACTGAGCAGGAAGGAGAAGTGAAAAAAATCGATCAAGGGGAGAATGTATTAAGGTGCCAACTCAGCGCCAGATAGGGGGGTGCACCAACCACCTTTGGGAATAGGCAAGGGGGACAGGCACTTCTAGTGGGGGGGCATGGTTGCACAATCCCACCATGAAAGCAGGTAGAGATGCATCCTGGGTACCATCGGCCCAACAGACCTTTGTATGATTATCACAAGATAGGGGGGGAAAAAAAACATCTCAGGTAAACACATTCAGCAGGGATACCCCAAGGATGCGCCCTGCCTGGGAAATCCCGCTCTGCACACATGATCAATACTCACAGGACAGATGAGGGCGACAGCTGAAGCTGTGAGTCACAGGCAGACGGAAGCGACCAAGAATGCTGGGTGATGTAATGACAGGGCGACAAGCCAATCCTGCAGGCACTCTGGGGTAGGAGAAAGTGGACCAGTCAAATCTGTTCACATGGCCGCAGGTGGCTATGGGACGGGGAAGCTGAACAGAGTGGCATTCCTGGGAGGTCTAAGCAAACAGTACATTTCTGTGCCCCTGGGAGGTGGCCAGCCTTTGGAGTATCCACTACAAGGTTTGTGAAGGCAGATATCTGGCAGGTATTGTGTGAATGTCTCCCTTCCACCAGAAGCAGGGTGTCTCGGGTCCTTTTCGCAATGGTGCTGTCCAACAGCAGTATAATAAAGTTCTGGCAGTTACCACAAAAGTTATTTTACAAATTGCAAACTGTTCTTAGGAGGGGTGAGAAATGTGGGCCCACATGGGGAGGATGACGAGTTGGTATACTGTTGATCTCTTAGCTCCAATCACGTTCTAACATATGTTTGTTCTAAGGATATGACTTAGTCTAACCAATGAGTGAGAATCACAAATAAATATTAATTGTCTGAGCTACAACTGTTACCAATTCCTTGACTATTGTATTCATAGTATAAAACTAATGCTCGCAATTCCAGTCCACTGTTCCATAGGATTTGTGCTTGCCCACCTGTAATAAACAGGGTTTGCCTGGTGTGTGTTTTATGATTTTTATATGGTGAGATCGATTTTTATAGGGTGAGGACCCCAGAGCACCCATGTGTCCTAGAACGTGGTAATACATTGACAGCACAGTCATCCACCATGTTCAGGGAGAGCACTGCAGGTGGACCCACCAAGGTTTGAACTGCAGCCCCAGCTCCACAATAATGTACTCTTTGCTGGGCCCAACGGTCTTTACTTTGCTATTGTAGGAGGGAGATCCTGGTGGGATTCAGCACTCCCATCTGTCCTAAGGGTTCAGCGGGGGTACCTGGCAGGAGCAGGCATAATTCCCATGGGTACTCCACATTGACTGCACAACGGTCTCTGAAACTGGGGAACAGGGTACCTTTCCCTCCACTCTTGGCTTTAATGAGCCAGTGACCTCCTTTAACATGTGCTCCCGACCATTGAAACAAATACTTCACCAGTTAAACTGGTACATGCATTTCCATCTGACCTTATTCCACTTCTGAAGCAGTATGCCATATATTCAGGTTGGTCTTCCCAGGCAAAATTCTCATTTGTTGCCAGCCTGTTTGGTCATGGGTGTCAAACCCACAGCAGGGCCATTATACTGTAGGGCCAGTCTCCTTCAACCATATCTCGCTCGGCATACAACTGCAGTTTTCTGTCCGGCAAGGGCCACCACCTACTGAGGTGGTGACAGCACACCATGAATGTGTAGAGCAGCTTCTTTTGCACGCAAAGTTAGAAGATGCGTGCTGCCCTGTCATTTTAGGCTCCAACCATGCTGTGCTCTCCCACAGTCATTGATGTAGAGCTCATGGGCAGGGGTTGGCTCATCTCAATCATGTAACAATTACAGTGATCAGGTCTGCCCCACCCTTCAACTGCATCCCAGTCCGACAATAGGGATTAGCTCGGGGCACAGTCTCCCCACAAGGGAAACTCAAAGCCCATTGCCCTTGCCTCACTGCTGCCTACTCCAAGTTCACCACCAACTACCATTGTACATTGGGAAACTCCATACCTTGCAGAGTCCCGGGGTGGGGAGGATGGGACAACCCACAGGGGTCATCTGGTTATGTCAGGGCAGGCCAGACGCCAATTGCTAGCCCTCTGCCCACATCAGAAGCATTGACATCTTCCCTGCCAAGTAACCCATGTTGAAGTTCCAATGTATTCTGCCAACAGTCTAGTATTCTCTCAGTCTGCGCCTTAGCTGCCAACAAGGCCCAGTCCACTATCCCTGGTCACTGCAGATATTCTCTGGCTATTGTCCATGCCCCTCAACTGTCCACATGACGGCAACTTGTGGTACAAGCAACTATCTAGTTAAACAAAGCCAACAAATACACATTTAACAAACTACTCCAAACAATCCATGGTGCCTTTTCCTCTGTGTCCCATTAGCCCCATGAAGGTACCGTAATTGGGCCCTGGGGTTAGACGTGCACCTATAGTCTCAAAAGAAGGCAACCAAATCAACAAAACCAACAGTCTCAAACTGAGGTAGGAGATCATCAAGTTACCTCTGGCATAATTATTAGTGGTTTAAGGGCACTTCCTGAGGACAGGGCTAAAGGCTACAGACTCCTCCACATCCAATGTATATATGTTTAACAGCTGGTGTTACTTTCCTGCAAGGAGTCAATCCTAAAGATGTGGGCCAACAATTACACACTTCAGCAATTACCAGCTCCCTCACCAGTTAGCCATGGAAGGAAAGTCAAATCGCATGGCAGACCTAAACATGACACCCAGTAGCCTTGCTTTTCCACAAATACAATCAGTACCCCAGATGTATGATAGGTCATGTGCTTAAGACACATTTACCCTGGCACAATTAGCTTGGGTGAACATGGTGGAAAAATGGCAAAGTCAGCACTTAAAGGCTGCCACAGCAGTAGCACATGAAGACTAATTGCCACTGGATTGAGCACTCTTGCAAGACTGCAGTAAAACTATTAGAAGTGCCATCAGAGCCAAACCTCAGTACATCCTTGACAAGACATCTGGGTTGACCCCAATAAAACAAGTTGTGGTTGGCACAGAACTAAAGTGTCTCATGTGGCTAAGAGACACCTGAAAGAAGTGGTTGATGTGCTGACGAAAGATGGGAGCTTGCCTTAAACCGTACTACACCCAAACAATGAAGTTAGAGAACACCAAAAGAACTCTGCAAGAGATGTGAATAGGGTGTGAAAGCAAAGTCAAAAATACAAACTACGCAAGTGGCCTTGGCCCAGGCAGGTTGACAGTGTGCGTCTGCCCTAGCATGACAATGCAAAACCCCAAGCAGTTTAGAAGGCTGGATGGGAATCCAGCATGGAAAATATAAAATATTTATAAGACTAGGCCAACAATTTATGCATAGCAGTAAACCCAGCCTTAAACAGTTGGGAGCGATAGGCAAAGATGTACGACAAAATCTGCGAAGGAAGAGCTGAAACATTCACAATACATTTTAAACTGTTAACTGCATTGAGAAAGCGCCAAAACATGGACATCCAGTAAACATGTACGGAAGAGAACGAATTAAAGTAGAATGGGATTGGGGAAACATGAGGAAATGGTGCCTCAGTATGTCATTTCATTGGAAAAAGATAAAAGTGCAACGGTAGTCTCGGATTTTCCGATAGGTCTTCCATTTAGTTTGAACGTGGGGGGTGGGGAGTAGTCCTTAAACATTGGCAATGTTCTCCAGCTTTTGAAATTCATGAGCCCCACTTTTCATAATTCCTGCATAGGAAGTTGGCGTTACTCCAAATGGGTGCGACTTGGCACAATATCAAAGCCTCACAACAAGGGAATAGTTTCTTACCTGTAACTCCATTTCTCCAGTATTGGTATCTTTCATGGATTCACATGCTTTGAATATTCCCCGTCGTCAGGCTGGGAATCCCCGGTACATTATATAGACCCTTTCCCGTAGGAAAACTTTTGACGCTTATGCGTCCTATCCACCTCGTTTTGTACCATGCGTGCCCGTGCCGTCAGGACGTCATGATATAAATCCAGGCCCCGCCCCCGCGCTCCCTCAGATTTCGGCCCCCAAAGTAGTGGGGGAACCGGTTTGCATGATCAGGGGAGGCAGGTGGGCGCATGTGAATCCATGAAAGATACCAATGCTGGAGAAATGGAGTTACAGGTAAGAAACTATTCCCTTCTCCAGCATTGGATCTTTCATGGATTCACATGCTTTGAATAGATTACATAGCAGTACTACCCCCAAGAGGCGGCGTGCATGCAAACCCATATACTTTCTTCGCAAAGGCCGTTCCCTATGATCATGTATACATCAGTAATAGTTAACATAGGAAAAAACGAACCACATACAGTCATAAATTCCACAGGCTGCAACCCCGCAGCCGGGGATTACCTTACTGGAATAGGTGTCGAAGCACCGCCTGTCCCATCCGGGTGTCTTCGGCATGTTGCTGCGACAGGCAGTAATGGCGGGTAAAGGTGTGTGTGTAGTCGCCCAGGTAGCCGCCATGCAGATGTCCCCTAGAGGGACTCCGGCCCACAGTGCCGTCGACGATGCCGCTGCTTTAGTTGAATGAGCTCTTGGCCGTCGTAGAAGAGGCTTCCCTGCCCTGGAATGGCAGTACGAAATAGTAGATGACACCCATCTTGATAGTCCTTGCTTTGAAATGGCTTTTCGTCTAGCACCCAAACCATAGGCCACGAACAGCTGTCTCGTTTCTCTGAACGATTGCGTACGATGAAGATAAAACTTGAGAGCCCTTTTTACATCCAATGTGTGTAGCATGCGCTCCGCTCCCGAGCATGGCTCCGGAAAAAACGTAGGTAACACAATAGAGGAGTGTTTATGGAACACCGAAGGAGCTTTTGGTATGAACTGTGGGTTAGTGGCTAGAACTACCTTGGTCTTGAAAAATCGTAAGTATGGTGGGTCTACCATTAGAGCCTGAACTTCTGAAATACGTCGGGCTGAAGTGTTGGCCACCAGGAAGGCCAATTTCCACGACAAACTTTAAAGACGATGATGACATTGGCTCAAAAGGAGGCTTCATAAGAGATGTTAAGACCAGATTGAGGCTCCACTCCGGCGGAAATTTCTTCTCTGGAGGGAAAATCCGAAAGAGGCCTTTAAGGAAGTGCTTAATCAGGCGGTCGCTGAACAATGGTGTCGAGTGCCGTCGACGAGTAAACCTGGAAATGGCTGCTAGATGTACCTTTATTGACAACACCGACAGGCCCTTTTGAGCTAAGAACAGCAAGTATGGAAGGAGCTGTTCCGGCTTAATCGACTGTGGGCCCAAACCTGGTTGATCCTCACACCATTGACAGAAACTTTTCCATTTGTACACGTATGAGGCGTTTGTGGAAGGTGCTCTTGCCGCTTGCAGGATACGTCAACAGTCCTCCGGAATCGTTAGCCGACCAAATTTGGCGAAGTCAGGAGCCAGGCCGTCAACTGGAGGCTGTCCGGGTCGTGATGCCAAACGACACCCTCCTGTCGAGACAGAAGGTCGGGGGTCTTCTGGAATCTCATTGGTTCCGCCGCTGCTAGGTGTAGTAGGTCTGAAAACCACACCTGTCTGGCCCAGTATGGGGCCACCAGAATTACCCGACATGGGTACCTGAGGATCCATTGCAACGTCCTCCGGACAAGGGGAAATGGAGGGAATGCGTACAGGAACTTGTTCGTCCATGGGAATGAGAACGCATGCCCCAGTGAGCCCTGTTGAGGCCATCTGCTTGCGTATTGATGGCATTTTTTGTTGTTCTTCGTTGCAAACAGGTCTATGGAAGGTTGTCCCCATTCCTTGAATACTTGTTGAAGTTGTTGGTCGTTCAGCACCCATTCGTGGACTTCGTTCATTTCTCTGCTGAGGGCATCGGCTTCCACGTTTCTCACTCCTGGTAGGTGGAACGCTAAGATTTGCATGTTGTGTTGTAGGGCCCAATGCCAGATTCTGTGCCTCCGTCGATAGGGACCTGGAACGTGTCCCTCCTTGTTTCCTCAAGTAGAACATCGTAGTGGTGTTGTCCGTCATGACACGCACCACCGAGTCCTTCAGTTGCGGAAGAAAGGACTTCAGAGCCCATCGCACTGCTCTCAGTTCTAGCAGGTTGATATGCAGGGAGGACTCCTGCAAAGACCACTGGCCTTGTACCTGTAACGTATCCAGATGAGCTCCCCATCCGCTCAGCGATGCATCCGTCACCACCGTCTTTTGGAACTCTGGTTCCAGTAGAGGCATTCCTTTCGTTAGATGAGTCGACACTTTCCACCAGCCGAGTGCTTGAACTAGTTGTTCGTCGACGACCAGTCTGTCGGACCAGCGACCTCTGCTCTGCGCCCAACGGTCCGCTAGAAATTCCTGGCAAGGCCTCATAAACAGACGGCAGTTGTTTATTAACGGAATGCAGGACGACATGGTCCCTAGCAGGGACATGTACTTGCGCACTGAGACCTTGGTACCGTCTCTCCATTCCGACGCCTTGTTTTGCAGTTTCTGAATTCTTTCGCTGGATGGTTTCACCAGGCTTGTGTGTATGAAACTCCGCTCCTAGAAAGACCAAGGTCCTCGAAGGCTCTACGGAGGACTTGTCGAAGTTTATTGCGAAGCCCAGTTCCTGTAAGATGGACATTGTGGCTCGTAGACTGTCTCTTGTTTGTTCCTTGGATGAACCTCTGAGCAGCCAGTCGTCTAGATATGGATAGACATGATGACCATCCTTCCTTAAATGGGCCGCTATAGGGGCCAAGCACTTGGTGAACGTCCTGGGGGGAGGACTTTAGCCCAAACGGGAGGACCTTGAACTGAAAATGCTTTCTCCGACGACGAATCTTAGATATCTCCTGTGTCGTGGGCGTATCGGGATGTGAAAATAAGCATCTTGAAGGTCTAGTGATAGATAATCCATGGGTTGCACCGACCTGATAACCTCTTGGAGTTTTAGCATTTTGAATTTTAGGTTCTTTAACCACTTGTTGAGTACCCTCAGGTCGAGAATGGGCCTCCATTTGCCGTTTGGCTTTTTTACAACAAAGAACCTGGAATAAACTCCTTTTCCTTCCTGTGCCACAGGAACTCTTTCCACCGCCCCTTTTCGCAACATAAGCGCCGCCTCTTGTCGTAGGATTCGGAGGTGGGGCTGTGTCGAGAATAAATGAGGAAGACGCGGAGGCTTGTCTTTGAATTGCAGCGCATGACCCATGCGAATCGTGTCTAGGACCCATCGATCTGTGGTGATGCATTTCCATCGGTCGAAGTGATGAGACTCGACCCCCCAGGACGTTCCGAAGGCCGTCATTGGTTGTTGGTTTGCTTGCTCCTCTTCGACGACGGACCTGAGCCTCGCCGCCTGGAGGCTGGATAGTCCCTGCTTCTACGTGCCGACTGGGACGCTCGTCTAAAACCTTGTGAAGAGTACGAGGGCCTGTTAAATCCACGGTCCCTCGAGGCTCCAAAGCGGGAGTTTCCAGAAGCACCCCTGAAGGGGCGAAAAGAGCGAAAATTTCTACCCGTTTGAAGGGCGCCGAGGGACCTTCTTTCATCCCTTTCAGAGCTTCGTCAACCTTTTCGCCAAACAGGTGTTCTCCTTCGCATGGCATGTCCAGGACCTTGTACTGTACTTCAGGACGGAAAGTAGTGCATTTGAGCCACGCCTGTCGACGAAGCACTACCCCATGGTTGATTTGTTTAAAACCAGACTCTGCTAGGTCAACTGCGATATTGATAGCGTGGTTCGAGGCCTCTTCGCCATCCCGCACCAGTAACATAGCTGCTTTCCAGTGTTCGTCTGGCAAGTGCTCTAAGATAGGGGCTAGTTTGTGCCACATTTCCCTATCATATCGTGACACGATCGCTAAGGAATTGGCTGCTCTTACTGTCGTCGCTCCGACCGAGAGCACCTTCTTTCCAAAGGCGTCCTGCCTCCTAGCCTCGCTTTCAGGTGGCGTTGAACATTTTTGCTGGACCCTGGCTTTCCTCGCCGCTGCCGCCGACACCACCGAGTCAGACAGAGGCTGTGATGTTAGACATTTCGGAGTGGACTCCGGAGCTTTAAACTTTTTCTCGATCCGTCCCTTTATGGCTGGCTCCGAGAACGGATGGCGCATCGTCTTGAGACCTTCTTGCCACACGTGGTCAAGGATTGGGATGGCAAATACCGATTTTCTCCTTTGACCCATATGGTCAAAAAGGAAACAGTCTTTCTTCTGCTCCTCAGGAATCAAGCCGAATTCGGAACAAGCTTTTCCCATCATTGCATGGAAGGCTCCCACATCATCAGGGGGAGATGGCTGTGTCTGGCTACTCGTAGACTAACTCCACATCCGAATTCCATGTTGGGTCCCTCGATGGTGACAGGGAGATGTCTGACACGGAGTCATCCAGTATAGAGTCAGACTCTGACAACTCACCCTCCTCCTGAGCTCGAGGACGATCTTTCACCGCCTGGGGAGCCGATGGGTGTTTCGTCGACGAGCGAGCCGTACAAGTTTGTTCATGGACGGAAGGTACGGACAAAAGTGACGATGACGTTCCAGGTTGAGGGAACTGCGTATCCAGCCGCTGCAGGAGCTTCTGAAGAGTATTAAGCACATCCAGAGACAAAACCGCCTGGGGGTTCAGTAACGTGGATGATATGGGTACCATACCCCCGCTCGCAATCGTCGCCGTCGACGTGGAAGGCCGTAAGCCTAAATCCGATGGCTGCAGAACTACGTCACCTTCCCCTTCCGCCGAGCAGGCAGGGTCAGGCTGCAGTAGGACCTCAGGGGGGGATCGGGTCGTAGACCTCAGGCATCCAATCCATAGACTGAGTCTCCGTCGACGAAGGAATCCCCAACCGCTGTTGCTTGAACGGTAATAGGCATCGTCAATGACACCGAGGTCGACGAGCTAGTCGTCGTCGAGCCCTTAGACTTCGTCGTCGATTTCGATGCCGACTTCCCGGCTGAAGCTTCTCGACTCATGGAAGACCTGGGACGGTCCCCTGAGGAGGATTTTGACAGAGCCAGCCTCTCCGTCTTAGATGAGGAGGAGGAGGGCTTTTTATGTGATGAGGATCCAGCATGTTTCCCCTTATGCTTGTCCTCAGCGCGAATTTCTGCTGGTCGTACCTTCTTCGATGGAGGCTCCGACTTGCTCCTGGAGGCCGTGGAGCCAACTTCCGAAGCCGGGTAGGCACCCGCTCCGTCATTAAGCCAGTCGACCAGCCTTCTTTTACGGTCCTTAAGGGTTTTTTGGGAAAAACCCTGGCATATTTCACATGCATCTGCCGTGTGGTGCGGGTGGAGACAGTAGATACAATCCATGTGGCCGTCTCCTTCATAAACCTTTTTGAGGCCACAGGTTGCACACGGGCGAAATAACGCCTTTCCAGACATAATTCTTCAGAATTTGAATTTCGCCGAAGCGAAACAGACAAAACAACCTAGTTTTCACTAGTAGTAAACACGAGGATCCCACTACTTTGAAAGACGGTTGAAATCTGAGGGAGCGCGGGGGCGGGGCCTGGATTTATATCATGACGTCCTGACGGCACGGGCACGCATGATACAAAACGAGGTGGATAGGACGCATAAGCGTCGAAAAAGTTTTCCTACGGGAAAGGGTCTATATAATGTACCGGGGATTCCCAGCCTGACGACGGGGAATATTCAAAGCATGTGAATCCATGAAAGATCCAATGCTGGAGAAAACCAAATACTAAAAACACAAAGTAGTGAACCATTCATAGCAAACCATAAGCTCTAGGTAGCTGCAGGAGTTGGTTCCTAGATCGCATGAGAAAGTCTCAACATTTCAGATTGGTCTTTTTTCCGAAATTCAAACATTGAGGTTTGAGACAGTACACCAATGGGTCCCAAAATTGCATCCAACACACTCATGTTAGAATGAATTTTTATTGCACAAAATTCAGAAATCACAACATTTAAAAACAATTAAAAACCTTTGCAGAGCAAAAATCCTTTGCTGCTAGATCTACATAAAATACAATTTCACACATGTGTAAACTGTCTAGAAGTAATGCCTTCAAAGGCAGTTCAATCTTAATTATATGTACAGATTTGTTTTCAGTGCACGATTTGCAAGGCAAGAATCCAAGGTGGAAAGAGACTTGAATTTGTGAGCCTGTAGCAACTATGGTTTCAGATAAGTATAGCACAGCATTACAATTAAGAAACTCATGTAAACATCCTGCACTGAGGGCAGAACAGATTCAGAGTAAACTGCTCAGCCTTACAGCCCAGATATGAAGTTCTATCCCTTGGGAGTTAATCTTCGGGAACTTGGGCTCCAACGTATTCATGTCCATGACAGTTGCAGGTTAAGGAAAGCATAAGGCTGTGATGCTATAGTGTTACTGTGTACTAATTCCATGGATCTAGTAGAGCCCCCTTATCTAATCCACAATTTCCTTTTGTAGAAATTGATCAGATTTCAGGACTGCTGTGAAGTGCAATGTTCAGTGATCTACTGCTGATGGCAACACTTCAACCAGCAGATAACGGCAAGATCTTGGTTAAGGCACTATTGGATTTGGGAGACAACCTATAACATTAGCATACAGGCACCCTCCATTGCTCTAGTTAGTGTGGTCTGCTTATTGAAGCCCATTTTCTTTCTGCATGAGATCGAATATTACAGTTGTGCACTTCACATTGGGAGTCTAAAAGATTGTCCTTCAATTGGTCTCCAAATGTCACGCAAGTCTGACGTATGGTGGAGGCTTGACGAATTCTTCATCTGCAACAAAGTGACGATCCATGAACGGCATAGGTGAATTGAAGGCCGTCTCATCACCACCTGCAGAAAAGAGCAAGGACAGTGTGAAGCAAAGCCAAACTGAACTTGAACATTCTATGCAAGGAAAAAAAGAGAATTGTTAAACTTTACACACCTCGAAAAGTACAAACTAGTTCAACAGTCTGAGGGTGGTCTTCCGAAGGCTGCAGCCACTCCTACAAAAGAATGATTAACCATTATACATCACTGCCACAGAAACACTACCAGTAGTTGCAGCAATAACTAGTACGAGAGATACGTTATTTTGTTTCTAGAGCAACACTTCAAAGCACTTTTTGGCGCAACTAAGAGAAGGAACAGTTTAAAGGCTATAAAGATTGGACCATTTAATAAAGCAAATGGTCAGTGGCTGGAAGGTTTCTAGCATGGATAAAAAGATGCAGGTACTTTCAAAGATTGAAGTCAAAGCATTCAAGAATCACAGTGATTAGTCTCCAGTTGGTCTAAACCACGCAGTGGCAGGAGCATTATCAAAGTTTGCTGAAAGGTGTACTAATTTAAGTTCATGAATTGATTTGGTGGTCCACATTTGGAAGGCAGGGAATTACTCCCGGTATTAGCAGTGAGGGGGCGGAGCATCAGTATGCCCAATGTGGCTGGATTTCAAGCAGCTATAAAAAGGCACAAATGGATGAAGTGAGGGGCACATTCATCAAGTTTGTGTTCCAAATGAAGACCACTGGATTTGTATTGCAGCCGTGGTTTGTATTGCATTTATTTAGCTTCCATAGCTCCTTACCCCTAGACGCTTTACAAAAATGAATGGTTACCATAATAACAGCAGATTACAAAAACAATAAGAAAACTAGCAAGAAGAAATTGGTGATCATGTGGTTGACTTCATTTTTACTGCTTTCTTTGAAGAGACAGACCACCCACCCCAAAAAATTAGTTTCGGGAAGCAAAATGTTACACATCCAGGAAACTTGGAAAAGGGCTGGAAAATGGTCTACAAATAGCCTCCAACAAGCCCAACAGTTAAACACAGGGTGCTGGCGTGGAGCCTTACAGCCGGTCGACAAAGTCTTCCAAAACCACAGGGGAAACTACACCAGCTAGCCATCCACAGTTCTACACAGGCATCTCCAATGACCAGTTGCCACGAGCAGCTAAACCCTTCAGCGGGTAAGCCTCCTTGTGGATAACAGCCGTCCCCTACTCTGCCCCCAGACCAGCAAGAGCTGTGGGGACCGCAGCTGCCACCAACACTGGCAGCAGCAACAGAGACCCCAAGACCGAGCAGCTCCCCAGGCCGCAGATCCTCTAGATCTGGCGGAAGTCCTCTTCGCCACCATCTTTGTTCAGTGGAACAGAAACCCACCTTCATGGCAATCCTTCAGACTGGTCCAAGTTCACCTGGAATTGAAAAGTAGTTCCATGGGGGTGTCTATCCATTGTAGTCATCTACTAGGCAGTAGTACAGTAAATGGTGACGAAAAGGTTGTCTTTTGAAGATATACCAAATTGAGTTATACCTGGCTTGGTAAATACACCAAAACCTGAAAACTTTGCTATTGTTTCTATGTATCTGGCCATTGCCTCATCAGGAGCGGTAAGAAAAACAAGACACTTTTTGCCCTTCTCCATCAGTTGGCTTTTCAGCACACAAGGAGAAACCCATTCCATGATGCAGTCTAATCAACCTACCGAGTGTCATGAAATGGAACATATTGGGATAGCAAGTGGGTGCTCCAACAGTTGATCTTGCGGGCAGATTAAATTCACAGAGACTAGGTCGCCTGCTGTTTGGGCCTGATCTCCAGAGTTATTTTTGACAGAGTTTACAGCTCATTAAAAAGATATATGTTGAAGGATATCGAATACCTCAAAAAGAAAACTGGCCATTTGTTCAGTGACAGGAACCTGAATTTATAGTTGCGTGAACAAATTCCTACGTTGCCGTGTAGCTACAACCTGCATGATCTTTGCTACAAAGGACAGAAGGTGATCGTTCCTTAACAAGAGTGGGTTTAAGGAGCACATTTAGTATTTGTAAAAACTGCAAGGTCCCCTGCCAGCCACTTCAGAGCAGCAAGGTAAAAATTAAAACTAGTCTGTAGGAAAGCACTATGCTTTTACAACTGCTCAAACTGCTCTCCTAGGTTACAGGAGACAGTAGGTAGGAAGGTTATTCGAAGAGCATACACGGGCATGGTTTAACCACCAAACATGGCAGCTCCTAACTAAAGGAGCTCCGGACAGGCCTGCTGAAGAGTGCAGCGGAGAAACAAGACCAACTGATCAGGTGTGATGAGGCGCTCCATTTGGGCAGGTGGTGTGTGCGATCCGAGGCTGCACGGTATATGCACATGCTGGCTGAGAAAAATGGGTGATGAATCGGCCTCAGCAAATCAGTACACCAGCCTAACTGAGCAGCAGGTTGCATTTGAGCCAGAGGTGCCTGGTGAATGAGCAGAGCATGCAGGCTGGGCTGACGGCAGGAGGTGGGTCCAAAGAATGGGGGAATCCGGGATCAAGGACAATTCAGAGGCTGAATGGGGTGGGGGGAGTGAGGGCCACAGAAAAGGGAACTTCATCAAGCAGTGAGACATCTGACCCTTAGGCAAGGACCCTCTTAAGACTGCTGGTTGATGACTCAACAGGAGAAGCAGGTGACATGTGAAAGCTCATGCACCAGCCAGGAGGAGACACTCGTGCTCTGGCCATGGGATGCAGACAAGCAGGGACCGGCTGGAGTCCTAAAAGGAGGGAGTAGTAGTGTGTTCATTCCCTGCGAGTAGCCCCCACCCCTCAAAACACCCCAACAGAATGAGGGGGCCTATACAAACTAACATGTCAGGCCTCCAGACCACGATGTGCCTCAACCGTGATCAAATACTCCCTGGATAAGCCCACAATTCCAATGTCCAAACAAGGTAAATCGAACAAGAGCACAGACATGGACCCAAAGGCAGCAAACCAGGAGCAGTCCAAACAGCATGAACAGGCTGTGATGGCCTTGGTTCATGGTCCTGCATCGCCACTCAAACCTGAATGCACCAGCAATGAAGATGCATATACAGAACCTTTTGTCCGACATTAAAAAGGTTCTTTGGGCACCTCGCAACTATACAGGTTGGTCTCTATGCAAGACCCAATTCTCCGCAAAAGGAGTGCAAGGGAGATGGAAGATACCTCTTGCAAAAGCTTTTATGACCAAGCCCGGTGAGTAGACACTAGAGGAACAAAATTAGATTATACACATGAAGTGTGAGGACCAAGAAAACTGAGCACGAAGGAACATCCACATACGTGGTATCCCTACGCATGTTAGACAAGGAACTTGAAAGCACTCATCGAACACCGCTTCTCCCAGACACTGAAGCAGAGTCACTTATGCAAGACCGCACACATTTAAGTAGAAAGTTCTGGTCATGGACAGACTTAAACAAGGTACAGACAAAGAACCCTGGCAAGAAGCTAGAAGTAAGGTAGCCACCACACAGCACAAATGAAATTTCTCCAGGATATCTCCCTGGAACACTGTAAGAGGATTCAATTCAGCACTACAGCTAAGTTAACGCCTAGTCTAGAATACTGAATGAAAACCCTTATTGATATATCTTTAGGTCCAGTTCATGCGTTCTGGATGACTACCCCTATATAACACCCCTCTTGGAATCTCCCTGACCCCACTGAGCCAAGAAGTAGTTCTGTTTTGCAAGTTTAAAAGGTTTATTTGATAATTTAAAATAGATATATCACACTTTATAATAAATTAATACTTGAATATCACCCTTAATCTGATATGATAAAGATTAACAATGGAGAATCTGGCACTAGCACACTTCTTATAATCACTAATGAGTTGACATGAATGGATAAGGTGACACACTGGTAAATAGGAACAAAAGTATAATGTGGTAGAGGATGCTTTATGTAAGCTCAGGTGGATGCAATATTCAATGAATGCAGTACAGAAAATACTCAATATGATTTCAACCAAACAATGTAATCACTTTTCTCTGGCTATTCACTCCCCCCCTCTTTATGCAATGCAAGGGAATGGGAGGAAAGCACACAGTTCTCAGAAATGCAATCAATGTAATCAGTTCAATCCAGCAAGCTTAGACAACAGAAGTTTAAAACACAGATAGGAGTTTTGAAAACACAGGCCCAAATGCTTTGATATGTGCTAGCAATGGATGAGAAATATGCTGGAAACGCTTTTAATTCCCTTTCAGAGGTTCAGGGTGAGTGGTATCTAGTTAATATTAGTCCAGGCTCACACTAGCAATGATGCAGGGATAGTTAACAGGTTAAACGAATTTCTGGCAAATGGAAAGCAAACAGCAGCAGTTTTTACATGTGAAGAAATTGCAAATCGCGGTAAAATTCGCGGATGCGTGTTCCGCGATTGCGGTAAAACTATAAGGGGTAGGAATGCGGTTCTTGGTGCGATTCAAAGCTACGATTCTAAGCTATCAGAGGAAAGTTACTGCAAGTCTCTAGCCCAAACGGTCGCGGAGATATGAGCGATTTAATAAAGGTCGTTTTTGGGTTTGCAAATTTCAAAAGCTCAAAATGACAAGTGCAGCTTGCAACTAGAAATGACAGGTGACAGCTAGGAGGCAGTTCTACTTAGGTTAAATAGATTGAATTAGATGAATTTAAACTAAAAGCTTGGTTCTACACAGTCCTGCTGGGTACTCACACAATATTCTTGAATTAAATGGGCCTCGCCATGGATCTGGTCAGGGTTTTGGACTGGGCTCGGGTCTCTCTCTGGGCACAGCACTGCTTTCTCTCTGGGTACAGCACTGCTTTCTCCCTCTGGTCTGGTCTCTAGTTCTGGATAGATTGAAGTCTCTAGTTTGGCTCTCTGAAGGTTGATGGAGGTAAGTATGGATTTTTCCGGCAGAGCGTCCCGCTGCAGATGGAATTTGAAGGGTCTCTGTCCTGTCTGTCTGCTTTTATGTGTTTAGAATGTGGGTGTGTTCTAGCATCACTGACCCTACCTCTCTCTCAGCTTCTAATTGGTCAAACTTCCATTTATCGTTTCATTGGGGAATGAAATGTGAGTCAGCGTGATGTCATTTTACAGCCTGCAGAAAGTCCACTCCTCCTGTCAACTTACACACAAATCTAGATTTGAAACAAATACATATTTGCAGAGGTACATATTGTTTTAAAATCATATGCACCCATCATGCATTACAGGAGGTATACCCTGTTCAAACTCTGCTCTTCCTGGGAGCTTGCATTCAGAAAGGGCACATATTTCACTTTAACTGATTTTTCAATTTCTGACATTGACCCAACTTTACATACATGTGTGCAGGGAGTATGGACATTAACTGAAGAAGTTTCAGATTTTTAACATGCATACAGTTAGAGTAATATCCATTTTTCCGCTAAAACCCCCCTGAACATGCCACCGGGTCGAAAAACCTCTTAAAATGTGGGCAGAAAAATCACCAGAATTATGGTATCATTTATAAAATTTTCACATGTCCGCTCTATGAGTTATTCATCTTTTTAAAGTTATGTTCTGGCTCCAAAGGGGTGTGGTTTCCCAGGTCACATGGTATAGAAACCAGTCTTTCCAGTTTCTGCCAAGCCAGCTTGCTCTCACAGGCAGTGCTCCTCCCAGCTCCTGCCAAGAGGAAGCTACAATTTACGACTGCGGTAATAAAAACCTTTGCCTGAGTGAAGAGGGCTTTGTTCACTCTCTTGCAGAGCACAGATAATTCAATTATCAGATAGATGGCATATCCTTAGTGTGGGCAGCAAAAGGAAGGTTGGCCTGGGAACACAGTGGTGACTCAAGTTTCCTCCTGATGGGGGTAGTTGCCAGGCAGAATTCAAGTTCCTTAAGCCAAGTTTCAGATAAAATGTCACTTTTTGTTCCCCAGTTTCTGCATTCAAATAAAACTAAACATTTTCACATATGCAGCTAGAAGGCTGATTCTAAGTTTAAAACTATGACATTTAAACAGTTACAACCTATGTGACACTCAAAAGTAGGTCACTCAGTCAATTTAAACATTTAGATTTTAGTGTCTTTCAATCCAGTGCAACTTGAACTGCTGAAATCCACAGCGCAGCCAGTCTTGTTATAAACCTTGTCTTAGGATCTTCATTTCCCAGATTTTGTAGGCACACAAAACTCCATTCTGCCAAATGTCTGCTGGTGTTCAGTTAATATTTTGCACATATTGCAATGTTTGAAAATAGGCATTTTGACTTGCCTTCAGGGAAACAGAGTGGTTTTAAAACGCCGGCTTTTGGATAGTGGTGAGTACTGGTACTGCACCCATTTTTGGGATTTAAGAAATGAATTCCCCACAATTCTAGGTTGCATTTGGCAATCAGCATTGCCATTCCCAATGGTTTCAGACTACTGTGCGGGTAGTCCAATGGTGGTTTTAAAGCGCTTTGAAGCTAACCGGCGCTACTGTTTTTCCTTTGGCAACCCATTTCCCTCATGGCAACCCAGCCTTTCATTCTCGCACTGGTGGGTGGCAAGTGAGGCAACCATTTTAGTGTGCACACAAACTGCGCAGCTTTCCTGGATTTCAGCGCACATGTGGGTTTTCCGCCATCTTGAATTTTCTAAGCCCACAGCACCAAATGTTGCAGCATGATAGCTTAAACGTGGGTCAGGACACCCAACAAGCCCCCCCCACGCGACTGCACTTTGAATTTGAGTCGATGGGGAGTCGCGTGCCCATGGGTTTTGACCCACGCACCGGTCTGTCCGCATAATCTTCTTCCTCTTCTGTAGATGGCACAGTTCAGCATCTTCTTCTCCATCCGGTACTGATCGATCAGTTCTCCTCGCCAGTCCTGATGGGAGTATTGGGCGGTCCACTGGGCCCATTGGATCTTCGTTCCCGGTCTCCGGATCATCCTCTTTGGCCAGTCTCAAGGTCTTCTTTCTCCTAGGACGACAAAGGAAGAGCGGCAATACCTACTCAGACGTTTTTCCACCACTGTTGAGATGGTGGGACAGCATATGCATTTCATCATGACGAAACATTACATTCTTACTTTGATAAAAAAAAACAGTATAACTAAGAGACAGTTTCATGCAAATCACAATATTTTAGAGACTAGATGTGGTATGTTTTATGATTGGAACTGAATTAGTCTGAGACAGTACCCGCTAGGATTCCAGAGGATTCCTCCAGTTGTTGCAGAGTGTGCCTGGGATGGCAACACTTCAACTGGTTTATGTGTACCCACTTGTCTTCCCCCTCTGCCGAACCGCCTTTGGGGATGCGGATCTTGTAGGCCACAGGGGAGATCTTATCGACGATCTCAAATGGTCCTTTCCATGTAGGCAAAAATGTGCGCTGCTTGGCCTGGTTCCTTTGGAAGTTGTATAGATAGACCCGGTCCCCCACCTGATATTCCTTCCTGGAAGTTTTCAGGTCATAATGGGTCTTCATGCTATCAGCTGATCTTTCTAGATTCCGCTGAGCATAAGCAAAAGCATGTTGGAGGTGTTTCCTTAAATTCTCTACATACTCATGAGTAGTGGAGGCATTTATCAGTGTCTGCTCTTGGGTCCTATAGAGCAAATGCTGAGGAAGCACCATCTTGCGCCCAGTCATCAACTCAAATGGTGACATTTTGGTTGCAGATGAAGGGGTAGATCTGATAGCCATTAGGACCAGAGGTAATCGGATATCCCAGCTTGGCCCAGAATCTGCCACAAATTTCTTTAATATGCTCACAATTGTCCGGTTATATCTCTACTGCCCCAGAAGAAGCTGGTCTATAAGCAATATGCAGCTTTCTCTTGACCCCCAGTATCTCCCACATCTTTGTCATTACTTCACTGGTGAAGTGGCTACCTCTGTCTGACTCAATCCTTTGAGGTAGACCAAAACGGGAAAAGATGTGGTTAATCATCAAGGCAGCTGCGGTTTCTGCCTTGCAATTTGGGGCTGGGAGACATTCCACCCACTTGGTAAACAAGCATGTGACGGTCAACATGTACTTATTCCCCCTAGCCGAGCGAACCACGGGGTCTACAAAGTCGATTTGTAAATCTGACCATGGCAGTGTCATCCCCCGCTTTTGTAAAGGTGCCCGGTGTGTGAGGGATGTCGGCTGAAATTGTGCACACACAAGACAACCCTTCAAATATTGGTTGAGGTCCTGGCCCATGTGTGGCCAGTATGCAACCTCTCTTAAGATTTCCAGTGTTGTGTGAAACCCCCTATGACCGGCGGTGGCCGCATCATGGGCGTGACTTAACATCAGGCTTCGGAATGAGGTAGGAACCACCCACTGATCGTGGCCAGCTTTGGATTTCCTTACCAGCAAACCGTCTTGGATCCGGAACATTTTTGGACATTTCATCAACACCCTTAGGTCCTCTTTCCCAATGTAATCGGTATCCGTCAGGGGAAAGTTCTCAGGGTCCTCAAGGTGCTGGTAAAATTTACCAATAATTGGATCCCCCTTCTGAGCGGTAATCAAATCATCATCAGGGGTCTCCTTACTCCATTGTGCAATTGAAAGGTCGTTGTGAGCATTTGCCTGGGACCTAGTGATAGCAGTGACCTGGATTTCCCCCAACAGGGACTCAATCTCAATTAGATCCCCTTGGATGGCCCCGGTTTTGGCCAGCTGATCAGCTAAGTCATTTCCAGTTTTGTCTGGTCCCTCTACTTTGGAATGACCCTTGATCTTTTTCCAGTAGATGGTCATCCCATTCGATGTGACCAGATCATCAATGTTTTGGATCAACTTCCCATGTTTCAAGGGTTTGTTGTTAGCACATAACATGCCTCTGGTTTTCCAATTAACCAGGTGCTCCACGAACCAGTTCCGTACATAATCCGAATCTGTGATTATGACCAGTTCGCGGAGTTGATGCTGGACAGCAGTGAGGATGGCCTGATGCACAGCCATCAATTCTGCCACCTGACTACTTCGGGGACCAATTTTGTATCCAGCGGAGGGTTCTGGGGACTCATTCACCCATGCATTCCCTACGCCGGCCACCAGTTCTTTCTCCCCGTTGTTGTCTACATGGTAAGAGCATCCATCCACATACACAGTGGGCATTCCCTCACACTTGTCTTCTTCAAAGACTTTGTGTGGGGAATTAAGGTATGCCTCCATGTTGTCCTTGATTTTCAGACTTTCGTCCTCGAGACAGTTTTCTCTGGCACAATCATGCAAGTCAGCCAGACCTTGCGCGAGGGGACTCTTCTTGTTTTGGCCATATCTGACCTCCACAGGAAAGCCTTGCATTGACAGAATCCAGGAAGTAATTCGGGAATTACTCACATTTCCGGCCCGGATTCTGTCACTTTGGAGATATTGCAGAGGCTGGTGTGGAGTCTCCACTATGATGTGTTCCCCCTGGATAAACGGGCGGTAATTCTTCAATGCCCACACCGTTGCCAGGAGTGCCTTCTCACAATCGTTGAATTTTTCCTCCACAGAGGATAAAGTTTTGCTTGCATAGGAGATTACTTTATTGACCTTGTCATGCTTTTGGTATAATACGGCCGTCAAGCACGTATTAGAGAACCCTGTCTCCAGGAAGAACTCCTTGTTTCTGACAGGGTAAGCTAGGCAAGGCGCTTGTGAGAGGCTTCTTTTGAGTTGTTTTACTGCCTCGGCTTGTTCTGGACCCCATTCCCACTTGACCCCCCCTTCAGGAGATGAATCAGGGGTCTGGTGATCTCTGCGTAGCCCTCAATGAACTTTCTGCTGTAATTAGTCAGTCCAAGGAGGCTCCTTAGTTCCCGCAGAGTTGTGGGGTCTTTCAGTTTCTGAAGTGCTTCCACTTTCTTTTCCTGGGGACAGAGACCCTGAGGAGTAATCTCATGCCCCAAGAAATTAACACGGGTTCTACACCACTGTGCTTTCTGAAAGGAAAGTTTTGCTCCGGCAGCCCTCAACTGTGTCAGAACATAACGGATCTCCGCTATGTGTTCCTCCACAGATGAACTTTTGATGAGGACATCTACATAAGCCAGGTTACCCCTCGCACCCAGGTCGGGCATGGCCTTATGTAGGAAAATGTTGAATTCATTGCCGGAGTTGAGGTATCCGAAGGGAGTCCGGGTCCATGTGTACTGCTGGCCCCCAAAGGTAAAAGCCAGTTTGTATTGGTCCTCCCTACTGACAGGCACGGTCCAGTACCCATTGGTCAGGTCTATTGCAGTGAATACCTGTGACCCCTGGATCTGGGCCAGCCCTTGGTCAATGTAGGGCAGAGGCCATCGGGAAGTATGGACCCGTTTGTTGAGCTCCCTGAGGTCGGCACAGAGTCTCCACTGGCCGTTTGGCTTCAATATTCCCAGCACCGGATTATTGAAGGTGCTGTGGACTGGACGGATTATTCCCCGGGACTCAAGGTTCTTAATTATTTCAGTAAGGGACTCCATTGATGCGAGAGGCAAACGATATTGCTTCACAAACACTGGAGTCATGCCAGGGTCCGTGGGGATTGTTGTTGTGTGGATGTCAGTGCGACCACAGTCATATGAGTCTACCGCAAAGAGATCTTGGAAATCCAAGAAAACTTGTTTCAACTTTTGCTTTTGTTCCAGAGTCACACAGGCATCAGCTAGGTTGACTCTCTCTCCCACCATCTGCCTGAAGCCTGGAAAGACTTCTGGTTTGGCTATTTCCGCGGCCTCCTCCAGCTGGGTGGAGAAGTCCCTGGTCAGAGTGCTGATTTGGACCGGAGGCGTCAGGTGGGAAAGGCAGCCCTCATGTACCTGGAAGATCACCTCATCCCTCCTGAAGTCACAAGTCACATCTTCCTTACCATAGGGGCAAGAAGTGTACACCAGGAAGTTCCCCCCATGCCGGGTAAAAATCCTGTCTGGTGTTGTATTGTCATCACTGTCACTGTCAAAACAGTCCTTGGGGATTGGTCCTAACAGTTCGTTACCTAAATCCATGGAAAAACGTCGGTCATCAACCGCCATTCCAATAATGGTGCCTGCGGCTAGAGTAACACTCTTTAAGTCGCTGTTATCCACCTCTATTGGAATGGTGTCATGTTCTATGTTGACTAATGGGGTTGGGTTTACCCCCAACCCTTGCTGTTGGAGAGAAGCATTTAGATGTATGTAAGCATCAGGGTTTTTCAACTCTTGTCCCCTTTTAACTTTCACTTCCAGGGAGAATTGTCGGGTCCTTTCTGGGATGGTGACTTCCTCTTTAACCTGAATTTCAACTGCATAAGGTAGCAATTGAGCTGACCTAAATGCTTTTTCTGGATCATCAAAGCCCATGGGATTATCCGCTAATCGGGACCAAGCTTTGAAGTTTATTAGGTCCAAACTAATGGCAAAGCGATTGAGAATGTCACTGCCTAAGTAAAAGGCGGCAGGGACGTCTCGCACGACCCAACAATTGTGGACTATGCTCTTGTTGCCAATGGAGATTTTGAGCATACACCTGCTTGGCAGGAGATGTTTGGAATTAGGTGCTTCCAGGTCCATTTCCCATTTGTCTATCAGTTTGAAGGTGGGAATGGCTGGATCTTTTGGGAGTTGGCGGAACATGGCTTCGCTGATGAAGCTCTTACCGTTGTTCACACACACTCGAGCGAGAACAGAGTCCTTCCCATCATTTAACTGAACAGGGATGAACAACTGCTCTCCTATTTGCTGAATATCAGCCAGACTTTGAGCTGATTTCACATCTTTCTGGACTATAGGAGTGGGAGTTTCAGATTGTGGATTAGTATAGAATTTCAGAGTGTTTCCTTCCAGCGTGGAATACCACTTTAAAATGGAAGGAAGGTTGATTTTCAGAAATAGAGGACACCCCCCCATCGCCAGTCTGTTGTCCTACTGCTATTACTGTCACGTCTGGAATTTGGCTATTCTGGAAGTGAAATTCTACTTGGTCAGATTTTTGTTCAACCATGTGGCAGGTGCCGTTTAAACTAACATGGTTGACACTCTGTTTTAATTTTATTGGTCGGCTAGTCTGGGTCCAGAGGACCTTGTTTACACAATCTATTAGGGGTGACAACCTTCTCAGGAGGTCATTCCCTAGTAAACAAGGGGTGCCCTCCGGGGTCACAACTATGACCGGGTGTTTCAACTTATGTCGCCCGATCTTAATGTCCAAGTCTGCCGTCCCCTCGACGGGAATTTCCTTCCCGTCAAAGTTCTGCAGTTGTCCAGGAAGAGAGGTGAGGGGAATTTGGTAATTCTCTCCCCTTCCTGCATTCAGTTCGTCAAAGGCCCTTCTGGACAGAAGGGTAGCTTGAGATCCAGTGTCCACCAGCGCTGAGATTGTACCCTGCCCCTGTACTTGTACCGGGGCATAATATCTTCCCTCCTTCTCCTCAAGGGGGCACAGATAATGTACATTTTTGGACAACTGGTGGGCTAACTTTCTGGTTTTGGACATCGATAGCGAAGAGATTTGGGCAGAATTCTGTGGAGAGTCTTGGGAATCTGAAAGAAAAAGTTGGCAACTGGAGATCAGAGCCATTGTGGGTTCCCCTGGCTCCGGTTCCGGGCCGCCCCCCCCTTTTTGGAGGCAGTCACCAGGATGGGTTTGAACCAGGGGATTTTCTTGCTGTTGGTTCTGGGATGAGATGGTGGGCGGCGGTAGCTCAGTCTCCACATCTCCCCAGTCTGGATTTGCATCCCTAGGGACCCATTTTTCTTTGGGAGGAGTTCCCCCCTCTCTGAAGGAGAAGATCCTTTTCCCAGGATCCTCTGAGGATCCCTCTACCTCAAATTGGAAGATCTGTACCTCCTCCTCAAACTGAGTCTGTTTGGGTCTTTTGTTTCTCCTACCCCCCCTCTGCTCCTTAGGAGGCAGACTTTCAGGGGCAAGAGATTTTGTTTCCGGTTCCTGGGTTTCCAGGGGCTGTTTACAAGTGAGGAAGGAAGCTTCCTCCAAGGCTTTACACCCCCCTTCCCCTTGTGCCTCCTCCCTGGGAACCGGTGAGTTATCGGGGTGCTGCCCCCGTCATTGTTCTGGAGCACCAGGTCCAGAGTTGGGTGCGTTCTGCGCCGGCACGCCCATCTGAGGGTTCTGCTGCGCCCTCAGTATATGACCCATATCCCGCGCCATGTTTTGAACCTGGCGCTCTAACTGGGAAACCCGCCCAGGCTGATACGGGGCCCTGTTTTCTCCCCTGGGCTGATCCCGGGAAGGGTAGCTGTCCCTCCTCTGGTAATACCCCCGGTTGGGAAGATTTGGGTACCCCTCCACCCTTGGCCTCCCCCGGATTCAGTGGTCTGGGCTCAGGGAATTGGGGAAAGAAGGATGGATGGTTTTGGGGCTGAAAGTCGGGAGGATATCTGGGGAAAAAGTTCTGCCCAGGGTTTGGTAAATTTCTGCCCTCCTGTGGGAAGTTTGGAGGGAAGTTCCCTGGGTTAGGTGCTTGGCTGGATCCCCCCCCTTGGGCTGGAGGAGTCCACACATAACCCAGGATGGGTCTGTTACCTTTGTAGCGAGGACTTACATAGTCAGGAGAGCGAGGGACCCCATTTGTGGGGCTGCCTCCCTGGCTCCCTGTCTGTGACTGGCCCGAGGACCTTCTGGGCCTAGCATTATTAGGTGCAGGTAGGTTTTTAGGCCCCCCCATCTCCAAATCCAAAACGGGGGTGACCTTTACCTCTGCCACCTTGGCAGCAGCAGGGGTGCTGTTGGCTTTGGGGTTTTTCTGGGCATTGCTTTTATTTTCTATGGGCTTCTGCACCTCATAGATCCGGGTAGCCTGTTCAATGACCCAGTCTAAAGATCTTTTCTCGTGAAAATCCCTCACGAGCTGGGTCATGATATATTTGGGCAAGGCATGGAAAAACGTATTTATAAATTCCCTGCTATCCGTGCGCACCCTTCTTGTGGTCTGCGCAAAAGCACGCTTTAACTCCTGCACAAATTCTTGTGGGGCCTGATCCTCCCCACATTGCAAATTGTAGGCTGCCTTGCGAGCCTCTTGAGGATTTCTGTGAACAGAAAAATGTTTCAAGATGGCCGCCTTATAGGTGGACCATCTTAAATGATTTTGGTCCTCCAGCCCTGCAAAGAAACTGGAGTATTCCGGGGAGAAGGTCCACTTTACATATTGAATACAGCTTTGGCTGTCCTTCATATGGAAAGTCTCCATCATTTGCTCAAACAACTCTAAGTGCTCCCAAACAGAATACTTAGCGTTCTTATGGTAAGGTGTGATGACGCTCCTGATCGCCTTAATCTGCTTTAAGGGGTCCTTAAGCAAGGCCCTTTTTGCCTTATTGGCCCTTTTGGTTCGGGTAACCCTTGTCCATTCTTCCTCGGACTCAGAGGCACTGCTCCCAGAGGTTCCCGTCTGTTCTTCCAGGTTTTCCCGGATTCTGCGAGCCTGGGAATGGCTGGCAGAATGTGGGGACCTGGTCTCCTGTGTCCTGCGCAGTTCAGAGGAGTCTTCAGATTCCTCCTTGCTGCCAGGATTTGATGGGTACCCCCTCCACTGACCTAACTGGGCAGAGGTTTTCAGGATGCCCTTAATGGGCCTACTCTCCTGGGGTTCTCCATTGAACTGTACTGTACTTGGGTGCCCATACCCGGATGCCCACCCCTCCATTCCTGAGTGGTACTGGCCTATGAGCCCCATACTCTTAGCTGGATAGTAATCTGCCATCCCTGCGGCCCTGTGCTCATGTGCGCCAGGAGACATGGGGGTGGTAGAGTCCAGGGACTGGGGGAGATGAAGGCCCCTGGGGTTAGGGCTCCTGCGGTTATGGTCAGGAGTCTCTCTTTCCCAGCGGACCTCATCTCTATCCGCCCCTGCTCCCTGTTGCAATGCAAGAGCCTGCATTTGTGCTTTCAGTTCCTCTGTTAAGGCCTTACTCGACTCTATCAGTCTCTCCTGCATCGCTACCTGTTGTTGGAGCCTATCATTGTGTTGACAGAGGGCCTCATTTTCCCTCTGTGCTTCCTGGTTGGTCCTGGAGAACTGGGCCAGTCTTTGCTGCAGGAGGGTTACCTCCTGAGCTGTGTCCCTATTGGCCTGCTCCTTTCTTGCTAGAGCATCCTCCACCCTCCTGGTGTGCTCTAACAAGTTCTGGTGTTCTTTTTGGAGATCACCCAGTCCCTGGTGGGCCAGGTGATTTTCTTCCATTTTTCTTTTTAAATGGCAGACTTCCTGGCCTAAGGCATCTCTTTCCTGACTAAGAGCCTGCATTTGTGCCGCCAGGTCGTCTCTTTGCCTTTGGAAGGCACCAGCATTCTGGCGCTCCTGGTCAAACTCTGCCTGGGTATCCAGGTCTTTCAGAATTAATTTGTTGCTCTCCTCCTTCACTCTATCTAGGTGGCCTTGCAGGGTGACTACCTGCTCAGCACATGCCCTATTGAAGTCTAGCTGTTGCTCCAGCTTTTTCTGGCTTTGCAGTAGGGAGTCCAAACCTTCTTGGTGTTCCTTCTGCAAGGCCAGAAATCTGGTATCCTGTTCTGACTTTTCCTTTTGCAGCACATCCATATCCTCCTTTATTTTAGTGATGTACTGTCTGGTCTCATTTTCTGACTCCTGGCTTCTGTGCAGCCTTTGCTCAGAAGAGTCCAGATCAGATTGGGCCTTCTCTAACGCCATCTGTTGCCTTTTTGCCAGATCATGGCCTTCAGCACATTTATTCTGTATGGCTCCCATGTATAAATATAAATATGCCGCTATCCTAACAATCTTGTCGTGCTCATCTTTGGCCTTAGGAGCCATATATAGTTCACTCAGGGCCACGTGTAATGGACCCTGATCTCTATATATATCTGACCCTGTTTCAGTGACCTGTTGCGTGATGGCCTGCAACCAGACTGTTTGGTCCTGGTGAGTCCATTCACCTCTCACAAATAGCTTGTGTAAGAAGTGCTCTCTGGCTATTTTCATATCTACCAAGGTCGTCATTCTAGAGATTGGTCTCTGTCCTGACTTACAGAAGTTAGTATTTTAGTTTTGCAGAACAGAACTTTTCTTGGAGTGTCCCTTTTGAGGAATGCTTCACAGCGTAATGCAGCGTGGTGATCCGACCGGATGTATGTATCCCGTCAGTTAGCACACTGTATTAAGCTGCACAAGTGGTAAATCTAACCCAACGTCTCGGCTCGAGCCCCCACTTTGTAAGAGGATTCAATTCAGCACTACAGCTAAGTTAACGCCTAGTCTAGAATACTGAATGAAAACCCTTATTGATATATCTTTAGGTCCAGTTCATGCGTTCTGGATGACTACCCCTATATAACACCCCTCTCTTGGAATCTCCCTGACCCCACTGAGCCAAGAAGTAGTTCTGTTTTGCAAGTTTAAAAGGTTTATTTGATAATTTAAAATAGATATATCACACTTTATAATAAATTAATACTTGAATATCACCCTTAATCTGATATGATAAAGATTAACAATGGAGAATCTGGCACTAGCACACTTCTTATAATCACTAATGAGTTGACATGAATGGATAAGGTGACACACTGGTAAATAGGAACAAAAGTATAATGTGGTAGAGGATGCTTTATGTAAGCTCAGGTGGATGCAATATTCAATGAATGCAGTACAGAAAATACTCAATATGATTTCAACCAAACAATGTAATCACTTTTCTCTGGCTATTCACTCCCCCCCTCTTTATGCAATGCAAGGGAATGGGAGGAAAGCACACAGTTCTCAGAAATGCAATCAATGTAATCAGTTCAATCCAGCAAGCTTAGACAACAGAAGTTTAAAACACAGATAGGAGTTTTGAAAACACAGGCCCAAATGCTTTGATATGTGCTAGCAATGGATGAGAAATATGCTGGAAACGCTTTTAATTCCCTTTCAGAGGTTCAGGGTGAGTGGTATCTAGTTAATATTAGTCCAGGCTCACACTAGCAATGATGCAGGGATAGTTAACAGGTTAAACGAATTTCTGGCAAATGGAAAGCAAACAGCAGCAGTTTTTACATGTGAAGAAATTGCAAATCGCGGTAAAATTCGCGGATGCGTGTTCCGCGATTGCGGTAAAACTATCAGAGGAAAGTTACTGCAAGTCTCTAGCCCAAACGGTCGCGGAGATATGAGCGATTTAATAAAGGTCGTTTTTGGGTTTGCAAATTTTCAAAAGCTCAAAATGACAAGTGCAGCTTGCAACTAGAAATGACAGGTGACAGCTAGGAGGCAGTTCTACTTAGGTTAAATAGATTGAATTAGATGAATTTAAACTAAAAGCTTGGTTCTACACAGTCCTGCTGGGTACTCACACAATATTCTTGAATTAAATGGGCCTCGCCATGGATCTGGTCAGGGTTTTGGACTGGGCTCGGGTCTCTCTCTGGGCACAGCACTGCTTTCTCTCTGGGTACAGCACTGCTTTCTCCCTCTGGTCTGGTCTCTAGTTCTGGATAGATTGAAGTCTCTAGTTTGGCTCTCTGAAGTTTGATGGAGGTAAGTATGGATTTTTCCGGCAGAGCGTCCCGCTGCAGATGGAATTTGAAGGGTCTCTATCTGTCCTGTCTGTCTGCTTTTATGTGTTTAGAATGTGGGTGTGTTCTAGCATCACTGACCCTACCTCTCTCTCAGCTTCTAATTGGTCAAACTTCCATTTATCATTTGATTGGGGAATGAACTGTGAGTCAGCGTGATGTCATTTTACAGCCTGCAGAAAGTCCACTCCTCCTGTCAACTTACACACAAATCTAGATTTGAAACAAATACATATTTGCAGAGGTACATATTGTTTTAAAATCATATGCACCCATCATGCATTACAGGAGGTATACCCTGTTCAAACTCTGCTCTTCCTGGGAGCTTGCATTCAGAAAGGGCACATATTTCACTTTTTAACTGATTTTTCAATTTCTGACATTGACCCAACTTTACATACATGTGTGCAGGGAGTATGGACATTAACTGAAGAAGTTTCAGATTTTTAACATGCATACAGTTAGAGTAATATCCATTTTTCCGCTAAAACCCCCCTGAACATGCCACCGGGTCGAAAAACCTCTTAAAATGTGGGCAGAAAAATCACCAGAATTATGGTATCATTTATAAAATTTTCACATGTCCGCTCTATGAGTTATTCATCTTTTTAAAGTTATGTTCTGGCTCCAAAGGGGTGTGGTTTCCCAGGTCACATGGTATAGAAACCAGTCTTTCCAGTTTCTGCCAAGCCAGCTTGCTCTCACAGGCAGTGCTCCTCCCAGCTCCTGCCAAGAGGAAGCTACAATTTACGACTGCGGTAATAAAAACCTTTGCCTGAGTGAAGAGGGCTTTGTTCACTCTCTTGCAGAGCACAGATAATTCAATTATCAGATAGATGGCATATCCTTAGTGTGGGCAGCAAAAGGAAGGTTGGCCTGGGAACACAGTGGTGACTCAAGTTTCCTCCTGATGGGGGTAGTTGCCAGGCAGAATTCAAGTTCCTTAAGCCAAGTTTCAGATAAAATGTCACTTTTTGTTCCCCAGTTTCTGCATTCAAATAAAACTAAACATTTTCACATATGCAGCTAGAAGGCTGATTCTAAGTTTAAAACTATGACATTTAAACAGTTACAACCTATGTGACACTCAAAAGTAGGTCACTCAGTCAATTTAAACATTTAGATTTTAGTGTCTTTCAATCCAGTGCAACTTAAACTGCTGAAATCCACAGCGCAGCCAGTCTTGTTATAAACCTTGTCTTATGATCTTCATTTCCCAGATTTTGTAGGCACACAAAACTCCATTCTGCCAAATGTCTGCTGGTGTTCAGTTAATATTTTGCACATATTGCAATGTTTGAAAATAGGCATTTTGACTTGCCTTCAGGGAAACAGAGTGGTTTTAAAACGCCGGCTTTTGGATAGTGGTGAGTACTGGTACTGCACCCATTTTTGGGATTTAAGAAATGAATTCCCCACAATTCTAGGTTGCATTTGGCAATCAGCATTGCCATTCCCAATGGTTTCAGACTACTGTGCGGGTAGTCCAATGGTGGTTTTAAAGCGCTTTGAAGCTAACCGGCGCTACTGTTTTTCCTTTGGCAACCCATTTCCCTCATGGCAACCCAGCCTTTCATTCTCGCACTGGTGGGTGGCAAGTGAGGCAACCATTTTAGTGTGCACACAAACTGCGCAGCTTTCCTGGATTTCAGCGCACATGTGGGTTTTCCGCCATCTTGAATTTTCTAAGCCCACAGCACCAAATGTTGCAGCATGATAGCTTAAACGTGGGTCAGGACACCCAACAACACTATGCGCCATGTTACATGGCTTGCAAACAAAAGCACAAAAAACAGGCACGTTTCCCCTTACTTGCTGCATTTCAGGCAGCAATACAAGAACTGGACAGTAAACCCCAAAAGAAGCCTGGATGGAAAGGCACACCAACACCAGGGGAACTAGGAGGTGAAAAATTTGTGGGCTTAAGAAAAGAAAAAAACCCTTGCCTGCCGTGGGCTGATCTCATCAAGAAACAGCTACCCAGAGGCCATACTCGCTACTAGAAGCAAGAAACATGGTACTGAATGACTAAGGTTGGCCAATCTGGGCAGGCACCAATGGAATATCCCCGTCTGAACAGTTAATATGGCAATAGCTGTAAGGGATCAGCTGCAGGTCATGAGCCACAAAGTCAAAAAATGTATTTGAAGAATTATACAATTATTATGGTGTCAACATAAAGACCCAGCGCTCATGAAGGCAGAAGCAGTCATGAACTGCTACAAACATCCTCATGATTGGCATCACGATAAATTACTTCAAACAAAATGTTTACCCTAAAACTACAGGGTTTGAACTTGGTGAAAAGAACGTACTTACCCCCCACCCCCACTATTTTCAAAATCATGTTAAAAATACTTTTCCAGACTGTTGAGCAGGGCTGATCCCCTATAATACTTTGCATGCACTAGCATGAGAAACATGGAGTCGTAGTATTAGTGGCAAGAGGCACTCCATTCGTCAAGAGTGCAATCAAGCGGGACCCCCAGGATAATTACCTCTAGTTATGGGTTAGTCTAACCGGCCATCACGTCCCAATCATCTCTATAAACGCCCCAATGAAGAAATCCACTCCTTTGCATGGGGCAGACTAGCTCTGGTGGGTCTCCAAAAAGGTTTAAGAGATGACCATATGCCAGTGGACTGTGTTGCCAACATTAAGATGCTACACAGGTGGCACATTTTAGGTGGATGTACCCAACTCTGCCACCTAAATCGGTGTGGCTCACAACAAACCCCGCTGACCAACTTGCCAAGATAAGCGCAGGAGGCAAAGTCCATCTTTGACGTCAACATGAGTAACATACTGGGACAGGGTGTTGAGGGACTCACTGTGGGTAATAGCCACTTTACCCCCATATATACAATAGAGATTTCGAAGCAGGCAGAGACCAGAGCCTTCCACCGCTGGAGAATGGTGTGAAACTATAAAGGATTTTTATATAGATGGCACTCCATGGCAGTTCGAAGGTGGATTCGCGAGTGAACAATGGATACACCCAGTTACACCACTGGATAGCCAACCCAAATATACACCAAGCAGAGAACCAAAAACATTTAAACTCAAAGAGAAGACCCCTGCAAGGGTAGAATCTCAAGGCTCCAAAGAATGCTCTATTGTAGACAGGACAAGTTCAAGCTCCCTTGCATTGAGAAGTGCAAACGGAACCCAAGGGATGAGATACCAGAAGCAACCTGGGTTACAATATGGGCAAGAACACAAATGCTCACATGGTATAGCAGTAAAGGAAAAAGAATGTTTGTACAAAATCTTGGAGGTGGGATTGTACTCAGTTTTCCAATGCCTGAACCAGGCAAACCCCTCATACCTCTCCCATCCACCTACGTTGGAGGGCTGCACCGAGATGGGACCATTGGGCCACATGTGGGACTGCGGCAAATCATTCTCCAGGAAGGAAAATGTAGAGGAGCAGCTTCTCCCCACTCCAATTACAAACAGGTAAATCTGGTATTTACAGCCAATACCCCTCTCCTGTGAAAAATAGAAAATAGTATCGTCTATTGGAGCAGCCAGGCTGCCCTTAAGGCAAAAGTATGGGACATAGGTAACGCTGGATAAACTTACGGGAATGCTCACATTACGCACAACATAGTCACAGAATATAGATGTCTGATGTAGAACATAGGTTAGCAAAAGACAGCCATTGCATTATGGATGGCTGCAGGCCTCCAAATCCCATTAAGGTTTAAAAGTGCTGGATGCACAGAAAAAGGAGTATGTTGGGCAAAAAGCCAAGGTGCAGTGAGGGCAGAAACGAATAGCAAAATGCGATGTTAATGGTGAGAAAATAGTCAAAAAATAAAGCAGGGCAAGATGGTCTTGGAACAGAATGTACTAGAAGTTTGGAAAACAAATGCATCATGCGCTATATCTTTTTTGTTCATTGTTAAGGTTGCAACCGTTTTCCAATGATACAGAAAATCTGGGAAACTACCTAGTCTTGCTAAATTAGCATACAAGTAATGTGTTTTAGGATGTGTTTGTCCAATAGGAATTAAGTGATGTTTGACCTTTAGGTAAAATGGGCAATTAAAGCTTACGAAAAATAAGGTTAATTTTGCATAAATTGTGCAATTTGTTGCTATTGTTTAAAACCCATGATATGTGCAGCACAAAGTTGAGATGTTCCATTTTCAACTGTTAGCAGTGGTTAAACAGATTAATTCCCAGGCAGCGGCCCACATGTCTCTGAACAAGAGTATATATATTCTCAAGGATGGCCGACTGCATAGAATTTTTTTAAAAAATACGATCAATCATGGACATTACCGAGGTCCAGCTCCCACTCGAATCCCTTGTTCCTAATCCTACGTGACACAAACCAAGACGCCTTTATGGATTTGCTGCTTTGATCACAGCTGGATAAAACCTAGCTCAGGCGTGGAAAAACTCAAGGGACCAAAGCTGGTGGTTTGGTGTGAGAAACATATTTGGTCAGCATAGCATGCTTCAAGATATGGGGCCATTCCATTCCCATGGTTTAGAGCTGTAACATAAATGCAAGCACCAGCTACCAAACATTTCAATGTTTTGTAAAAATGATAACCAGAGAGATTACACAGGCCCACAGAATGAAGGATTCCCAATAGGATTGGCACAGCACCAGAAACATCAGGGGGGCGCACTTGGTAAGAGGCTATAGTTGCCTACGATTGTATGCCATTGTGCTGCCATTTGAGAATTGCACTGTATGGTTCCGAATTAAAGCTACAGAATCTAAAAATACAGTTGGTTGGAAAAAAACAAAAAGTGACCAACCCCACAATCGGTGCTACATAGAGTTTCCATTCATCTTTCCCTGATCAAAGAATCTCTTTGAAGTCACATTGTGGGCAACATTTAAAGCAAAGTTTGTAATCTTGTGCTCAACATGAAGGTCATCTCCAAGCCTTTGATGTCCTTCTCCCCCACCCCCATCCTCAGTTTCCTTTCCCACACCATCCTCCTTGCATTACTCCTTCAGCTCAACCTCAGTTTCAGACATCTAAAACCACCCTCAATAGCCACTACCAGTGGTATCAATCTGCTTAACATCTGTACCTCCTCCCAATGCATTAAAAACTCCACCCAAATCCTCTGCTGCCTTCTCTGCTGTTCAAGCCTCCTTGTAGGCCTTGGCTACCAATTTTTTCCCCTGGACAACATACCCAATATAGCCACACTGTACAATCCCCCTGCTCATCACCTATTCACAATTAAGCAAATCTAGCCTTCAACTCAGTCTTGCCCTACCCGCTCCACTCCAACCTAGCTACCCCAAATGTAGCTCTTGCATTCTTTCGTTTACCAACCAGTTTTGTCTGCCCCTTGCCGACCTAAATATCTCTTGGGCTGCCCTGTGAGCACCCACTCACTGGAACTTCCTTCTCCCAAACACAATGACATTGTTACAGAATGTTATGTTACAGAATTCTAAAAAGCGCCAACATTCGCCCAAGGGCATCTTATGCTAAAAGAGAAAATTGGGAGAGGAGAGGCCATAATATTTTAGTGATTTGCGGAAGAGCAAATACGCAAGGGTAGGTGGAAGAGAATTCCAAGGTTTTGGGGCAGTGATGGAGCAAGCTCACCCTCTAACTCTTCAAAAGAGTATTTGGGGACCTGGTCAAGACCAGCATCTTGGAGATCACACAGGAACATAATGCAAGTCAAAATGTATGCAGCAAGTATTCTGCACCTAGGCCATAGAAAGCTCAGTGTATAATACAAAGATACATTAGTTTGGTGACTGGAAGCCAATGCAAGGATCAGAGAACAGGTAGATTTCTAAAAGGAGTGCCATTTGATCAGCTGAATTTTCTAAGACCTGAGGGCGAAGAATCAAAAAGCCTGGTTCAGCCAAATACAGGTTGCACTAGTCGACCAAGTACCAGAGATGCCACCACCGGTGCAGGCAGATGCAAAGGGAGAAAACAGATTACTTTCCAAAGGATATTTAACTGAAAGTGACCAAACTGCACCAACCTGAGATGCAGAAGACAATGATGCAGAAAGCATCACACCCATGTCCTTGACTACATACAAGTGTAGGCAAAGGGTCAATGGAAGAGGGCCAGAAAGCAGAGTACCACAGAGACAAGGGGCTGACATCTCAGTCTTGTCACTGTTCAACTAAAGCCTGTTGTCATCCATCCAACAACCCACCATTTCTAGGCGAACCCCTCAGCAGAGACAGTATCATGATTCAAAAGAAAACACATTCCATTCTTCAATTCATGATGCACCCCACAGGCTGGTTCTACCGAAGCCTGGTTTCCAGGAACTGGCTTTGAGGCTGCAAGAAAAGCTCATTGTTCCCAGACTACTTGCTCCTCATGCGAGTGCTGGGAGGGGGGGTGGGGGGGGGGGGGGGCGGGGGGGGGGGGGGGGGAGGAAAAAAAAAACAAAAAAAACACTAGCAACACTGGTCAGGCCCATCCCCCAATCAAGCAGAAACACCCTTCACCCTCCTCTCCAAGTCTTCCATGCTGCATCTACTTCCTGGTCCCGCGCAACAGTGATGCACTAATCTGGACAGGCCTCTGTGCAGCAAAGGAAGGAACGTATTTACAGCAAAGTGAAGGCAAACCAGTTATTCAACTAAACATCCACCCTCATTGCTGAAACCACAAATCGTAACATTAGTCGACATATTGTTATCCATCCCTAAACGTCCCTCCCCAGCAGTTAATGTCCAGTTCTTGATTTGGACCTGGTCAGTTCTTTTCTGCACCCTTAAACACCCATTGGTCAGGTGTCCAAATCCATTGCTTGAAAACATTTTGTAAAGAACTGGTATGTAGGATTGCCTAGTGGGCTATACGGCAAGTGTTTTTTGAAACATGGTCCTCAAATAGAAGTTTCTACCACATACCCAAAACTGTAACTTACCTAATTTGAGTAATCACTAATACTTGATAAGCACAAGAGTTAACTTGTCAGCATTGGGGACAGGAATAACCAATAGTCGCTACTGGTTCTACTTTCAGAACAGTAAGTTGCATGGAAACTCCATGGGCTAGCCAAGCCCATTACAAATGTAGTATTGCCCCACCCTGTGATGAATCAACTTCTGGGGTAATGCAGGGGTAAATAGCGGTTTTAAACCAATGCCCAAAACCTCCAATACATCCAAAGGACCGAACAGATTGGAACAAGCACATTATAAACCTTGTGCAGTTTTATGGCAGGATCTCCTAAGGATTGTGGATCGATGGTTAGTTGCAACACAATAAATACAATTACCCAATGATAAAAAGTTACTGTCCAATCAAAAATATCTACTTCACAGCGATAGTACAACCCACCCTGTAAAGGACTGCAGAATACAGAATTTCAAAGGAAAGGGATGCACTCTGGATACTGACAGGAGTATAACAGTTTAAGTTTACTCTGCTGCAGCACAAAGGGAACAATGGCTCTTACAATGTCTCAGAGCCTTTTGGAAAAGATGGGGCAGAACAACAATGTACCTTGTGCTGCAAGTGTTCTGGGTGCTCGACAGTTGTTGGAGTCAGGGCGCTTTGCAGGTTTCTGTGACATTGCGACGGGAGTCAGCTGTGGGTATTGTCCTACACAGGGCTCAGGGTCAGGAATTGTTGTCTTATTGCGGATCTGTGGTTCCGAAGCACTGGTCGAGACAGCTCGGATGTCTTAACGATGTTGGTTTAACAGTCACTGCTGCCACTGGTTGCAAATCGAGGCACTCAACTGGCTCAAATGTCCTACGATGCGGAGGGTGATAGATAATCATGGCACTTCTCCAGCTTCAATGGACTTGTGTCGCCCTTCAAGGCAGACGGCCCACAGGTGTGCAGTGTTGCAGCCAGCTGCCGGTCCTTGGTTGTAGATTCAGAGACCTGGCACCATCCATGAAGCTAGCTGCATACAGATTCTGGAGCGGCTGAAGGGTCGTAGAGTTCTGCAGCTCCCTCTGTTCCCTAGGAAACGTTTAGAGGGATTTTGCTTCCTCTTATGACATGCTGGCCTTCCTTCACTGATGGAAGATGCAAGGTAGACTGTACCTTCAGCCAAGGTGGAGTTCGTCTTACTTTCTTGTGAATTCCTCAAGTGATCTACCAAAAGAGGAGCCCAACTGAAAGCCAAGTGGTCCACAGTGATTGATGTAGGCTAAACCTACCTGAACAAACCACTCCAGGGGTCCCTACCAGAACCGTCCTGTAGGCATGAGGTCATAACCAGAGAGCTTTGCAACAGGAAAGGTAAGGGGGTGAAAACAGAAACAAAGTGTGCCCCAAAACTAAAATGGTGGAACCCTCCAAGCAGAAAGACCTCAGGCCACACTCCCTGGTGATACTAAGTCCCCACCCATCTTCTTGTCTGTTGCTAAAAGTCGCTGGTTAATGGTCCTCTTTGTGGTCCCGGTTAAAGCAGCAGGTCTCCCTTGAAGCTGTGGTGGAAGCAGATTGGGGCGACTGCAAACCACATTCCTTACCCTAGGACTGCCTACGCCCAACCCTCTAGCGGGGTGGCCTACTGTAAACAGCACTGCCAATGACACCTCACTGTCATGGATACTGAAGGTGGGAACTGGCTTCAGGTTGACACAAGAAACCCAACCTTTCAGATGGAATGGTCTCCTTTGTCAACCTATGCAGCCAGGCCTCATGTGGGCCTTTTTGAAGTACCCTCTATTGTTAAGTTAATCGCTGCCACCAGCTGCAGGGCCCAACAAAAGAGTATGGTGGATTCATGGAGCCTTTGTTAATCAGACTGACCATGGGAGGGGGAAGTTTGGTCATCCCCCACCCCTTCCTGGAGAGGAAGGTGTACTCCTGGCTCACACTCACTAAATAGGACAGAAAAAAACTGCCCTCCAGAGTACACTCGTCTACGAGTTTGTGGTGGTGTGAGCATAGGAAAATGTGTGTGGATTAGCCCCACATTTTCCTGAGTTGGTCTATCCTCATTCCATTTAATTACAGATTTCAACAAGCCCAGGCGACCGCTCACCCCCGCATCCCCTTGTGGCAAACACCAGAAGGCTCAATCACCAAGTACATGAACTACAAGTGCACTTTCCTGCTCCCTTCTCAACGGGCAAAAAGGCTCACGGGACCAGTTTGGCAGGTTCGTCAGACAAATGGCATGACCTAATGCAACCCTACTTCGCATGTAGTCAAAATATCAGCTTCAAACCACAGATTGGCAGGGAAATTCAGCACCTAACAGTATTGCTTTGGGCTTGAGGACCTTTGCTGCTCCTGCTGTCCAGAAGGAGGGGGAGTGGGGGTTCATAGTGTTTCTTAATGGGCTTATAATTATAAGCAGAGTTCTTAAGAATCTGGTGATAGCCAGAAGGTTCTGGATGAGTAAAGTGAAGCACCTGAAAGGTGTAGTGCTGCTGATGCCACCATCAGAGATTGTCTTGCACAGCATTTACTCCAGAGCCAGCAAGCTGGACAGTTCCTAGTCCAATTGATCCACCAGGGCCAGCTACTAGCATTTGGTACAACCAGTATGCATGACAAAAGTCTGTTGGGACCAGAGGACGGATCTACTCTTTACAGATAGATCAGGCACACCGCCGTAATCCTGGGACTGAGGGAGGCTGACAACTGGTCTTTGGTGAGAATTTGCAGGTTTTCCTTGACTAGTGTAGGGGACAGTTCCATAGTAACAGTTTCCAGGTAGTCTTGTACAGCAGATCATACCCCTTCTAATTCTGCAATGGATAATGTGACAAGAAGCAGAGTAAACTTGGACCTCCTACATCACAAATCTAGGGACCATCTGGTAAGAGTACCAGATCATGGGTTTAAGGGCTTCTTGCCAGTATGTAAGCATAATGGTGCAGCATTAGACCCCACCCCAATATTCATTAATGTATGCATGAAAATATGGCCTTAGAATCTCTAGGAGAAAGCATTGAAGCATGAAATCTGGCAGACCGGCCAGCTTTGCTATTACAATGTAAAGAAAATGATATCTGCAATCTCAGAAAGGTTGAGGTCCTCTAGGGCGCATACAAGAGCTTGTGCACCTCCTTTAGCTCCAAGCTTAACTTGCCTAAACAAGTGGGTGGTGTAAGCACACAAAGGTCACATGTGCAACGAAATCATGAACAGTCAGAAATTCTCAGCTCGGTTTGTTTTCGTTATTGAGAGCAAGGGAATTGGATCCATGTATTGTTATCGGTGGTGTCCATATCGTAATTCCCTGTCTAATCAAAAACTAGCTTGGTGGTGTTAGTGTAGTTTCCAAAGACAGGGAACTAGAGAAGCCAAACATTGACCAGCAAAAGTTTGAAATCGGGGAGATCCAAAATTAGTGAAAGATTTAAGGGGAAATGCTGCAGGCTGCAAAGTGCATTGCATGCTCCTACTGTGCTACGAAAAGGACCAAGTACACAGAAGCATGCGAGCAGTGGTGAGGTTTGGGGGGGGGTGAAGCATGGATGGTGCGCATTCATGCCTCCTGGTACTCGAGCAGCGTTTAATTCTTAAGGCTGTACAGTGCATTTCCCCAGCTGAGGACATCCCATAGTATGTGGTAGCCAGAAAGGTGGGTCTTTGGTGTGGGAGGGGAACATGCACGATTATGACAGCCAATTGTATGGCCTGGAATTACAAGGAATGAACAATGGGTCAAACCCATTAGGCAGGATCTTAATAGGGATGACTTGTTCTTACATTGAAAAGGGAACTATTAGACATGACGGAGGACGGAAAGGCCTACAAATAGACCAGACTATCAGGCAAATCAGTGTAATGGTTATAACAACCAGACTGATGCAGTCCACCATCACCAAGCCAACCACTTGTAGGGCCAATCCCCCCCGCCCCCCTATCACCTCTTACAGACCCCTTTGCCACACACTGATCTATGAGGATCTGCAACTAAAAAGCACACGTAATTAACAAAAACTGCAGTCTGAATGTATGCAGACAATACCCAAACTAAGCAGCAGGTGGACCAGGGAATAGTCACGAACAAGTGAGCACGAAGTGACAGAGGATGCTGGACAAAGGAAACTTGTGTGCAGCGCCCAAACGGCTCCGACTGGGGCGCTTTGTGCGACAGCAACACAGAACATTACTTGTAATCCTAGTTCATCAGGGGGTACCTTCATTTTGTAATGAAAAAATGAATAGCGCTACTCATTGGCACGGTCATATGACACTTTTACTTTGAGATTTGAAAGAAGATCTTGGAACTTTTACAGAGATACAAATGTTTGTGCAACTACAGAAAGCAGGTAGACATGACCATAACAACCAGCCTCAGTTTACTTGAGCATGAAAGAAGTGTCATATTAGTCATGTTCTTCTGTCCTGAAGTTAACAGGATGGATGGTAGTTACTTCGTTAAGATGCCCGTAATTAGAAGAGGTGCAAGTAGCGTTTACTTCATGGGGCCCCCCATTAATATTCATAAACCTAAAACAACTTGATTCCAAATCTTTGGATGGTCTGAGAGACCAGACAATCATTTGCCCATTAGTCTCAAATTAATTTTGCCCAGTCATGCTTCCCCTAGGTGAGCATCCACTTGCATCAGAAGCCAGACAGTAATGCCTGGTGCCGCTTTGCACATTTCAGCAAGAGTATCGGTGCAGCAGCCATCCTTTGAGAATGCACTTGTTTAGCAAGAACTGCTGTACGATAGCCACGATGACCCGAGATGGACAGTCCTGGAGAAGCTCAGATTACCCAGGAGGGGCGGTAATCTTTCGGAAATGCTGTAAAATAAATGTAAAACATTTGTTTAAAAAGCGCAGGCTAGGTACACATCAGACGGGCCTGCATGAGGAAATTAGAATGGCATGCGTTGGATGGCAATTGATACGCCAAAAACATACAAAATGGTTAATGCGTGTGAGCCCTCTGAAACAAATATAAACAGGAAAAATCTACACAGAATAGTCTAAAAATGAGATTTTTGTGACAGTTCTCGAAAATTAAAGGCAGCACCAAAAAAAATATATAGTTTGGGCCGATTTTGTGCGGCCGTTACTAGTCGAACCATTTTAATTCCTCCGTCTCCGCCCTTTGAAATCAGGGTTTTCACTACCCCCCCCCCTTCTCCCTCCCAACCTCTCCCCACCGCAGCCTCATACACAGCTTTTCGCCAGCACCCGCTTACATACCAAGACACATGCAGACACTCCTTCCGCAGCCCCCTCCCCACCACAAACATGGGCCCCTTTCATACATACACTTACCTGTCTTCCCCCCGCCCATCTCGGTCCACCCGTGTGTGCACTCGTGTGCTGCAGGGGCATAGCAGTTCGATTTAGAAAGACTGCTCCGAGCAGGTTTTTTTTTTTTAAATGGGTCTTGACCTAGAACAGATTTTTCAGGTTCCCAACAATATAGCAGTCTAGAAGCACACGGATCAAGTATCTATGAACAAATGGATGAGGTCAATATGGTGAAAAACAGATATGACCCCTATAGTCAACTGGTATAACTCACCAATCCCGCCCTTTGTGACATCCAAGCTCAACATTACTGCCGAATAAAACGGAATGTAGAGAATGTCCATAGTGGTTTGCCCAACCAGGATATCAGCACAACTTGGGTTCTGTTTCAACACAACTTCCGTTCAGTGATAGTTCCATAAAAGGCAGCTGAATTAGGAGATGAGCAAGCATAAGTGAATAGCTCGAGTCTCACTAATAAGGTGCTGGGATAGTTTTATGCAATACATTTTATTTTTCTTTAAAAGATTCCAAATGTGAAGTATGCTGAAGTGTATGAATGTGCATAACCGTTTGGTGTTACTTGTAGACTTACCACAAAACCGCATTGGGGCCAAGCACTTCACGCACATTAAACTCTGACGGAAAAGCACAGCCGTGCTAAGATGGCGCTTACAAAAAGGGACCGGGTGGACCCATGTTTGGAACAGACACGGCCCAAGTGTTCAACATCTTGGAGAGATTTACATTACAAAAAACCGATGGCTCGATTCCAGAGCCGGTTAATAGATACTAAACAAAATATATGTATTCACATGGGGGCGGAATTTAGTATGTGAACACCACAGGGACATTGTCAAAGCCACGCAAAAATTGCGCTGTAAAAAAACATTCGCCACATCGACGCAAACCGACCAAATGGCAAACGCCTCAGGGGAGCCCATTTACCCTCAGAAAACTCAGTCACCAGCATATGAAAAATGCTGCAAACCCCAACAGGTCCAGTAAATGGAGAAGTGGTCAAAGAAAACTGCAAGGATCCCTGCAGAACTTTAAACACAGGAAAGGTGGGTTGAAATGGGCACGCCTGGACTCTGCACAGTCTCAACCAAAACAAACCAAATCCAACCCACTGCAATAAGGTTAACACTGCCAAAAGCCATGGATAAGTCTAGAATACAATAAAGATCGCTCAAGTCACCAAGGGACAAGACATCCCAAAGAGAGAAGACAGTCTGTTCAATGAGAGCAAAATCTAGACTGCAAGAGACTTACAAGCCCAGCTGCGCCAAGATTACTGCGATTGTTCAAGCACTTCATTGTTCAAGAGTATTTTTAATCCATAGAAGCTCTGCAATGGGAGCACGTTTTAACAATAGGTTACAAATTGCATTGTCATCAAAAACGGGTTAAGTGTTCCTGTTGGGTTCCGCTGGAAACAAAATGGAAACCGAACAATTTCTGAATATGCTTCAGCTACCAAAGCCAGGGTGACCACAAATTTGTATGTCACAATATGGAAAGCCTACCCAACAATATGGTAGGGGTTTGCCAGCTCTTGTGATGGATTGCAGTTCATGGAGTGGGGTCTGGGTCCTGCATTCGGTTTATTGCTCTTGTGAAAGATAGTGACTGACAGCACCTCCAAATATCCATCTGTGCCCAATCATTATGGCTGCCTGCAAGAGATGCTGGCAGGGCTTTAGCTACAGGCCAATGTTTCGGGGGTGTTGATCATGAACTGGCCATATGCCACACTTGGGGATAAAACTCCCAACTATACTAAATCATGGTACCACTTGTACACCAACAGCCATGAAAATAAGCCATGAGGCTGTAAAAGTCTGAAACCTGCTGCAAAGCTGAATTGCACCATCAGATTCATGGCAATAAGGGGAACTAAAACCTTTCACAAGATCAGACAACCAAAGTCAAATCAAAACTCCATGAATCTGAATGTGTACGGCCGCAATAACTATTACATGTGAAATAAGCAGTCATCTCTCCAGTATAGCAGCAATAACCACTTTACTAAAGGTCTACATTTAAAAAGATTGTCCCAGAGGGAGGAGCACCAGTATGTCAGGAGCATTTGTGTATAATGCAGATCATGCTCCAAAGGAAATGTATAGACCTTGACCTCGTTGCAAAGCTCCACAACCTAGTCGACAATATGCGTCTGAACGAGGGTGATCCAGACTTCAGAGGTACACATTAGAGCTCCACTGATTTTAAGTTTGTTGCCATGAGATCACCGACTCCTTTGGAGCCAACGTGTTTGCAGGTCCTTCAGGGTTGGGGCAGAGGTCAATGCAGTATTGTTCAGGTCCTAAATTGGTTGTACCATGGGTATGGCTTTAACAGTTCATCCTGCGCACAGCCTAAGCCTTAACCAGACCACATACAATTTAAGACATTGTTCAAATGGACAAAGATCTGGACGCTCATACTGTCCAGTTTTATATTGTACAACGTATTGCCCGTTTAGATGCAGATGTATTCGTATGGGGTGCAGTACACAGAATCACTTTCTTGCATCTGTCCTTCTGCAACATGAGTAGTTGGCTGGAAAGTAAGGAAACCTTAGAGCCTTTTCTAAGCATTGCCTCTTGTAGCAATTGGTAATGTGTGTTAAAATTCTGAAGTGAACAGAACTGAGAAGTACTTGAGTGTCATTTGGCTTGAACTGGTGGGCAGCAGTTCCGTACAAGGAACCAGAGGGATCAAGTGGTACAGATCCATTTGTCAGACAAAGTCCCCAGGTCATTTGGGGGCTGGCGGGTAAACAAAAAGGAATCCTGATCTTCAGAGCAGACATGAAATACAAATTTAAGTCTGGAGGGGTGGCTTCCACGAAACCAGAAGCAGAAAAGGTGACAGCCCCACCCATTGGCTTCATGTTCATTAGTTTAGGCTCCACCATGACAGTTATGACCTATGATTGGCAAAGGTGTTCAATCTGTCCACAGAGCAACCGCTGAAAAAGCACTAGAGGCTGGACATATATTGCCACCTATAGGCAAGATATGTTGGCAAACAACTGGGATAGAAAACAGATCACGCAATGTTGGGCAATGGTTTGAAGGGTGGGAGATAGGCAGGGCTCTGGGTGGAATTCAAGTCCCTCGTATCTAAATTAGGCTGCACAGAACCAACTGCTGAACAGCCTTTGGGTACCTCAGAACAAAACCAACCACAAGACTCATGCTGCCACTCCATAACAAACCTAGCAAGCATGAAAAATGTCCTTGACCGTCTCAAATGTTTGACAAGGACACTAGATTGACAGCATATTCATGGGACTTCAATGTACACTAGAATATTAATGCTAGAGCTTTCGACCCAAGTATTAAGTATTCCCATTAGCCCTGCTCCGATTGTCTCCCTTTGCTGGTTAAAGTAAGTACTTCACCTTCTGGCACCATTTAATTGTGTGTAGATCATGAGCAATGAGACCGGAAACGTGCAAGTCAACCTCCTGCACTGCAGGCAGCCAAGACATTCAGTGTGCCCGGTGGTCTTCACTAATTTGAACCATCTAGATCAGAGTACAGAATTTCAAGTTACTAGCCAGCCATCAAGAGTAATGTGCTACCTGAATTCAACATATACAGATTGCATACCATTTATTCGGCAAGTGTCAATTCTCACTAGACAGTGGCTAGTCCAATTTTTGCACAGTCTATACGAAAATGCTCATAGGTGTGTGATCTTGCGCTTACATGAGGCAAATTATGTGCAGTCAGAAGGGGACCTTCCCCTCAGTGTTCCAAGGTATTCAATATTCGGAAGGGCTTGAGGAATGCAGCCAAACTGCAGAAATACTGTGGGGCCCTCATGTTCTCATCGCAGCGCCCCCCCCTCACCATTTCCCCCATCCTGAGTAAATTATGCAAGTGATTGCTTTTATTGCAGCAGTCTGGGAAATATGGCAATTTAAGTGCAAAATTAGATTGACCGACTGATTCCCTTGCTGTACACACCAACTCCTACACAAGAGCCAAATGCACCCCTTATTTTCAGCACATCGCCAATACAGTATTGAAGTACTCCAAGTGACTCCAATAGGGAGTACTTGAATAGGTCAATCACTATTCTGAAAAAACTAGTGTGGGTGGAGATCTTGAAAAGTACACTTGCCTGGTATATCGGCAGTTTAGGATTGGGCCATACCCAGTCAGGATCCAACTGGAACAGAATAGTTCATGGGACCAATTCATGAAGTGGCCCACAATCTCAAAGGGGAAATCATTAATTCAACAAACGGATTTCTACCATGGATTTTTTGGTAATATTGAAAGTCGAGATTTTAAAGCTGATTTAGTCAAATAAATTTCAACAGTACCAGCTGAGCAGTGCAGTAACTTCAACAGGCTCATCCTGTCCCAAAGTACTGCCCCATTTTAGTAAGTTGAGACACCTGTACAGTACCGCCCCCATCAGCTAGTGGTTGTGCAGTAATGACACTAGCTGATGCAGTATTACCACATTCTAGCCATTAATTCTTAAGCTGGCTAATAACCCCGAATCATATGGAATGTGGTTTTAAATCCATGGATTAAAAAAATATTGCTTAATCTTTAAGACGACGGTAGCTAGCTCCCTTCATTTGGAGAAGATGAACCTTCCACCTTGCTTTTGGAAGAAAAAACCCGAAACCCGTTTTTCCCCCTGCAATTCCTAGCCCAGGTTTACTCCGTTACTATTTTTGACACCCGATTCCCTAGCCCAACCAACCTTTTCCTCCATAACTAGACAATTAAACATTTAAAAATTCCCCAGCCATCAACCTACCACTCTGCTGGAAAAGTAAATTTCTGCGACAGAACCATAAGGAAGATGCTCAGCCACAGAGGGCGCTCCCCCAGTAGATTGAAAACCAGTATATTGGATCAGATATTTGAAGGGCCTCCCCTACCCCAGAGGAACATCTTCAAATACATAGCAAAAAGGGGCCAGAACCATAGTTCCACTTGTGGAACCATACAATCCATAATTGGAACCCGCCACAAGATTGCCCTGGCTCTTCTGCAAAAAGATGGAACGGCTGCAAGAGGTTTCCATGAATGAACCCTCCTTGTTTTCTGACAATCTGAAACAAATGATGGTAAGAAGCAAACTACAAGCTGCACAGAAAATTGAAATATACCATGCACAAATCCTTGACTGTCTACATTAAAATATGGAAATTCCAGATACAATCTAGATACCCCACTGGTCAGTGCTACAAGTTTATGGGCATTTTACATGTGCCTCAAACAAAATTGGCTACTTTACAGACAAGATGCCCCAGGAGTGGCTGTGAATGGGGAAGTGGGTTCGCTACGAAAATCACATGAACCTTTAGTGGCAAAGTGTTGAGCGATATCCCACCTGGGGAAAAGTTTTCTAGAAGCAAATCACTCGACAACCTTAAAACAAATGTACTCTGGGTAATTTAAGGATTGACAGCCAAGCAGAGCTATGAAATCAAATGCATGCATATTTTCAATACACCGATGGGGACCTGAAGAGAAATCAAGTTTTCATGCATCATTATCTAAACTAAGACTATCCCATCCATAGGGATATGGGGCCTCAGACATGAATTCCAAAGTCCTGCACTGGCTTCTGACAGTGCATCATCCTCCAAGGCAAAGGCATGTTTCTAGATTCAATCCAAACCAGCCCATTTAGCTCCAACCCCAAAAGTCTCCCAGAGGCCACCGAGGGCCCCAACTGTCAGACCCAGCCTTTCCATGATGGTCATGAAAAAATCCAAATATGGTATTGGACAGGTCTCCACGGGTCAAAGGTCCAACACATGACTGGTTGTTGGAACAGGAATGCACCTACAATTACAGATATCCCATCCCCTGTGGCTTTTCAAAGAGCACGAACCATGTCTGTATTCTCCACTACAGTGTACCATTACAACATTGTTCTGCAATGTTTAGGGGATTTAACATCTGAAATGCATGCCTCTGCTCACATCAGGTAGAGCTAGATGAGGAATTGCAGAAGGGGCAGTTTGTTGGCCAACAGTACTAACATAATTTGACTTTGCCAATATAGAGAACCAAGGGGGCTATATAGAATATAAAAAACTATTTGAAATAGAACCGTTTAATTTAACAAAATGTAAAGTTAAGAATGAACATTAAGGTACAAGTACTGCATACCATTACAAACCCAACCCTCACTTAAACTATGGCATTGATGTAACGTGCCTAATTGAAGCAAATGTTAAGGGTGGTTCAGTAGTGGCAAGAGCGAGTGCATAGGCATACAGCAAGTGTAACTTAATGTTAGTCCCACTCTTTAGCAGGTCAATTTTGTGGGGATTATGGCACATCACTAGGACGTGCTATTATATGGCATTGAGTGCTGCATGACTTTCATACATCCGGTGGGAGTCATGGAATGCACATCTATGCCTCTATATCTATAACTCACTGGGAGGTTTGAATTTAAGCGTTTATGCATCTACTAGCTTTACATTTTGTACATGTACACTATTTACATCTCATACACATGAAGGACAAAGCTAGCCCTGACTGATGCGAGTTTTCATATGTATAGTAGTGTACATGTAAATTGTTCTACATGTAGCGTATGAGCTCGTGGAGTGGTATGGAAACTCACCTTAGCGCGAGGTGGATTTGGGTGTGAATTTGTATAGCAGGCATAGAAATAAGTTATATATGAGAACTGAAATCAAAGTCAATCCTGACTCGAATAGTAGTGTATATGCATAATAGTGTATATGTATAATAGTGTACATGTATAATAGTGTACATGTATAATAGTGTACATGTATAATAGTGTACATGTATAATAGTGTACATGTATAACTGTACATCTACAGTTCATATAAAAGACCATACAGTGAATGCCTTAAAAGCCTCCTACACTTCTGAAAGCTCACATTAATGCGAGTTAATTGTAAGTTTGATACAAGTGTGTATAAATTTAGGGGCACAGGAGTCTCACATTCATGCAATCTACACCTACCATTCCTTGAAAACATGCAAGAGCTCACATCTTGCATGTGGTGTTGTATATTTCAGAAACCTACACGTATAGTGAAAAAAATGCATTCATTCTGTGCATGGTGAAACCTTAAAACTTCTCTCAAAAGCGTTCAGGTTCAAATCTAGGTGCAAGACCAAAATTTAAGAAGCCAATTTTGATATTTGTGCCAAAAAGGTTTACCTATGAGAAAAGAAAAATCACAAGTTAAAAGACGTCCAACACTATTAAAAACAGACGCCGTCCATGAAAGCATCTACGAATTTCCCAGTAGCGGCAGCTGCTATAACATTTATGGAAGGATTCAAGTTAGTTATTTTCTGGAAGTCTATGAACAATTCAATTTCACCTCAACTATGCCATGCACTGGCACTAACAGACTAGTAGTGGAGTTCGGCGAGTGGCAGAGGAGGGCATGAAGTTGTAGCTGAATCTCATCAAATCCTGTAAGAGCAAAATAAATTAAGGGACGTGCATGCACACTCCTTGAATGTTTGTCCCTCAGCCGATTTTCCCGCTTATCGCCACCCATCAAAATCCCCTACTAGATTAAGAGTTAATTTGGGAGTCAAACGTTGATTAGGTATGAGGATTACATGCCAACAAGTAAAATGCAAAACCGACAAGACCTTTAATTTGGACATTCTTTACTGTGCATCAAGGGTCGGGCCAAGGTGGAGGAGCTGTGAAGAACAGTAATGTAAAATTGGAACATATGTTGAGACCCATGTTATGCTGCGCTCGGGTACTTTTAGGCCTTCAGAGAAGCATCAAAAGGTCTTGGTTACAAAGGATGTTTTTTTATAATGCGCTTAATACCGGAGACCAGTTCTTAAGCACGAGACCGGGATTCGAACCTGTGGTTATGCGTGGTCTCACTTCCAACACAAACGCGTTGCAACCGAGCTATCCTCCCTGCCCAAGGATACCATGACATATGCACTACAAGGAGAACAAACTAATCAAATCATTCAGAACTGACCAGAAGGGGGCCCCCAAGGCATACACAGAAACCTAATATGGGATTCAGATTAAGAATCCAGGTGCCCACAGAACAATCCCAAAGCAATCATAGGTTTAGTTTTTCATACTGCATGCACCACCGCTATAGTGGTCATACAGCACCAAGCCTTGTCTTGACAGGAACAAATTCTGAGCAAGGAAAGGTGTAGTGCAGGAATGCCAGAGGCAAAGATGCACAGCCACAAGGATGCATGAAAGATCGCAGGGAGAATTGTAGCCAACATTGCAGACTTACAATAGGAACATTTTAAACCAACGCATTGAATTTGGAGCAGTAAACCTACCATGCCAGTCACAGCGTCGTAGCACATGCAATGTGGAAGACTTCGGCAACACAGGTAAGCGATGACCAATGAAATAAAAAGGCTGCAGATGGATGCAAGCAGCATTGCGATGTTGGCTCCTTTAACGAACTTGTTCAGTATGTACTAAAAGGAGGACATTCACAATGGAGGCGTTAGTTTCGTCATTTAAACCATACTTCACTTCAAAGCCAGGCATTACCCATATCTCCCAACCCCCTCTCCACCTCATTTGCCTTAAACAGTACTGGAAGTAGAGTGCTGCTCTACGCATGTAGAGCAGACGAGACATTCGACTTCAATTTCTAAACACAAAATAATCAAGAATCCGTTATTAAAAGATACACGCAACTAAAGTGTCAAGTGTGAGCAATGGAACTGCGTATGCAGGTTTACAAATAAAAGGTCATAGGTTTAGGGAATGATGCATGAATGGAATCAGAGGCCATTTGGTGTAATCTTTAGAGAATCGTAGTGTGGTCTGCTATTAAGCGGGAACAAAGTGGTAGAAAACCGTGCAAGACGTCAAACAGACAATTCGCCAACAATCGTAAGAATAACCAACTCTAGATCAATAGCACAGGTGTATTTTCTGGTTGACAAACGACTGGCACATATGGCAGACAAAAGTGCATCTAGTAACCCCTAAAGCTTACAAAAAAGGGACCTGGGCCTAGGTAACGCTTCACAATGCATAATTCAGTGTCCAATCAATAGACTACTTAACACTTAAGGTATAAATATTGACAATAATCTATAGGTCCGAGTTCCTGGGGTCAGATTACAAAATCTTTGCACTGGTGCAAGTTTGCATGGTATTAGCACTAGGGCCAAGTTTTCCCTATTTCTATAAACAATGGAACATATTAGAAAGCCTTTGCACCGTGGCAAGTGCAGTTTTGCATGCTATATGCAACACGTCAAAAACTAACCTTGTGCAAAAAAAAGATACATTTACAACACATTTTTGCACCTGGGTACTTGTCCTAGCAAAAATGCAGATTTTTTGCTGTGGTGCTTATAACATCAACTGCACTTGCCACAGTAGTTTTCCAACTTTGCCCTAGTGCCAATACCGTGCAAACTTGCAGCGGTGCGACCTTTCCGTAATCTAGCCTGTGGTCCCCACACAAAAGTCTGTTCCTGAATTAGTCGCCAAGCAGTGCTTTAAATGAAATATAAAGCCTGCCTTTTAATATTAAGATCTTTTCAAAGCAGACTACTGCCATCCGTCACAACATACAAAATGGTAGGGTGACCCAAAATAAACTAAAAGAAATTCATAAGTAGGCTTGCATGTCGTTAGCAATACCAGCACCTGGGTGTAGAGCTAAAGGAGGCCTGCTGGGTGCCTCTGTGGGTGGGTGAGGGCTGGGTCTTCCCAGAAGGTAGCTGCTGCTCAGATGGCTGCAGGTGCTGGCTATGCCGAGGCCATGGCTTTAAAAAGAAATTGCTGAGAAGAACTGCACAGGCCAGAGGTACAGGGCCCATGTCCAGTTGGTGCCTTCTTCCAAAGTAAAGTGCACACTTCCTTCTTGCTTTTCTTAAAAATGTCCTGGTCATGGGCATCAAGTACAACGACCAGAAGCCAAATTCGCTCCAAATATAGACCCCTTTAGGAATTCAGGACTTAACCGAGATTTGCGCCGACCCTGAAAAACTGGGACAGTTATCCAGACTGCGCATCTTGGCCATGTGATCAGATTTCACCCCAACTCAGAACCTTGTGTGTTCTCCAACCAGACAAGAACACATCCTGGTAGAACCCATACTTCCATGCAGCAGTTTATTCAAGTCTAGGAGCTCTTGAGGTGCAAGAACTATAGCACAGGGGACTCCTACCAAGTGGGCAGAGGAAGCACATTTTGCAGCACCAACAGCCAGACATTACTGAACAGAAGTGCTGCTCTGCAGCAGAAACTGTTAATCACAGCTAGCGCATATTGAAAAACAGGCTGGCTTAAGTGAGAGGACCTACCGTACAGCCAGGGCGCAGAGTGGGGGGGGAGGGAACACTAATTGAAAAAGGGCTGCACCATATCCACATGATACACAAAACATTGAAGGACTTTTTTGCTAAGTAATGCCACTTGGCATGACTAGAGTACCATTATCTGGAGGAAAGCAGGTACCATGTGTGCTCTTACTACAAAGTGAGCATGTTCAGGAAGAGTTGCCAAATGGAACTGCTCAAGCACATGAGAACGTTCAAATGAACATAGCATTTCCAGTCGGAGGAAAATATACACCCCCTTGCATCCCCGAATGTTGCCATCTAGTCGTGCAGAAAAGCTCATTATAAACAAACATTGTAAAAGTCAAATGTACATCAGCAAACCCATGCTAGAACAATTTTTCTAATAAAATTGAAAAATATTGTAGGCTTTAATGTTTCAATTATTACAGGGCAGAATGCAGAACGTGCTCTACATAAGAAAACGTAGCCAAGTCATGTGCAGTTGCCACATCAGGGCTTCTGTTCACTAAGAATTCTTACCGAATGGAAGAGGTGTATATTGGAATGGATGAATATGTCGTCATCATCTTCACCATAGCTCAGTGTCAAGGAGGAATAGACTATTATAATCAAAGTGGTAAAACAGGAAAAAACAGATGCCGCTATCAGAGTGTTCACCTGAAACCAAAAGAAGTTATTTTACAAGACCTACTACCCATTAAGAGAACAAATAGCATATTTGCATTTTAATGAAGACAGCATAATATTGGAGTGTGGGCCCACACCAGAGTCAAAACCCAGAGATGGTGCAAGGGAGAGGAATGAGGCGAAACACCCACCCCCATCGCCCCACACAGACAAGACAGGAACAGCTATAAAGTAGAACCGATGTAGGTGTGGCATGATAAGAGTTGTCCGAGGAAAGCCATGAAGTATTTTTGTTTTATTTTTAAAAAAAAGTGAGAGCAGCTGGTCAAGCCTCCAAAATATCATTTGCTTCAAATACAAATTGCAGAGATCAGATGTGCAATTTTGTTTACAAAAAAAATAATGCAGGAAGGTGACCAGAATATCAAATACCCATGCGTTCATACAGAAGTCCAAATCCCTAACAGAATCCTAGAGGACAGTCCCCCAAACACTGAGACCGACATGCATTTTACCTTGTTGACAGGACCTCTTTGCCCACAGAAAGGTGCTCAGACCCATTGAGACCTGCACCAATGGATCTGAACACTAAGCTTGAGATGTCCTAAGGGTTGAACGCAAGGTTGACCATCCTTTCAAAAATATATTAGGAGTCCATGATCAGTTGCATTGATGTACTTCAAACCATGTGTTTTAATATGCCATACACAAGTCCAAAAACAGAGTGGGATCCACCCTGTAAAACCAGAGCTCTTATTGCTCCCAAATGGGGCTAAATTCGTTGCTTAATGGTCAGATTCGAAGTTCTATACGAATATTTTGAATACATTGATTAAATCTTTCCTTTTGCCCAATAATTCAAATTTTAGTTTCAATAACTTCACTGGGTATTTTGTAAAATTATATCCGTGTTTAATTTACACAATAAATCAAATGGCGAAGTCAAAATTCCTCTTCCTTGAGTACAAGTCAATGCCGATGCATTTCGGTGCCGAGCACCATCGGGGCACCATCAGGGCTTTTAAATAAACAAACCTCATTCATTTGTTTCATTTACAATTCAAATGTACATACATCCATACCAATTCGTGTAAATCGAGGCCATAGTGTCAAAAAAAATGGGAGGAGAGTAAAAATAAACTGTCATTAAATCACAAATCAAATAACCTTGTACATTCGCTCAGTCCACATACCTGAGCTTGTGCCTGTTAGAATCCTATTCGCCATAAATCGTCATTACACCTGTGAGTATAGATTATTCCTGCAAGTGTAAGATGTTGCTGAGAGTCATCTCACAGACTATCATTACAGTTTTAACCGTGTGGTTTGCTGCTTACCTTCACAGTGTGTCAGTTTCCGCATTCGTACGAATGCAGACCTCGTCCGCGGCAGTTACTTGTATTTAACAGTAACCATGGCACTGCGGCTGGCGTCTGACCAAGAATGGTCATCATGGACGCGCCTTACGTCCCCGCCCTCCCGTGGAAGTGGGTAGGCAGGACGTATGGTTGCCAGGGCTACTTCACGTAGCTGTATAGATAATGTGTGGTAACTCATCCAGTATCCTTAGGTTTAAAGGACTACCTTTACAGCTTAAAGCTGTATGCCTCATATCTAATGTTCGATGCGCCGTGCATTTCCCCAGCGCTCGAGAATAATCTTATGTCGGAATTGCTTTTAAGATTACCATTCAAGATTCAATTGAACATGAGTATTACCTTCTGTTATAAGTATCCCATACGTATCGTCTCATATCAACTGCCCTATAGGCTTTAGATCATCTTGGAACAAGGTTGCACTTCACATGACAATAGCTAGAAACCAACGGCAATTAAACTTGTACTATAGGATTGGTATGACAGCATCAGATGCGTCTCCTTTACAAATACACAGGTTGCAAACAGTAGGGTATATGAGAAAGACAGAGTTAAACGTAAATGTTTCGTTATTTTACACCATTATTGGACAATTCGCAGTTCCACATTGCCAGTGTCCGTTCTACATAATTAAAGGAAGCAAGCATAGTTGATCCCTTCATTCAGACCCCTCTGGGATAAAGTTCTGAGCTTATCCATACCACCTCCAATAGCTGAAATCTTATTTGTGATGTGTTTGTTGTCCCAGTGTCTTGCTACAGCCGAGTTTCTATTGTGGTTACGAATGCACGAGCGGTGCTCGTTCCATCTTACTCGCTGTCCGTGTCGATTGTCCCATAGAGTACATGCCACAGGGGCATTTGATGGAGTAGATCACATTATTTGTGGTGCATGTCCCAAAGTGTGGTCATTTTATTGGCTCTCCTGTATGCAGGTGGTTCACTATGTTACCCTTCTGTATAAAACCAGTTACTGTAATTCAAGCATGGAAATGTCCCTGTTCTTGGTGTGTTTTTACGGGTATTCAGATTCCTGGTGCCGACCAATTTTTTTTCAAATTCTCACTACGTTTGTAGGCAAATGTTGCTCTTTGAACAGTGATTCAACTCTCATTCAGCAAGAGAACATTCCAATTCTTTATTTTCTTGATTCTGCTGCTTTGTTTTGAATATTTGGACACAAAAACCATGGGGGGGCCTCCTTAGTTCTGTTGTGGGTTCAATAGCTCTTGTTTTATTTGCTAATCTAGCTTCCACTTCTGCAATCTCAGATTTGACATTTCAAAAATGTATTTCCCCATCATGACTATGGCACGTTCATAATCTGCTGGGTCGCTTACAATCCTTTTGACCCTTAACCTCTGACTGTAGGGTAAGTTAGACTCGGTCGGTGAAAGCTAAGCTTATGGAGAATGTTATTTCTGTCAGTAGGTTTCTGGTATATATTACTTTTATATCCAGTGTTGGTATTACTGATTTCCACATCTAGAAATTGGATACTTGCTTTTGAAAATTCTGATGTGAATTTTTATCATATTGAGGTATTGTAGAAAACCTTGTAATTCATCTTCTGTGCCTTTCCAAATACCGAAAATGTCATCGATATAACAGATCCACGTTGATCTTTCCATTCCAATCTTTATGTTCTAAAACATGATCAAACTCAAATTTGTGCATGAATGCATTGGCGTAAGGTGCCATGGTTGCACCCATTGACGTTCCATTAGTATGCAGATAAGTTGTCTGTATTGGAAATATGAATTTTCAATTATGAACTCTAGTAGTGCCATTAGGAATTCTTTCTGGGCTGGTATGTTCTATAGCCACTCCACTGCTGTTCTTCCTTGGTCGTGCGGGATGGTGTGTGTATAGGCTCTTTACATCAATAGTGATTAGAATGTTGTCTGCTGCATATGTAGTTCTCAGGTGTTGTGAAGTGAGTGGTATCTTTTACCTATGTACTTGTTTTTTGTATCGGGAGTTATAAGAAGTAGTCTATATATACTCCTAATGGCTGTAATATACTGTTTGTACCAGCAACTATCTTTCGGCCCGGTGGGTTAATTAGATCCTTGTGTACTTTAGGCAGCGTGTAGAAATGATGCATCTTGGGGGAAGTTCTTGGTTAAGAACCTTAGTGCGATGGTTTATCCAGCTTAATTTGTCAGCTTTCGTCAATAGCTCATTCAGGTTGTTTAATTTCAAGGGTAGGATCTGAATCCAATTTGGCATAGGTGTTGAGGTCGCCTAGTAGTCTCCTACATTCTGCATCATAGTTTATTGTATCAAGTACCACCAGTGCCCCTCCTTTATCTGCAGCTCTGATAGTCGAGGGTTGTTCTCCATAGAGGCTTATCAGTTTCCATTCATGAGGTTTCATGAAGTTTTCAAAATCCTTGATAGTCTGCTTTAGTCTATGGATGGTACATTGATGGCTGGATTAAATCCACGTTTGCCTCTAAACTCTTTAAATCCATCTTCTGCCTCTCTCGAGGCTGATGTTTCTAGCTTGTTAAATACTTTCAATTTCATCTTCCTTATGAGTTTGAAAAGTTTCAATGCGGGCGTCAAAAAGTGACCTTTTGTATGTGGGCACAAAGCTCAATCCGTGTTTCTCTTGTTCTGTTAATGTCCTCGAAGAAAGATTCAGAACTAAACTGATGGTCCTTCCCTTTGTTCCCCCCCCCCCCCTTGTTCTTTGTTCTCGTTGTCCTAAAAAAAAATAAGTGGTCTCAGGTAGTGTGCTGGAACTGTGTGCTTGATCTGCATTCAGTTTCCGGTTCTTCTCTGTATTCCTAGTCGAATTAATCTGCCCCCGTACTCGAATTCTCACTGTTAGTAGTTTTCGGTTTTGGTCTGCCTATTGGTGGTATAATGCAACAAGAATACCACAAAAACAGCTACCCGCCTACACACGTGCCAGGTGTGTCTAGTTGCACAACGTGCTACCTTTCATGTCGATCAATTATTTGCGACAGAAAACAAATACATTTTAATTCATGGCTACAAAACACTTAGAAAAATTAAAAACAGGAGAGACAAAAATGCACATAACATTCCATAAGAGAACCTATACTGAAAAACAATTGTCTTGACCAGTTGGTTTTAACTGAACACATTCGTCGGATACTGGTGATGTAGTGAGGTTAGTAAACAAATATGGTGACATCCTATTAAATTAAACCTTGATGCAATTCACTATCCTTGACTTTGTTAATTTTTCTGTCCTTGACTTTGTCGACACCAAAGAGTGTGTTTCTGGGTCCTGGCAAAAGATGGTTAAACAGGCTCAGTAGCTAATTATTTGATGCTATCAGGCATGCGTCGGACCCGTCTTCAGGACTTGATTTATATAGATCTCCCAAATTGGGATTTCAGAAATAGTTCATTGGTAAATTTCCTTTTCGTGGTTTATTTGGCGTGTGTGGCCTTGATTTTAGAACAAATGCGGACAGGATTCACTGGTCCCAACTGATTTCTTTTCAAAGATTTTGAAACTTCTGCCATTGTTATGGCTGTGAAGCACTTTGGGTTGGAAAGCCCTTTGGAAGATGGTAGTTGTGCGTTATTCTTTTCTTGTCCTTTGTGCAATATTATCAGCTTGCACAGTTGGTGCTGTGATCTCCTGGTCATCACACGCACTCCTCGATGCCCCTGGCCTCCATCACAGCATCACAGTTTTCAGGCCTCGGAAGCTCCAGCAACAGCTTTACCAGCATGGGAAAGCACCACGCTTGTAGTAGACAAATTGTGTTCCTGCAGCAAGCACAGCTCCCCAATCTCCACGAGTGCTCTTACGAGCTACTCACTGCGAGTAGCTGTTTTCGTGGTATTCTTGTTGCATTATAGATTCATATTAGTCCTTTGCCACACAGCCCCCTAACAAAAAAAAAAAAAAAAAAAAAAAGGACTCCGCAGCTCTAACTGCTTTATTTCCCTATTGGTGGTCCATACTTGTCCATCCATGTGTGGTCTGATTGCAGTTACGTAATAACGAAACTTCGCATTTAACGCTAAGCCTTGCTTATACACCCGACTGTTTGCAACATTTATATTTATTTGTAAAGGAGACGCATCTGATGCTGTCATACCAATCCTATAGTACAAAGTTTAATTGCAGTTGGTTTCTAGCCGTTGTCATGTGAGGTGCAACCTCGTTCCAAGATGATCTAAAGCTTGTAGGGCAGCCAATATGAGATACGTATGGGATACTCGTAACAGAAGTTCTTCAATGGTCATCTTAAAAGCAATTAATTCCGACATAGAGGTAAAGATTCGAGCGCTGGGGAAATACACTGCGCATCGAACATTAGGCATACAGCTTTGAGCTCTAAAGCGGTCTTTTAAACCTAAGGATACTGGATGAGTTACTGCAATTAAAGACACCGTCAAAATTCAACCAACCATAAAATAGTCTTTATTGATGCAGAAGGACAAAAATAGTGCTCGGAAATTGCCATGTTTCACTGCTGGATGGAGTGCGTGGAAACAAAGGGGTATTTAGAGTAACCCCTTCAAAACCATAGATTAATGGCTACTCTATGGTTTTGAACAGCAGTAAATAGTACACTGAAATAATGGCATTGTGAAGGCAGTGAACAAGGCAGACATCTTCCAATAGGCAAGCCATAAGCTAGTATAATGCATGAAAACATTTAAAACCAATGAAACTACATACAGCATTTGCTAATGTGTGACATAAGGTGAACGGACAGAAGCTAATGTTCGCTAAAATAAATTACTAAGCCAATGTTGCCTGAAGGACTCATGGCTGTGTGGACCGACTTTATAATAGCAATGTATTTGACTGACTCCAACCGTGTGCGCTAAGCACAAATCTAAAAGACCAGTTTAAGATGAACACAGCAAGTGCAAATAAAGTGCTAAATGATACCACACTCATCCATAAGGGAACAAATCTCTTGATAAAAGGTTCTTCGTGGTCAAGAAAAGCAGATGTGTGAAATTGGTAATCTTGATATTAGTTCTGGGAACCCAATGAGCAGCATAGTGCTGAACCAACTGTATATATGTTCCAAAAATCACGTCCCCAATGAAGAATTCAGATGGTCGTTAAAGAACCATTGTAAATATAAAAAGTGGGATGACAGCAGTTTGTGAAAAAATGTGCATGTAAACATATCTGCATGTGCAAACAGTCGCAATAAAGTGCATAGTGCTTAATGATGAACATCGGCATTACACCAAGAACTGGTGCAAACCTGCCTGCACAAGATTTTTGTATGTGCAGAAAAGGTGCAAAACATTACATCAGAATAAAGTACATCAAATAAAGTGTATAGTGCACAATAATCTCAGACATCACTATACATTGTTTTAAAATTCTCAAGAGGCCAGTCACAAAACTTTAAAAGTTTTGTAACCGATGATTCTAGTGCATAAACAAAAAGTAGTAGCTTAATACACCTATAAAATGTACTAACAACTGAAGAAAAAAAAAATATCGAATAGAAAAGGAATAGCATGAGATTACCCAATTCATAAATCAAAAAACAAAACGAAGGACCAGAGAGACAGACAAATGTGCGTGAGGTGCTCAAACCTGCCAAGATGTCAATGACCAACTAATCTTACAAAATTAGTCCTCAACTGTTTTTCCGAATGCAAAGCTTCTTAACAAAAGAGGGAAACAAGAGAAACTCGTCCTGCTCCAACAAATCTCTCTCAAATCTCTCAAGTACCCAAGAAAGTAAAGTAGTTCATCAAGGTTATGTCCTTTGGGACATTGTTTCACAATCAAGAATTTATTTGGTTTCACATGGTCTCAAAAGCATTTCTCTGTTGCCACCTCACAATGGCTCAAATGGATTGTATCCCAAAGAATGCAAAACCATCCAATTTGCCACCATGAATGTTCTTAAAGTGTATCGCCATGGGATGGGTAGGATCTATATTTTTGATGGCCCAAATATGTTGCAAGATCTTCAATTTTAGTTTACCCTTCATACTACCCATTTCCCACAGGAGCAGCCGAGAATGTATACCACATAAGCGGTTTCACATGCGATTCTGGTAGTAATCTGTATGTCGGAAACCAAAATGGGGTGGTGACAGCTGGTCCGATTGGCCGGTAATTGGCATGCTTTGCATTTGGTACATTTAAAGAATCCTGGAACTCGTGGTGAGCCAACTTTCGGCCCGTGATATAATCTTGTATCCAGTTAAATGAGGCCAATGACTGTCTTTGAGCAAGGCAGATTTTTCAAAAAGTGACATTAACCCTTTCACCTAATAACCCATTCAAGCGCTCATCCAGCTTTAGCACATGTCAATGTTTGCTGATAATCCATTGCATAGCACTGCATCCATTACCATAGGTCAAGATTAGGCGCAAGTCTTGTTCAATTAGTTCAGTTTGAGAGGTTTGATTAGATATAAAGAGTGATGTTGGATCCGTTTCACAGGCTTTCGGCTATGCTCTTTACAGGATTTTCTTGGGATATCCACGGTCATTGAATTTGAGCCATGAATATCCATTCACTGTCAAAGTTCACAATTTTAGAGCAGTTCCTCCTGATATGAATTCACTGTAAGGAATGCTCCATTTCAGGGCTACCAGGTGGTTGGTTTTGGCATGGAGTGTTAGAACTGCTCGGTTTTCTGTACAGTTATGTAACCAACTCGTCTTGTACCACTGTAACCAGAATATCTAAAAATAAGATCTGTTTTACTATGGCTTTCAGTAAATTCTAAGTGGAGTTGATTTATATTTAAAATCTTCACGTCTGCCATTCAAAGTACCATCCCAGATGACGAACAAGTAGTCAAAATACCTCAGCTGCAAAGCATCTTTTTGGTGTATTTGCTATTCTTTGGGTGCCACACCAAATGTCTCCCACCAGCCCATTGTTAGGTTGGCGTACTAGGGGTTAAAAGATAGATCCCACAGATCCCCCCTGCAGCTGGATGAAAAACTAGTTTTAAAAGAACGTGTTTGTTTAAACACCGATTTATCATTTCAGGATCATTTTGCTCTGTTCCAGATAATTCATAGATTTGGTATGTAAAACTCGCATGCTCTTAACCCACCCATCTTTGTGTTTGATGGATGTATGAAGAGAAACCACTTCTAAGGTGGCAAGAAAAAAGTTGGTTTCCAAGGGATGCCATCTATTTTATTCAAGAAAATCGTTCCTATCCTTCAGATATGAAGGCAAGGTGGTAACAAGATATCAAGGGTTCATCCACGAATTTGGAGACTTTCAAGCAGAGCTCCACACCAGTGACAATTGGTCTGCCCAGAGCATGTATATATATATATATATATATATATATATATATATATAAATAAAATCTCTCTAATTGGGGGAGGGTGGGAGAACCCCATCCCCTAGAATAACTAATTTGTTCAATTTCACATCAATGGTCAAACTGCATACATTACACCAATTCAGTTTATATATATCCTTAATCATTGTATAAAATCGTCCTTGGACAATTAGAACATTTGACAATTGGTATTTGACTTAGTTTGCTTTTCCATTATTGCAAAACTGAACTCAGTCTCTGCAAGTCTGCGAGTCTTAACTTTCAATATCTGAGCTCCGCTCCATATCTACGCATTTCAGATTTGTCCTTCAAGAGTGCTGATCGGACTTTCTAAAATTATTAATAAAATGCATCTCATTTATAATATTATATTTGATTTGGCACTTCTGACTCATGTTATAACTAACCTGCATGTAGTATCCCTTTATCTTGCTGGCCTTACAGTGGTACTCCAGTCTGGAGAAAATGTCTCTCCCTCCTCAACTTCCACAGTAAATCAACTTGATCACCTATTTCACTTCTGGTGTGTCTAAAGAGTACGATCCTAGTCTTCAAATTTACCATCCAACTTTCCTTCCCTTCCAGTCTGTTCTATAAAGAAAATAGTGGGCATTCATTATCAATCCTTTCTGTACATTCTCAGTCTACCTAACTATCTTTGGCCAGACTCTCGACCTCCCCGTTAATCAAAAGTCCAAGTATTCCTGTTATATAATTCTCTCACCTCATCTAAATATGCCTACGTCCTTCCTGTGTATCGTATGGTAATGTTGATTTATAAAAACCTATACACAAGGAAAGTGGTTCAAAGCACTCAAGGGGGTGGGGGTGGAACAAGGATGAGTTGTTCAGAGCCCATGAAATTCTGAAACGATCTGCAGACAGTACGTGCATATAGTACAATTAACAGTAGTGAAAGTAGCAAATGGACTGGCATGGGTGCCAGGTACCTGTGAGACTGGTGTCATGATCACCAAATGTTGGGTTGTGCTCGTCATTCTCTTATTCTGCTTACAAAGTGTTCTCGAAGCTAGATCTGCACTCCATACATAAATAACATAATGGAGGAGATGGTTGAGAACAGGGGAGAATTAATGCCTAATCAGACATTATAGAACATTATTTGAAGACCTGGGAGAATCTTACTGTTTGCACTGAACTTGATTTACTGTGCAGGAAATTTAAAGGAGAAGGATATGATTGATGGACCTTTTCTACAGAGGTTACAAAGTACAAAGTACATAAAGCAAGCGCGGTCAAGGGATACTGCATTAAGGTTTGTTATTCAGTTAGAACACTATTCCGGAAGAAATGAGATGCCTTCATTCATCATTGTAGGAAGACGGATCATCAGTTATCCTGAGCGATGTCAGCCGAAACGTGTAGATACTGAAGCTGAGCAAAAATGAAAAGCTCCCCAGATATTTCATCTGTTGTGGAAATTGCCAAATACCATAATTGCAGAGACTTGATCAGCAATTTTTACAATAAAATTGCTAAAGAAAAATAAATTGTCAAATACTCTACAATGCAGGATATAGATTTGACGCAATTAGAAATGTTGGACTATTAATGGATGATTGAAAGAATGTTATACATTCAAGGGAAGGGCTCCCCACGCCCCGATTAGTGCATCTGTGATCCCATTGAGAATATGGGATACATTTTCTGCAGCGTGCAAATATATAATATTCAGGAGTTTGAGCACCTAACTTTGATTGTTTTATAGTGTGCACAAGGTATGTATGTAGCCATGATTGCAGTATAAATATTAGAGGGCTCAAAGAACGGACCACCCCCTCTTAAAGCTCATGCATCTCATTACCTGCTTGGAACTGTAGGTTTAGTAGTATGACCTATCTGGGTTTTTGTAGTACAAGCAAATTTAGACTGGCTGCAATTGAAATTAAATGCATAAATACCCCATTTGGGCTTCAGGTGTTCAGAATGTCAGGGTAACACTTTGGTGCAAGTGAAATACACAAATGCCATCTGGTATGCAAGACCTATCCCACTTTTTATTTTTATTATAGCGTGGCTAGCACATAAACACTTGTAGAAGCGCTCACAACCAGCGAAAATCAATGATTCAGTAAGTATTTAGAAGCCAGGAATTGAATTGTGCATGTAGACTTAAGACCATGGTGCAACTTCATTTAGAGTTTAATAGTGGTTAAATTGTGTATTGCATTTGTCAGCTGAAGATACTTATTGGATTAATCATTGTACAATGGTACTGGCCTTCATTCAGAGTACGTTAAGAATGTTTGCTTGGAATAGATTCATGTTCTCAGCTCAGAAGTTGGGTCGAAATGAGTAAAATATTCTAAGCAAACAATTTAGAGCGAGATGAGCCGAAGTGCAACACTGCAGTGTCTAAGGGCAGCTAGTTAGGACCTTGGTATGCTAGAATAGGTAATGTCTGTCTTTAAACCAAACATGTGCAAGTTGTGTTGATATGACAAAACATGCTTGACATGGCAGATTCACTGTGGGGGGCAAGGGGAGGCCTGAACCTGGACTGGGGCCCAGCGGGCAAATGAACAGTTTGGTAAGGTTAAAGTGATGTGCATACAAGATTAAGGCGATTCTGATGGAATACAAAGCTTGTGACAATTTTGACACCTAGCGAAACGCGATTGGTTGTGCTACAGATGGGAGCAGGAAGGCAATGAAGCTGGCCAGAGTATAATCTCTAGATAGGGTTGGAATGGACTTCAAGCCAGCCCTGGGAATAGGTCTACCATGCTGAGCATTTTTTGAATCCGGAAGTGTTGCACACATGCCGTAGTATTTCAATTTTGCAAAGCAACCAGGGACATACATTCTACATTTCCTGTATGAGTAATTTGGAACTTTGCTTAATGCATAGGACAGATTCCAGATTTGAAAGGCTACAAGGAAAGTGTCTCCATACTTGTGTTGAATCCGCTAGTCTTCAGCTTTGTTTATTTAGGTCACTGGTCGTCTAAAGTAGCAAACTGGGCATCATTGAACACTCATCCAATTTGTCTGCACCTGAAGCAATTCATTTTAGATCAGTTGAAGTAACAGAACAAAGGAATCGATTGATAACATTTCTGCCAATAGGCGACAAGCAGAATTGTTTGCCACAGTGAGACTGGTGTTCATTACTGTTGTGGTGATTATACCCATGCAAAACCGAAATGTTTACCATAAGAATATAAATTTGGTTATTCTTGAAGCTTTCAAAAGTCAGTAGCTGGTCCAAGTAGTATACTCTTGTACATATAAGTGTAATTAAAAGATGTGTTCATGAGATGACTGATTTTAAACTCGCATTCCCCATTCAGAGAAGGTAGTGGGTGGGTGCATGGCATTATAGTAGAGGGTATAGGTAGGCACCACTTATGTATTGTGTTATTAAATAATTCAATTTGTCGATGGTCCTTTTCAATTAATGTCTGTATTTAGAGCTACCAGGTCAAAAATAACCCAATGACACCAGGGTTATACATAGTCTGCACAAACAGAGTGGAATCCAACCTGTAAAACCCGAGCTCTTATTGCTCCCAAATGGGGCTAAAATCGTTGCTTGGTCAGATTCGAAGTTATATACAAATGTTTTGAAAATGCAATTTTAGTTCCAATAACTTCACTCTGTATTTTGTAAAATTATCTCCTTGTGTTTAATTTACACAATAAATCAAATGGCAAAGTCAAAATTCCTCTTCCTTGAGTACAAGTCAATGCATTTCAATGCTGAGCACCATCATCGGGGCTTTTAAATAAACATCAAACCATTGATTTTTATCTTACATGTACATTCATTTTTCATTTACAATTGAAATATACATACCAATTTGTGTAAATTGGAGGAGGGTAAAATAAAACCTTCATTAGTTCTGTTGTCATTAAATCATAAATCAAATAACCTTGTACATTCGCTCAGTCCACATACCTGGGCCTGTGCCTGTTAGAATCCTATTCGCCATAAATCGTTACACGTGAGTATAGATTATTCCCGCAAGTGTAAGATGTTGCTGAGAGTCATCTTACGGACTCCTATCATTATTACAGTCTTAACCGTGTGGTTTGATGCTTACCGTCACAGCGTCTGTTTCCGCGTTCAGTTTTCGTGCGAATGCAGACCTCGTCCATGGCAGTTAGTTGTATTTAATAGTAACCACAATGCGGCTGGCGTATTCCACCGACCAAGAATTGTCATGGACGCACCTTACGTCCCACCATACTAAATATATATTAGACTGAAATCATCCTTGCACAGCAAAGGGCACATTCTACTCTGAAAAAGTACACTAGTCTCTAATCTGTCCGGCAACAAAGACAATACCATCTGCTCTGGTTTAAATAAAAGCTGTTTTGCTGTTGACCGTGTTAGTTTCTTAAACGTCACTTCTGATTAGTTCATATCTCCACTAAAGTGTGCATGGTGTCACTATTTCCAAGCAACATTTAAAGTAATTCAATCATTTGGGCAACTCTGGTTCTTGTAGGCCAGAAGTCGGTCACACAGATGGAAACCCCAAGAGCGTGTGTACCTCGGGGCTCCAACGCAAGTGAACAAAGTGATAAAATGCACAAAGTTCTGAAACTGATACCAGACAAGCTATGTTTGACAGCGATAGCAAAATGAGGCAGCGTGAGCTAAATTAAGCATTCCGAAATCTCACGTGTAAAGTTCAGAGAGCAGTGTACTGATAACAGGTTACATCCTATTGAGTTGCCTGAAAGATTGAATTACTTTAAAATGCTCCTTGGAGGGCAGCAAATAGAATGTTTTTCATGTGGCAATGATGCAAGCTAATCAAAGGTGACGTTTAAGAAAAACGACCATGGTTAACAGCAAAGAACAAATTACTTCCCCCTGGTAATGTTCTTTCAATTGGATGTTCCTCCCCATGTATTCCTCATCTTGTGAATTCTCTCCAGCATCAGAATTTCTTTCCGACAGGGGGCACAGTGTGCTGTGTCATTGAGTCGATGTCCCTAGAGGGCCTCCAAGTGACCAGTATAAATAGCGCATGCAGCCCCTGTTGGCTACAGTTCTGTTTTTCCCCCCCACCTCTTTGAAGAGGAATTCCCAGGCGTACCTTAGACCATAGGCTCACAGAAAGCTTAAGTGTAAGGACAATTTGTACAGCGGGGTAGGCTGGGAGTGGTGTTGAGGAATACATGGGAGGGACATCCAATCCAAAGAACGTTACCAAGGTTAAGTAACTTGTTCTTCGAATGCATGGTGTCCTCACACGTATTCCTCATCCTCCGAGCCTCCCAAAGCAGTAATAATTTGGTGGTGGAGTACGAATAAAAATATAAGTGTTCTAATCATGGACGAATGAAGCACTGCTTTCTCAAATTGTCCTCCCCGACTGGAAGGAGTCAGTAGTGTCTCTAAAGTAGGAATAGACAACCAAGAGGCCATTGAACAAATGTCCAATTAGGACACCCGAAGAGCAGCAGAGGTTGCCATGCGCCTTGTGGAATGTGCTCTTAGGCCTTCTGGCAGAACCTTCCGGCGGATCCTTGCCTGCTAATCTGTAACATTCACCAATAGCCAGGATAATCCATCTGGATATGGTCTGTTTAGTACCAGTTAGTCCCAATTTGAAGCCAGAATAGGTCATGTCGGCGAATTCTAGCCATCTGGATCTGTAAAAACAGTCCCTTTTGGTCCCAGTCTAGGTAATCTTTCCTCCTTCCCCAGATGGGGGAGGTGGATAGAAAGTTGGTAAAGTAATTCCTTCGGTAAGAAAGAAGGTTTCACCTTAACTTTATGGAAAGCTGTAGGGGGGGGGGGGGGGGGGGGCTTACAGCACAGGGCCTGCAACTAGCTTACCCTGCGGGCGGACGTTATTGCAATAGGCAAAATATAATGTGGAATTGTAAGGTACATTAAATAGAACTGGTCGAAACGTAAGGCCTTTTAGAAATTGAACAGAGGGATCTTAAAATATGAAACCTCTGAAGAGCGCTTGAATAGACGAGGCCGGCAGGTAACCTTTAATTGTTAAATTAAAAGCACCAGATTTGCGAAACGATACAAAAAGGAACACACCATAGGCGTTGCATAGAAAGGGATCAACATTCTTATCCATGCACCAGCTGCTGAACTTTTTTCAACGGCAGTGGCACAAAGGTTGCTGGCCTTGTTGCTTTCAGCCACATCTCCATTACATCATCCAGAAGGTTCCAATTCTTGAATCTCAGCATTTCAGAAACCATGCGTGAAAGTGGAGTGTCTTGACCTCTGGATGGAGGGCTAGACCTTTCTCTTGCAAGAGACGATCCTCTTTGGGGAAGACACACTGGAGGGCAGATAAGACTTGTCTAGGAGGTCCGGGTACCACGTCCTCCTGGCCCAATCCGGAGCAATTAGGATCATGGATTTCCCAAACTTTCTCAGCCTCCTGATCATGTGAGGAATGACTGGGACTGGAGGAAATGTGTACAGGAGTGGCAACTCCCAGTCCATCACGAACACATCCCCTAGAGCTCCTCTTGGAGGAAATTCCCTAAACAGTTTACACTTCTGGTTGACACTGTTCGCAAACCTATCCACTTGAGGGAGTTCCCCAATGTGTGAAAATCTCTTGGACTTCCGGAGCTAGTTTCCGCTCTGCCTGCTCAGAGCCATCTGCTGCTGTGTTCTCTCCAGCTAGGCTAGAGAGGGCGGTTCCTTCTTGAATTGCCCAGAACCAGAGCTGCATCACCTCTTTACAGTGGTAGTGACCCTACACCTCTTGTTTAAGTAGTACATGGCCACTGTTCCTCATTATCAGGATATTCTTTCCCAGTACAGAGGGCAGAAAGGCCTTCAGCACTAGTCTGATTGCCCTCAGATTGAGACCAGCGACCGCCGCTGGTTTTGGCTCCCCACCCAGTGAGGAGTCAGTCACGAGTCATCTCTGGCCATGTCTGCCAAAAGATTCTCCCCAAGTAACTTGCTTCTTTCAAGGTAGGGCTCAATCCTCCATCCTCTTTGGGATTCAAAGTATGGGAGTACCAACCCTTGTTCCCTTCTGCTACAGGTACATGTTCTATTGCACCTTTCTCTAGCAGTGTCAAGATTTCCTGCACAAGGAGCAGATCCAGAATTTGGAAAGTTGCCCAGTGGATGATCTGGAAGCCTCCTTTGAAAAGGAAGGCAGTAACTGGGCTAGTTTCCAGTGCCCAAGCATCTGAAGTAATGCCTCACCATTCGTTCAGATGCTGAGTAAGTCTGCCTCCCACTGGACTCTCGAGTCAAGGCCTCTCGAAGCGGCCGAGGGTAAAGCTGCCACTGCTTGGGAAGGCCTAGCACCGCTTCCTCGTCCACCACAAGGGAATCTTCTCTGGCCTTGGCTTGTCCTCTTCGCTTGAATAGAACCAAAAGGACCTCCAGGAAGGTGAGCCCGGGTAGGGGGTGTTGAGGACATCTAATGGCAGCCCCAAGGGATTTAGCCATCGCTTGAGGTCTGTAGCTTTTCCAAACTCATCTGCCTTGCTGCCAAATAGCCTCAAGCCGTCAAAGGGCATGTTGAGTATCCTAACTTGCACATCTGGTGCAAACCCAGACTTAAACCACACAAATCTGCACAATACTGTGCTAGCCGCCATGGATCTGCTTCTGCAGTATCCAGAACTGACTGGAGACATTCACCCATTGCCTCCTGAACATCCTTGATTGCCAGGAAGCAGTCTTTCTTTGCCTTCCGGGATGCGATAGCTGCCATAGCTATGCAGTCCCACAGGGTAAAAATAAATCTTCAAAGTACAAATCACATTTGTTTTTAATGCCATACAGCCAGCCTTAAAAACCTTTTCGCCCAGTGATTCACCATCATCCCATCAGGAGGGATGGGTGGGTATGCCAAATGCTTGGGTAGCTGTAGCAGCATGAACCAAACTTTCTGGTATTGGGTTTTGAATACTGTGGGTTGCTGCTGAATGGTCTACTTTTTGGCAAAAAAAATAAATGCATTTACTGCATCACAGTTTCTGGTATCTCCCAATTTCCAGAGACCCTTTTATGTAATGCAGCATGGAAAGGTAATATTGGATTTTTCTGGGGACCTGGTCCAAGATGTCAGTCATATCTTGTTCAAAAAATGCATAGTCCTTATTCAGTTTTCTATGAGGAGTCCGCCTGTTCAGTTGGATCTAAGGTATGTAACCCACTCGCTGACTGAAGGCTGTCATACAAGACCCTTAATCTGGACTCCGAGATCAGCTCTTCTTGCACATTAGGGGTGCCGAATTATAGCCCAAAAAGGTGGTGCGTTATCAGAAGGTTGATCTTCCTCATAGATTGCGAAAAAAGTGTTTAGGTAAAGGTTTGAAAGTCTTTCCATGTCCCACCACTTGCCTTGACAATTTTGAAGTAATCATCGAAATTACCTCGAAGTCGGGAATCACCTTAGTTGGCATCCCAGTGCAGGGGAGTCAGTGTCGTTGGACACCATTAACTCAGCCGAGGCAGGGAATCACTGAGGTCCAAGGCAACCTATGATGCAGTTTCTTGGCCTTCATTGAAGGGCGTGAGTGACTTCTCGATCTAGACCGCTTTGCTTTTTTTTTTACATCAAGCTGAGCCCCTCGACTGCCTTTTTTGACCTTTTCGTGAACTCGCCAACTGCTAATTTACCTTCATGCTACCCGAGAGCCTTTTTGGTCATCACCTGACAGGAGCTGCAGTCAGAGGTATGATGCCCAGAACCAAGGCACCAGACATACGGGGGGAGTGGGGGGGGGGTGTCGACATCTTCAAAGCTTAGTCTTGCCTCTTCTTGAAGACTTACTTGATGCAGATGAAGACATTTTCATAAAGGAAAATAACGAACCGAAGCGTGCCGTGTTTCTCTCGAAGCCTTGGCTCGGAAAAACAGAACTGAAGACAACTGGCGCAGTGTGCTCTACTTATACTGATGACGTCAGTTGGAGGCCCTCAATGGCACACAGCGCCCCCTGTCAAAAAAATCCTCTGAAATTGGAGAGATAAGATAAATACGTGGGACAATCTGCTTGAAACATTTATTTATACCACAGAGCAGATTGTGTAGACAGAATAGACACTAATGCTCAGGAAAAGACTGGTGTTCAGGAATATAAAAAGCAGAATTTAAATTGTTAGATGTGTCATTCCCTGAAAGATTTCTGTATACTGAAGTTAGTCAATGAAGCACGCAGAATGGTAGGACAAGTATGGTGAATTCATGCACTGTAGATGTAACAAACTTAAGCACTCGCCTGAGGGCATCATGGCGCTGGAGGAGAGAGAAAAATCAACTAAACAATCGTGAAACAAGTTTTCAGTGCCTTTCTGTTCAAGGTGGTTTCAGGATCAGCAGAGACACAACCATCTGCACAAGTAGACTGACTCCTCAAAGAACAACATTCTAACACAAAGCTCAGGATTGCTCCGATGTCATCAATAGCTAGGATTCCATCAGTAGAACAAGGAATGGGAATCAGATAACACATTAACATATAATAGAAAAGACAAAATAACACTCCCCCTCCCTTATCTGAACACCAAATTTGTATTTACACAAAACAGTTTATAATATATGCAATTCAAACGATGACATTATATAGAGAAAAAGGCATCCGTTTGCTCAGCAATTTTACCTCCTCACCTTCGCAACCCTTGACAGGCTCCAGACCTGTCCACAATTTCACAGAACGGTCAAAACCTTGTACAACCTTAACCGGATCCAAATACAACAGATCACCCTTTTTCCTTATTCTAACTAGATCGCCCACTTCAACTATAGTCTTTCTTGGAAATTTCTCATTAACTTTCTCAGCACACTTCCCCTTTCGTTCATCCATATTCCTTTTCACTTCATCCACCACCTCATCCGTTTCTCTGGTCCGGCCTAACCAAGCTGGGGATAACAGTGTTACTGCTCCGTCCTCATTAATTCAAATGGACTCACTCTTGTTTCGCCATTAGGAGCCATCCGCAACTCATACATTCGTTCCTTTACCGCAACTTTCCTGTCCAACCCACACGCATTGGCATTCCTAATACCTTCCATTATACAGCGGTTGACCCTCTTGATCATACCATTGGCTTGAGGGTAATACAATGCAGTCTTTTTATGCTTGATTCCACATCTGTACATGTACTCTTGAAAGAAACCTCCAGTAAACTGTGGACCGTTGTCCAACACACTCCTTGGCAAGCCCTCTCTCAAATATCTCTTCCAGAAATGTTGCAATAGATTGACCCGTGACTTCTCTCAATATTTTGAACTCCGTCCACCTTGAAAACATATCTACTATGGCCAACACAAACCTACAACGACCTCTGCCCATATCCACTGGGCCCAAGATATCCATGGCAAGGTCTTGCCACACACCCTTCGGCCCTTCAACTCCTTTCACAGGTTGCACTACAGCAGATATGCCCTTCCCTGACTTTATGCAGTCTACACATCCTCCCACTGTTTTCTCAATCTCAGGGTCCATAACCGGCCACCAATAATCGGCCTTAATTACTCCCTTGGTTTTATACGTACCAATATGGCCTTGATGCGCAATAGCAATTAGTTTTTTCTAAAACGCACTGGAACAACAAGCTTATCCCATCAATATATTAGACCATTCTTCACAGATAATTCCTCTCACCTCCCACAAAGCCCACTCTTCTCCAGATAATCTTTTCTCTGGCCAACCATCCTTGATAAAAATTGTTATCCGCCTCCACATTTCATCAGACAACAATGCTTCAACCCATTCTTCTTTGTGAAGTACACCTTCGACCGTAGCAAATGCCATACTTTCAACTTCAACAGACTCCTCATCTTCCTAATCACTAATCCTTACTCTAGATGCATGATCGGCCTGCACATTGTCCTTACCGGCTACCACTTCAATGTTAAACTTGTGACATTGCAATATTGTCACCCAACAGGCAACTCTCCTTGAAACTTTGCCCAACCCTTTGCTTTCAAATATAGCCTATCGAGGTGAAGCGACAAAGCTCGCCCACCAATGCCAGAGCAGCGAAAAGAGGGAACAAAGCAGCAAAGTGTAAAGGCCGCGGGGAAGAACGGGAGAAATTGTTGCAGAGATATTCAGCACCTGGGCCATGCAGGGCACGGTGTACCAAGCAAAGGGCCTTGAAAGCAATGCACTTAGTATGTGGCAACCAGTGCAGTGAATGCAGCACAGGTGATATATGGGCCCCATGAGGGGAGCCAGTGGCAACACAGGCAGCCATATTTTGAGGTGTTGAAACCACTGTATCAAGCCCTTTGGTTGAGACAACTATAGGGAATTGCAATAGTCTTAAGCGGCTGAGCACAAGGGTAGCAACTACAGGAGGATGTAAATGAAGGTAACAGTGGGAGTACCTTCCTCAGAATTCTGAGATGAAAGTGCCTCGCTTTTCAGACAGCAGCAATTTGTGACTCGATGGAAATTCAGGCATAGACTATTACACGAAAATACCTCACCTCATCAGTGGGGACTGGAAGGGGACCCAAAGAAGGCCAGAAGGAAGACATCCAGAGTGAAGGATCAAGAAGAGAGCCCACCACCAACACCTCTGTCTTGTCTCCATTCAACCTAAACCAACTGCGGTTCATCCAATCTCCCCGGATGCAGGCACGACAACTCTGCCTGACCAAGATCTAAACAGATCAGTATCTGAGTGTCGGCATACGAATAGCACCTGACACCGAAGGAGATGAGACAAGAGGCCAGATGTAAATGTTGGAGAATAGGAGACAAGGCAGAGCCTGGAGGACCACCATAAAGAAGAGTGAAAGAAGGAGAAAAACAGAAGACAGTCTGGGTTCTCTTAACCAGGAATGAGGTAAACCAGGTGTGCACCTGGCCTGAAATGGACTTGAGCCAGGCGGTCCAGCAGGATGGGGTGGTCCATGGTGTGAAATGCCGCTGATGGATCTAATGAAATCAGGGCCGCAACCCATCCTTCATCAACCAGCCTGGCCATGTCATCAAAAATTGAGACCAGCACACACTTACCACGACCAGGCCTGAAGCCAGATTGGGCCGGATTGAAAAACCATGTCTATTCCATATAGGACAACAGCATGGGAGAAATCAGTGACAAGTTTCATGAGAACAATAATGAGATAAGGCACCAAAGGATCAAGTGAAGGTTTCTGGAGTAAAGGAATCACTGTGGCAGCCTTAATTTGACAGGACAATGCCTGTCTGGCATGAGTTATTGACTGCAGCTGTCTCACGCAACAGATGTCCTTCCTGACAGCAAGGGGAATAGCAGCGTTTGAAGGGGCCCCAGACTTAATACGCTGGATAGTAGTAAATACTGTTAACTCCCTTTTTGCCGTTGACAACTAGCCCTCTAAGGGTGTCTGGCCATGAGCATGTGTTTCAATCACAGTATTAAGTACAGTTGTTGTAGCCCTCGCAATATTGGTGCGTATAGTCTCAATTTTTGAAATAAAAGTTTGTGCCAATAAATCACAAAAAGTGGGGCTAACTGAGGGGTCAATAGAGCTGCGGATGAAAGATTTCACTCTAAACAGCGATTTGGGTTGACAGATTGAAAAAAGTTTTTGCTGCCAAAATAGCTGCAGAATATGCTGCCGCACATTAATATAATCCAAGACTTGGGTCATAAGCCAATTGCGGTCTGCCGGCCTCAGATAGCGACTTCAGATTCTCTGAGAACCAGGGTTCTGAAGGAAGTCTGCGAGGCTGGATAAGCTGTAGAGGAGCCACTATATCTACTGCTGCATGCAGCGATTGAGAAAACCCTAATAGAGTGGTTGCAGAGGCCTCACCACCTTTACTTTTGACTGTAGAGAAAAGAGTAGGTAGGTCAACTGAAAGCCAGTACCATTGCCATCTCTTCAAAGGCAGTCTTGTTGCATTTGAACCCCTGATCAAACCAGAGTACTGGCTCAACTGAAAGTGGTCAGAACTTTGGCCAGCACCACGTCAAGTGTGTTACCAAACTTGTGAGTAGCTTCCGAGTAAGACCAAAGTCCGCCATGGTATCGAAGAAGAGGCTAAGTGAAGGAATTTAATTTGGGGATTACATTTCAAATTGAGATCCTCTAGCACAACAAGGTGATCAAACTGGGTGTGCAAGTCCGCCACAATATCCAGTAAGGGCTCAAGAAAACCAGTGTGACCCGGGAGGGCGATAAGATAAGTGGCATATAAAAGTAGGATATAAAACACGCTAAGCAAGGCTTCCATTGCCTTTTATCACTGTAATAAGGAAGCATACACTGCAAGTGAGTGAAGATCCTTTATTGGTAACCAGCCTGAGCCAGCAGTACTCCGCCTACACAGCACCTCTTCAGTCAGCTTCTAACGGCTCTTAATGGAATCTCCCCTCTGAACAGAAGTAAACAGGACATCAGAGAAAGTTTCTACGAGGTAGAATTCCACTCAAGAGCAAAAGACACTTTACAACACTTCTCCCCTTTACCCACAACCGACGGCAAAACTACACACAGCTACCGCAACACACACATTCACCACAACACATGAGCCAAAATGCAGCAAGGAGGCAAAGATAGATAAGGACCAGAACAAGGACCTTAATGTAGCTCAAAAGAGGGAAAACATGACTAGAACAGTGCTAACAAACTATGGCACCCAAAACAATCATTGCACTTAGAAGGAACCTTCCTCATCCCGACAGGATGAGCATGACCCTGGACAGACAGACGGCCCAGTAAGGGAGGATGCCTCCTCATCACGTTCACACCTGAACAAGAGCAGTTTCACAATTGTGAGAAGGGGCCAGCATAGGAGGCACCTTAGCAGCCTCCCCATATGTAGAAGGGCATGGCAAGGGACACTCAACCATCGCCCCAGCATCGCCTACAGTGCAATCAGGCTCCCCCCATGCACCACCAGCAGAATCCATCTTGACCTTGTCTACCACAACCACACGGCTGAGACTCCATCTGGAGCCATCTTCAAGCTTGACGTAACCACGACCACACTTGACAACTAAACGTGGTTTCATATACTTGCCAAGTCCCTTCGCTGCAAACCTGGGATTCTTGATCTGGACCCAATCACCCACCTTGACCGGCAAGGGCTGCCTGCGGGCCAGTTGTTCCTGCAGAAAACGCTGTTGCCTGCACCGTACTCGATCTAAGACTTCTTGCATATCCACTTGTGATTGAACCCCACCACCCAGGGCAGGAATTCTCAATTTGGAGCCAGGTTTCCTCCCTCGCATCAACTCGAAGGGAGAATGACCAGTGTAAACGGAAGGAGTAAGTCTGTATGCTTTCAGTGACTCCGATACCACTGTCCCCCAGGGAAGACCATTGGCAAGGGCCAACTGAACCGCACCCTTGACGATTCATGCGTTCTACCAGACCATTAGCCTGTGGGTTATACAACGCAACCCTAAGACTTTACAACACTCCCATTTGTGAAGTAGGACGGTCAACATGGATAATCACAAAATCATCTGGTATGTCTTGAATCAAAGCAGGAGCTGTGGTCTCCTGCAACCATGTTTTTGTTAGAAAACTAACTCAGGATGACAGATCGTAACTGATATTTGCTGCATCGGCTGGCAGGGAACGCATATTACAGAGCAAGAGTCTTAAATCAAATTCAACAATCTTGGGGGGCGGGGGGGGACTTCAATACAGTTATTGACTGCCATGGATAGGAGTAGTACCAGACATTGCAGGAGGATGGACATGCATTCTCTGGCTTTACAGGATCTGCTGGAGGAACATAATCTAAAGGACTGTTGGAGGATTGACAATCCTTCAGTGAGAATATACTTTTATTCCGGCGCACATGCTACGTATTCCAGAATTGACATGGTTTTGATAGCAGGAGACATGTTACAAAACTATAAAAGGATTGATTTGGGTAATATTGTGCTGACTGACCATGCTCATGTTTCAGTGGATTTGAAGTGGAGTTACACTATGTGTAGATCTAAATCTTGGAGACTAAATACTATTTTGCTGGACAATCTAGAGGAGATGAACAAAACTGCAACTGAAATTGACTATTTTGTTGAGGAGAATTGTACTGGAGAAGTTGGATCTGACATGATATGGGAGGCAGTCAAGTGCACGGTTCGAGGTATGTTTATTAGTCTGGCGAGTGGTTTGAAGAGAAAATGGGACAATACACAGACTGTACTGGAGTTGAAGATTAGGGACTTCAGGGGTTCTGATGGTGGATCCTACGAGAGTGGACTTGCTTCCCTAGTTAAATAGGCTGAAAAGGGATTTGAAGGAGCGAATATCTATTTGGGTGAATAAAAAGTATTTCCATCAGAATTGTGCTTACTTTGAACATGGGGAGAAATGGGATCACTGGTTAGCGTATAGATTGAGGGCGTCTGAGCGCTCGATTAGGTCCATTACAGACTCCAGTGTTTAGACAGTTTGAGGATTTGTAGAAGAATGAAAACCATATTGACGCGGCGAATGGAGATTTTCTGGAGGGTATTCAAGTTCCAGATATTTCAGGGGAAGAGGCTACTTCACTGGAGGGTGATATCACGGTGATGAGGTCAAGAAGGCAATATCAAAATTGAATGTTGGAAGGTCATCGGGGCCAGATGGACTGCCAGTGGAATTCCATAGGTGGTTGCCTAATTCTGCGTTGACGCTTTTGACGGACATGTATATGACCTCCAAGGCTATGGGTATACTTCCTGACACTACTAGACATGCTACTATTTCTGTCTTATTAAAGAAAAGCAGGGATGAACCACTGGCGTCCAGTTACAGACCGATTAGTTTGATTAATGTGGACAATACGTTTTTGGCTAAGAATCTTTTGCCTAAATTGATAGATCGGAATCAGTCTGGTTTTGTTAAAGGTAGGATGACGTCCAGTAACATGAGGACACAGCTTTGTACTATTGCGAAAGCATCAGAGTTTTCTGACGACTCGGCTGTCCCATCACTTGATGCGGAGAAGGCATTCGATAGAGTTGATTGGCAATTCATGTTTAAAGTATTGGATAAAATGGGTTTTGGGATTCAGTTCTGTTCTTGGATTAAACTGCTGTATACCAGGCCTACAGCAGATACTAATGGTCAGAGATCAAAACAGTTTGAATTGGAACATGGCACGAGACAAGGTTGCCCATTGTCACCTTTGTTATTTGTGATTAGTATTGAATCTTTGGCTATAAGGTTGAGAAATGAGGGATTACTGGGCATCAATTGTTGGGGAATGCAGCAAAAAATGTGGTTATACGCGGACAACTTATTATTGGTCCTTAAGAACCGGAGAGTTGGTGCCGGTTCTTATGAACATTTGAGTCCTTTCACCAGTGCTCTGGATACAAGATCAATTGGGCAAAATCGGAGGTTTTACCATTGGTTCCGCTGTGCGACAAACTTATTACCAGGTTGGGTGTGGTGTGCTGATAAACTATTGTACTTGGGGGTTTGGATTTTGCCCAATGTTGCCGATTTTGTGAGTGTAAATAGGACTATGGTGTGCACTAATTTCAAATTGGATTTGGAACGATGGTGTTTGTTGAAGGTAAAGGGTTTGAAGATTGTGTCGACTCCTAGAGTAAACTTTGTTCTGAGTATGATACCAGTAGACATTGAGAAACATTTTTGGCGCAAGTTGGATAGACTCATGCAGGAATTTGTGGGATCGTAAACCTCCGCGTCTGAAAATTAGCTAAATGCAATTACCTTTATCTAAAGGTGGGCTGGGGGTCCCTAATTTCAAGGCATACCATCTGGCTTTTATGTCTCGTTATATATTTGCTTTTTTCAAATCGGAGCATGATGATTGGGTGTGTGCAGAGTCTAGCCATGTAGGACCTTGGTTGCCTGGGGCTGTGTTGACCAGTAAGCCACTTCAGGCTAAGATGGTAGGCCCACTGACCAGGAGTTTGCGGAACTCATGGGTGGCATTGTGTTTGTGTTTCAAGGCATTGAAAGATCCAAGTGCTTCCATTTGGCTGAATCCAAGTATTACACATGAGGGGAAAATTTTGTTCTGGCATTATTGGTACCTGGCTGGGGTGCGGTGGATTGGTGATCTGTTCAATGGCTTGAATTGGATGACTGCTAGGGAGATGCAGTTGAAGTTTGACATTCCTACTTTTCGCCTGGCAGATTATCGGAAGATCAGGGGGGCGGTGGGGGTGGTGGATATGGAGAAGAAAATCAATACAAACATGCTGGGTTGGGAGCCTGGAGTGAGTGGATGTGGCCTGGTTAGTTATGTTTATAGGCTGGTTGTGTCGAACTATCAGGCTAATGAGGCTTTAAGATTGGAATCGGAGAATTGGAGAAGATATTACGGAGGATGATTGGACGTGTATTTGTGAGAATGTGAAGCGGTGTTCTTTGAGTCTTGCAGACAGGTCGTGTCAAAGATTTTGAATAGGACATACTGGACGCCTGAGAGAATGATGAAGAGGGGAATGAGTGACAGCTCGGAATGTTGGGCATGTCTACACGAAGTGGGCACCTTTGAGCATATGTTGTGGGAGTGCTCAAGGGTGAGAGGTATGTGGTTTGAATTTGACCAGATCTGTGAAAGGATTCTTGAAGTGAAGGTTCATATGGATTTTAAGACCATAGTGCTGGGTAGTGGGGATTTGTTGGACGACCTGACTACTTCTCAGAAGAAATTGATCTTTTGTGGGGCAAAAGCTAATTTTGAGACATGTCTACCCGTTACTATTGAGGAATGGATTGCTGAGATGCATTCTTTAGCAGATATGGAGAGAGTGCTGTATCGAAGAGAAAAGATGCATTATTTAATAAGATCTGGGGCAAATTTCTGTTACTGTATTAGATTTGTTTTATTGCTTGTATTGCGACTCCAGGGGGAGGGGGGTTTTTCTAATGTATATAGTTAATGTTGATTTGCTGTGATTGCATGATGTTTGTATTTGGTTTGTGTTTTTGTTCATATGCTATGATGTGATTTTTTTTTTAAATAAATATTTTTTTTAAAAATCAAATGTTAAGATAGCAAAAGATGTAGGGTGTGAATGTGAGAGTTGTCCACGAGGGCTTGTGTAATTTTGGATTTGCTTAAAAATTACCAAACCGACACGGTAATGTGTTCAACAAGTTGTATTTGCTGAAGCTAATGTGTTGAAATTAACTATTTTGCACTGCATTCATACAATGATTTTAAATGTGTAACAATCCAAACTGATGAAATAACATTTTGGGATGTGCTACCTATGGGTATATACTCTTTAGGGCTTTGTGCGTTTTCAGCAAGAGTCGTAATGCACGTCTGCACTGCAACACAACACTGAACCCAATGCAAGATATTTGCATTGCTGGACTGTCAGCGAGACTGCTGCAACAGATCAGAGACAAGGGGGGAAACCTGCAACAATCAATTTAGTGCTGCGTTAAAATATTCAAGTGGGCAGCGTTTTGCCATTGGGTTTGTATTAGAAATGCAGGTGAACACATTTAGTTCATGAAAAATTAGTCTGACCACTCCAAGGGGGCGGGAAGTCTTGGAGGGCATAGGTTTCACTGCAGAATTCCACTCAGGTAGGCCATGGCAGTCGCTTACCAAGAGCTGCATAACCCAGTTTCGACTCCAATGTCCCGTCATACCTAAAGAGGTAAGCATATGTACTGGGGATTGGTGTACGTAATTTGAAGTTAGCTAGGGTACAATGATATTGCAGGGCTAAGGCAACACCTTCAGAGTGTATATGGATGCTTGGGGCCTTTTGATTACTGCAGTTCCCATCTTGTATGCAAGAACCTTAAGTGCATGAAGCAACGAGAAGACTATGCACATTTTCCTGTGACTGCTACGCCATCTATAGACTTTGTAAGTGAAAAAAAGATGGCCCTGTACCCCATGAGCAAGTCTTTCCCAGGTGTTCTGTAATCCAGGATACAAAAAGGGCGAATGTCGGCTATAGGGGTATACTGCAATTCAAAAGAATGCAGACCAGACAACAGTAAACCAATTAACAGAGTTGGAGACCCCCTTGAATGGGTAAAGCCAACAGTGAAAGAACATCCAGTCGGGCCCAAAGAGCAACGTGCTGGACTGCAACTACTTCACTCAACTTGTATCCTGCACAAAGAGGGGGTGGTAGAAGATTCACTAGGATAAAGAGAAAGCAAGATGTAAGCTAGATGCATTTTCCAGGACTTTTCCAACCTGACGCTCACTAAATGGGAAGGCCCAGTTTGATAGCCTGAAACTTCTAAATTGTATGCTTACTTGCTCTACCACCAAATATAAACTGGCAGTGGTACACCTGGTGATATATTGAAAGGTTAACCACAGAAAAGGTTTAGCAGTTGCCTCAACTGAATAAAAGATCAGATTCAATAGAAGGATGAGATGAGGCTAACTAAGTTGTGGTAGTTGGCATTGGATCTGCACCCTGCTAGTTCGTACAGAGAAACGGTGGCCTACATTTGCTGGACTCGATTGACAGATGAGGATTTATTCACAATTGAAAGGGAAGAGGAAACAGAACCTTGAAATAATTGAAGGGAAGGGAATGAGCTAGGTTGTGAGTGGTCGGGGGAAATCTGCTGAATTGACTTCTTACAGCTCACCCACAAAGGCCATGAGTTGGTATTCTTCCGTGGTCCAGTCGGTCTTCGGTTTAGTTCGTTTGCCAGGTGCTGGTGTTCCAAAGTAGTAGGGATGAGTGTTATTTCAAATGTGGTTTCCTTTGGAACCTATGTTTAGGAGTGTTCCTCCTGTGCATTATAGGGGGTTCAGGTATACACCGTTCACACCTTGTATTGGAGAGTTGACTGATCTAGCCAATGTCAAGTGTGCAAGGTCAGCCTTTGGCCATCCCATAAACTCATGGTACAAACCAATGTTCCTAGCAAGGGAACTGAAGCTGTAATGTGCTTTTTTTAATTAAGGGGGTTCATGACAAAACTGATCCATGGAGAGAGTTTACATTTGGGATCGGGAGAAGATTTCAATCCAATACTGAATGTGGTGCTCAACTGGCACTCTGAACGATTAAGTAGAGGGAGTATCTCCTCCAAATTATGACACCTGCAGAAGAAATATGGCATGAAAAGCTAAAGCGTGGAATACCCCCAGGGTAGGAATGACTTATTCATAAACAAAAAAAATCTTCCCTAGAGCAAGAACTCCAAGGTCACTTAGCAAGGGAGGCGAGTCGGGGCGTTCGAGAGCCCGGCCAAAAAGTCCACTCTTGCTTAAGCTCTGCAACACCGCTACACAATCTGACAGTCCAGTGACACAAAGCTATCAGAAGATCAGATATAGTGGCCTGCTTATGTGGGGGTGCGAGTGTGGAGGAGGCTACCCTCAAACCTTGGATCTGCCTGCGGGGAGATACTTAGCCTGCAGTATTGTTTCATCTGCACCCGAGGATGCTGGTGGTTCGTTGTGGGCGTTACATCATCCGCTATTGTCCAGGGGACCCGCTGGAGGAGCCCTGTAATGAGGTAAGACTGCAGGGACGGGCAGCTGGGACGTACCATGACTGCATGGAGAGAAGTCCAGAGCAGGAATTATGCATGCTGAGGGGAAAGGGTGCCTGATGCAGTGGTGTTGGTGGGATCGTCGCTCTGGGTTCCAAGGTGGTGGTAGCCAACCCAGGACAAATTACTATGAGGTGTCCATTGCAGGGTTGAGGACTTACATTCCCCCTCACAGGACAACAGCATGGCAGTAGCTGGCCATGAGCAGGCTTGCCATCCGGCACAGTACCACAGTTGGATCAGAACAGTGGAGGCAAGCGCAAAGAGCATCCACAGATGATGTGCGAGTGGTGCTGGAAGCTAAGAAATAAGGGAGACTGGAAAAGGAAGCTGGAATGACTCTAGTCTACCAGTGGACCACAATCCATAACCTTGGGCTCAGAAAGTAAAAAATGGGGCCCGAGCCCCAGTGGTGAGGTGCTCGCCTGGTTGACAGGTGGATGCCCTGGCTGGCCCAGTTCACCTTGAAGTGGCCCCCTTTAGCAGCGAGTTGAATAGCTAGAAAGGAGACTTCTAGGAGCCCTGGGAGTTCCATCATCCCGCGGACCACTGAGTCCGTTACTGAACCTTACACCCTGCAAAGGGGGATGGGGAGAGAGGGACCACCAATGCTGCTGCTTGAGGTTAAGTAAATTTTGCGTCTGGCACTCTTCTACAGCCGGCGTACTAAATGGCAAACTGATAAGCACCAATCTAAACTTCCAGTTGAAACAGCCACCCCAGGTAGAAAAGCAACTCTGCAGGGGGGGTGCCTTCCTCTGTCCCACAGACACCCAGCCAAGCAGGACAACTGGAGACCGGCAGCATCGAAGAGATGTCTATGTAACTGCGAGCAGGGATGCATTCTCTTGATACCAAGCTTGAATCACTTACCTGTAAGGGTAAACACATGAAGGTTTGCCGAGACAAAAATAGGGAGGTGCTGGTTGAGGCATAAGTGTGTCTTGTCCATCGAGGATGAAACAAATTTGAGAAGGGAGATCATCCAGCTCAGGAACATACTGAAGCAAGAGATTCCATGTATGGAAACACTGGTGGAACTCGCTGCTCAAAGGTTCCGGGCTCCGATTGTTTATCCTCAGTTTTCTTGGTCGAATGCACAAAGCCATTCCAGGGCTCCTGCTCGGGATACAGCGCTTCACCTAGCATGGCAAAAGGTTACCTGGTTTACAGAGGCGCTCGGGTCCAAATCTACCTGGACTTTTCGAATAGAGTCCAAGCCTTGTGCAAGTTCTACAATGATATTTAAAAAAAGTGATCTTTCCAGGTCAACACTGCCACCATCAGCCAGAGACGCTGGTTGACAATGCCCAAAAGCAACAGGAATGCTTAATTACACTGAAGATCCCTTACTGATGCCAGCTGAGAACAATGTGGGTGGGAGGGAGAGGGTACTGGATGGGTCTGAGACCTCCCTGGTGAACTACACATGTTCAAGAGTTTAAAATGGATGGGGATATATAGTTGAGTTTGCGGGCGGGGATGAAATTGGGATGTGGTTGATAGTTGTGTTTATATGTTCTTGTGTTTAGGACATCGAATGTACCATCCATCATATTAGGATGTGACAGAGCTCTCTGCAATCAATGAGGCCCAGGCTGGAGGGTCTCATCCTGGTGGGCCAGAGGTGTCTTGTTGGCTATGGCTGTTATAAATGCAAGGTGCTAAGGGGATTCTGCTTCTGACATGGTGTCTGCAGCCTGAACTGTTTTTCAAAAGAATGGGTATATTCCACTTGGCCAGGAACCGGGTGGGTGCTGCATGCACTTAGCCCCCAGATAAAGGAACACGATTTGCAAAACAAAAGGGCTGCCATCGATACTACTCGTACTCAGGACACTTTATCTGGCTTCACAAATTAAGTTGGCTTCTGGAAGTGGCCCGGGATTCTGAGGGCAAGTCCCTGATGGTTATGGGCATCCTTCAAATTTGCACTTTCAGGTTGGTTAATGGTTATGCCCCAAATGTAGACGGCCATAAGGGATTGAACAGCTATTCCGACAGCCAATATAACTGTATGGGAAGAGGGGTTGTCAGTGCTGATCCCCGACGAGTCCACAGGCCGCTTGTCCAGTACTACAGATGTGAGCTTAAGTTGGAATGCACGTTTCAATTGTCAGTACATCACTCTTCATCCCGTATGGACTATATACCAGTGGCTGGCTCAGGGGCTTGATGGGTGGCAAAATGTGAAATCCTGGCCTGCAGTGATCACTCCCTGGTGTTTGTACACATTGAGGTTCCAGGGACGCCAAGGAGTACATTGCGCTGGACCTTTAAGAGCAACGCAATGACGGACGCACTGAGATACAAGAAGGAAACACTTTAAACATTTTATGGAAAAAAACTGGCTTCTCCCCCCAAACAGTATGGCAAGCCTTCAAATATGTTGTAAGGGGCGGGATCTGTATTGCTAAAGAAAGTGGTCAAAGGAACACAGCATCGAGAAAGATGGGGACAACTCGGACAATCTTAAACTTATCCAGATTCAAGAAGCATTGCAGTGGTTCCAAGAGACTGCACAAAGGGAGGTAAAATATATGGTCATGAGGTCCGCTGCCAGGCAGTATGGGGAGGGCCAGCAGCCAGGGAAAACATTGGCTTATATAGCATGCACCGAGAACCCCAAGACACATACATGCCAAGAAATAATGCAAGGGTGACAATACACTGATGCAGCCATCACGAGGGTTACTATAGCCACTTACACATTTCAGTCCAGACTCGACAGCCATTGATGGAGGGTAATTTGCACTATACTAGTTTATACTGCAATGGAAAGGGAAGCACTCCACAGCACCATTACAATGCAGGAGGTCCTAGCTGTCATTCTCGAATTGCATGGTGGAGGAGTGTATCCAGATGGGCCGACAGCCTTCTAGACACTTGCGGTGAAGTTAACCCTGCATCTGCTTCAAGTTGATCAGCAGACGGTGCACTCCCGGACATCATTTAGTGAGGCTCTGGTGACACTGCTACTCAAGCCAGGGAAAAATACCTCTGGATGTTCACCCTACCGGCCAATCTCCAGAATAAATACAGAAAACTAAATATTGGGCCAAACCCTAGCTACCTGCTGGCCACCTAGGATGTCTAGGTGCGTCAAGATCAATCTGGTTATATCCTGGAAGATAAACTTGAGACTCTGAAGAGCCTTGGTTTTTTGCCAGAGTACCCAAATAGCCCAGTAATAGCAGCCTTAACTGACACCAAAAAAAGACTAACTCGATTGAGTGGACATTTTTATTCGAGTCTTGGACAGGTGCCATTTTTACCTCCCTGGTGTCACCATCATAGACACAGCAAGGCTTCTCATCAACCAACATCCCATTGGGCAGAGGCACAAGACAGGGATCCCTGCCATCTCCCTTAGTCTTTGTGCTGGCAATAGAATGCCTGGCCAAATTAAGTCAGAAGGTCCCCAGCTATACAAACACGTTCTTCGTGTCGCTGTATGTGGATTACTTGATACTTTACATACAAAAACCAGAGCCCTATATGGCACCCATTATGGTGGATGTTCTGGACTTTGCCCGTTACTCTTACTTCGAATCAATGCTGGGAATCAGTCCTATTCCTGCTCATGTAGTGTGGTGACATTCTCCGATGTGTGGGGATTCCAGTGGCATAGTCAAACATGTGGCATCTGCAGGGCTGGGTACTGGCCAGGAGACCAGATATTGAGGGAAAATGATGCTAAGGAGTTGGAGTGGGCCGAGGAGGCAGACTGGTGGGTGAAACAACCACTTTCTTTATAGGACACACCTATTGAAAATGTTTTTTTTGCCTCATGTTCCTCTGATGTGGACTGAGGCCTTTAAGTACAATTATCAGCTTTATTGGGGGGGGGGCAAACTGTACGGATGGGTGAAGTTAGTCAACCCATTAGAAAGGGGAGGACCCATTTGGATGCGCAGGCTCATTTTGTATCCCATTGGTACTCCCTGAAACCACATGGTCTAGGCCCCAAGGTCCAGAAAGCCAGTACTTAACGGCAGTTCCTACAACCCCGACCTAAGGCAAGTAATATGGTAGAAAGCAAGTTCATGGCATGGTAAAACTGCCTCCATTAACCCCTGCTGCCCATCATTCATACACCAGAGTTTCAGCTCATTGTGAAAAAGCTTAGTTCAATGCATGAGCAATCTGACGCTCAGGAAATTCCAGGATTGAGATATCAGCTCATGCCACTTGACAAATGAAAGGAGTTGGGGGTGGGAAATGTCTCAGCATTCGATTACTTTATTTCAGAAACAAATATTCAAGGGTCTTTTTGGGTCAAGCCCAGGTCAACTAGAAGAACAAGTTGCTTACCAACTAACATTCTTTCCAAAGGATGTTCCTCCCACGTATTCCTCATCTTATGATAATTCGTTATCTCCAGCTTTGCTGCTTCGGAAAAAAGGGCGCTGTGCTCGAGGTCGTGGCGTCGATTGTCCCTCGACAGACTCCGTACCGTGTCGACGTCACTGATGGTATAAGTAGCTCGAGCCGTGTCCGTTGCTCCAGTTCTGTTTTTTCGATAAACATAGGAACACCCAGGCGTGCCCCATGACTGATGCACACTTCGTGAGAGGAAAGTGTAAGAAAACGTAAACTGTACTGCTGGGTAGGATGGGGTCGATGAGGAATACGTGGGAGGAACATCCAGTCGAAAGAACGTTACAGTTGGTAAGTAACTTGTTGTCCTCCCACGTATTCCTCATCTTATGATAGACTCCCATAGCAGTAGTAATTTTGGAGGTGGGAGTATTAGTTTTCATGGACAGAATGCAGAACTGCCTTGGCAAATAAACCCTCATTTGAGGAGGCAGTATCCAAACAGTAATGTTTTACAAAAGTGTGTATTGTTTTCCAAGTAGCAGCTGAACAAATATCTGCTGCCGGGACTCCCCTCTTTAGAGCCGTAGAAGTAGCCATACCCCTTGTAGAATGGGCACGTCGGTGGTGGGTCTTTTCCTGCTAACCTGTAGCATTCAGTTATGGCTAAGATGATCCAGCGGGATATGGTCTGTTTTGTTACAGATAATCCTAGTTTATGACCAGTATAACCCACAAATAGTTGGTCATCTTGCCTCAATTTAGCCATTCTTGAGATATGGAAAGTAAGAGCCCTCTTGGGATCTAGTCTGTGCAATCTCTCCTCTTCCTTTCCCAAATGAGGAGGATAAAAAGTTGGTAATTTTATCTTTTGCGACAAATGGAAGTATGAAACTACCTTTGGTAAAAAGGAAGGTTTAACTTTAAGGACTACGGTTTGCATGAGAGCCTGAAGTTCACTAACCCTGCGGGCTGATGACAAGGCCACAAGAAGTACAGTTTTTAATGTTAAGGGCCTCAATGGGCAGGAGTGCATAGGCTCAAAAGGTATACAAGTCAAGAATTTTAGTACTAGATTTAAGTCCCAAGTTCAGACATGGTACTGGGGGGGTATACATTAGTGAGCCCCTTTAAGAATGGAATGATCAATGGAATTTTGAAATATGAAACCTCTTCTGAGGTGCGCTTGAAAATGGTCAGCGCAGCAAGGTATCCTTTAATTGTCCCTATCTGGAGCCCCAGATTGGCTAGATGCAGTAGGAAAGAAAGCACCATTGGGGTGCCACATTGAAAAGGGTCCACATTCTTATCTTTGCACCAGTTACTGAACTTGTTCCAGCGACTTCGGTATAAAGATTTTGTTGCTGGCCTTCTGGCCGAAAGCAAGATCTCCATTAAGTCATCCGGAAGATCCCAATCCTTGTATCTCAACCTCTCAGAAACCATGCATGAAGGTTGAGTGTCTTGACCTCTGGATGGAGAACCCGACCTTCCTCTTGCGAGAGAAGATCCTCTTTGCGGAAGACGTATTGGAGGGCAGATGGACATGTCTAGAAGGTCCGGGTACCACGTCCTCCTGGCCCAATCCAGGGCAGTTAGGATCATGGTTTTCCTGAACTTTCTCAACCGCCCGATTACTTGAGGAATCACGGGGACTGGGGGAAACGCGTATAGCAGTGGAAACTTCCACTCACTACGAAAGCGTCTCCCAGAGCTCCTCTGAGGAAATTCCTTGAGCAGTACTGCTCGCACTGGCGAACAGATCCACTTGAAGGGTTCCCCAAAGGGCGAAGATCTCTTGAAGGACTTCCTGAGCTAGTTCCCACTCGTGGGAGACTGCTCTGCCTGCTCAGAGCGTCTGCCGCCGTGTTTTGCTCTCCGGCTAGGTGAATTGCCGAGAGATTTCTTCTCGTATTGTCCAGAACCAGAGCTGAATTGCCTCTCTGCACAGTGGTAGTGACCCTACTCCTCTCCTGTAGAGGTAGTACATGGCCACTGTGTTGTCCGTCATTATCAGAACATTCTTTCCCTGTACAGATGGCAGAAAGGCCTTCAGCGCTAGTCTGATTGCCCTCAGCTCCAATAGGTTGATGTGTAGTTTTGACTCCGATGGAGACCAACGACCGCCGATTGTCAGATCGTTGGTGTGTGCTCCCCACCCCGTGAGTGAGGCGTCCGTCACTACGGTTATCTCCGGCCATGGTTGCCAAAAAGATTCTCCCTTGAGAATGTTGTTGTTGCAAGCCCACCATAGTATATCCTGAGCAACTGCGCTCGGGACTTGCAGAAAATCCGACATATTCCCTGAGAACTGGGCCCACTGAGTTCTAGTGCCCATTGAGGGGGATCTCATTCTGGCCTCTGGTACTAGGAAAACGCATGAGGCCTAGCAACCTGAGAAAATCGAAGGCGGGTAGACATTGGGCATTCTGGAACTTGTTACCATCTGCAGAATGTGGAGAGCTCTCACCTCAGGAGGCGAGGCTTTTCCCGAGGAAGTGTCCAAGACTGCTCCGATAAACTGGAGCAGTTGGGATGTATCATGTGGGACTTCTTGAAATTGAGGGAGAAGCCCAGTTTGTAAAGGAAATGGCAGGTGATCGAAAGATGTTCCCGAGTCTGTTCTGGAGAACATGCTCTGATCAACCAATCGTCCAGGTAGGGGTAGACGTGAATCTCCTCTCCTGAGACTCGCTGCCACAACCGCCATTAGTTTGGTGAAAACCCTTGGGGCGGAGGTCAACCCGAATGGCAGAACTCGAAACTGATAATGAGAATTGCCAATCGCGAACCTCAGGTACTCTGTGCCCTGGATGGATTGGCACATGAAAGTAAGCATCCTGAAGGTCCAATGATACCAACCAGTCTTGGAGTTGTAGAGCCTGAAGGATCTGAGAAAGGGTCACCATCTTGAACTTGTCCTTCCTGAGGAACTTGTTCAAATTTCTTAAGTCCAAGATGGGTCTCAATCCTCCGTCTTTTTTTGGAGGAGAGAGTATGGGGAGTACCAACCCCTGTTAGTCTCCGCTACAGGTACCTGTTCTAAGGCACCTTTCTCTAGCAGGGTTAAAATTTCCTGCAACAGGAGCGGGTCTGGAATTTTTACGGAGTTGGCTCCCGGTGGATGATTGAGGCCTTTTTAGAAAGGGGAGACAGTAACCTTGAGCTACTGTTTCCAGTGCCCAAACATCTGAAGTAATGCCTCGCCATTCCTTCAGATGTTGAGATCCTGCCTCCCACTGGTGTCTTGTGGAGAGATTTGGAGGCGGCTGCAGGAGTGGCTGAGGGCAAAGATGCCGCTCCCGAGGCTGATTTCGCACCTCTTGCTCGTCCACCACGAGGGACATTTTTTCTGCCTCTTTGAGAAGCCTGTCCTCTTACTCTAAATTAGTAGCGAAAAGAACGACCTCTCCAGGAAGATGATCCTGAATAGGTTTTCTGAGGCTGGCGCATGAAGGCACTAAGATTTAGCTGCCGCTTTCGAGGTCTGGAGTTTTTCTAGGCTTTCGTCAGCCTTACTGCCAAATAGCCTCGAGCCATCAAAGGGCATGTTAAGGAGTCTGGATTGCACATCCTGTGCAAACCCCGACTTCCTCAACCACGCAAATCTGCGCAACAGTGCTTGTAGCCATGGATCTGCTGATGCCATCAGCAGTATCCAGTCCAGACTCGAGACATTCCCCCATTGCCTCCTTTCCGTCTTTGACTATATTCAGGAATCCTTCCCTTTCCTCGCCTTCCGGAATATGCTCAGCCGCCGCCGAAATACAGTGCCACAGGGTATGGGTAAACCTGGCCAGGGTACAGGTGACATTTGTAGATTTCAGGGCCATGCTACCTGAAGTGAAAACTTTACGGGGCCAGGCATCAACTTTCTTGTCCTCTCTATCCAGAGGGATAGAGATCTGCAGTTTGTTTTGCTGTGGATGCAGCCTGAATAACCAGACTTTCTGGAGTCGGATGCCTGTTTAAATATTCAGGATCCGTACCAGCTGGTCTGTATTTCTTTGGGAAATTACTATTTGTAGCAGCAATGCTATCAGGATTTTCCCAATGTTTTTCTACTGCTCTCTGAAGAGCCCTATGAAAGGGGAGAACTGGGTCTTTTTGGGGACCTTTGACAATTATATCTGTCATGTCGTCCTGTTCAAACACGGGTGAAGTGTTACACCCCCACCCCCACCCCCCGAACCCATGTCTTCTACTACCCTGTTCATAAGACCTCTGTACCCTGAGTCTGCATGTTCTGCAGGGTCAGGTTTGGCTAATTATAACTCTGGGGAGGTGTCAATTCCACTAGCAGAGTGTAGAGTATCACTCAAGTCTCATTCTAGATTCCTGATCAATGAGTTCCTCAGGAACTTGTCTTGTGCCATATGAAACTCCAAAGGGAGTGACTTAGTCTTCCTCAGAGCCATATTCCTCATAAATTGAGGACATCGCTTTAAAAAAAGCCTGTTCTGGGCAACGGAGTAAATCTTTCTTCCTCAACAATTTCCTTCGAAGGAATAGAAAAATCCTTCGAGGTTGTCGACGGGAACTTCGAAGACGACTTCAATACAGGTGTCGAAGACGCTCTTGGCTTCGATGCCGAAGCAGTCGACGCCGATGACTTGAGCTTTTTATGAGGCACCAGAGATGTGCTCGACTCTCATGGAGTCACTTTCGACGACTTGGCGTCGACTCTAGTATCTTTGATACTACTGGCTTTCGACCTCTGTCGTCCAATGGAGTGACCTTAGAGAAATGGCTCTTTCGAGGGGGTCGGGCCGCATTCTTGAAAACCTCCATCATCTTTTTACGGAATTCCTCCCATTTTCTAACATCGAATTTCTTCGGTCGACTCAGAAGATGACGAGGGAGATCTATGTCTCCTCTTCAGTTTTTTTGACGAGGAAGGAGAGTGTCTCGATCTACTCCTAGATCAATCTCTTGGAGTGCCTATGTCAATCCGATTCTTTCGAATTGGTCACCTTATGTTTTTTGGACACAGCCTTCTTAGAGGCTACCCTCCCCACCGACAGTTTACCTCTCCTCTCATGAAGGGCCTTCTCGGTCATGGACTGGCAGGAACCACAGTCGTCGGTTCGGTGACTAGAACCGAGACACCAGAGACTCGGTGAGGATCTGTGATCGACATTTTCGATCCACTCCTTGAACGCAGTCTTGGGTGTTGAAGGAGTCGAAGATGACTTTCACGAAGAAAATCTCGGAGCGTGCCGTTCACGATAGCAAAGCGATCGGAAAAACGGAACTGGAGCAACGGGCGCGGCTCGAGCTATTTATACCATCAGTGATGTCGACACGGTACGGAGACCGTCGAGGGACAATCGACGCCAAGACCGAGCAGAGCGCCCTCTGCCGAGAAAAATATTTTCCGAAGCAGCAAAGCTGGAGATTAACAAATTATAAGATGAGGAATACGTGGGAGGACACAATCCATTCGAAGAACAAGTTACTTCTTACCTTGTAACGTTCTTTCGATGGGATGTTCCTCCGACGTATTCCTGATCTTTGATAGATCTCCCAGCTTGCTGGCCTCTGAAAAAAAAAAAAAAAAAAAAAAAAAAAAAAAATTCAGTAGAGGGCGCTGGGCGTCGACGTCACTCGACGGCCTCTGTATCGGCGCCGACGTTATCACGCGTATAAATAGACTTGCGCAGCATCCGTTGCTCAGTTCTGTTTTGACGTTTACAGTTTTACATGAATTGGTTATTGACCTTGAAGGAGCGTAAGCTGCAACCACAAGGGAAGTATTACTGCGGGGATGGATGGGAGGGGCGATAAGGACTACGTTGGAGGAACATCCCATCGAAAGAACGTTACAAGGTAAGCAGTAACTTGTTCTTCGAAGGGATTGTGTCCTCCGACGTATTCCTTATCTTTGATAGACTCCCAAAGCAGTGGTGTGTAATTGGAGGTGGTAGTAAAATGCCATGTTTCCTTTTAGGAATGAACCGAATGTAATACGGCTTTGCCAAACCTAGTCTCTTGAGGAGGAATCCAGGTTGTAAAATCTTGTGACGGTATGTGCGGACGACCATGTGGCAGCGGCACATATGTCTTGAACCAGAACCCCTCTTTGGAAGGCCGAGGAGGCGGCGATACCCCTAGTTGAATGAGCCCCAAGATTTTGAGGAGCCTTTCCTGCTAGTTTGTAACATTCCAGGATGGCCAAAATAATCCATCTGGAAATGGTTTGTTATCGGTAGTCCTCATTTGTGCCCCGAGTAACCTACAAACAGTTGACTGCTTGCCTAATCCTTGCAAGTCTGCTGATGTAAAAGCTTAAAGCCCGCTTTGGATCCAGCCTATGTAGCCTTTCTTCCTCTTCCCCTCCCCCCCCCCCCGGATGGGGAGGCGGATAGAATGAAGGTAAGGTAATTTTTTGAGTGATGTGGAATTCAGAAACCACTTTAGGGAGGAAATTAGGCTTCACCTGTAGGACAACTATTTAGGAAAAATTGTATGAGGGGGTTTACAAGATAGAGATTGTAATTCGCTCACCCTTCTAGCAGATGTTAAAGCCACTAATAAGACAGTTTTAAGGGTGAGAAATCTTAGCGAACAAGAGTGGAGTGGTTCGAAAGGAGTACCCATCAGGAAATTTAAGACTAAATTTAAAGTCCCATAAAGGAACCTGGAAAGGTCTTGGAGGGTAGACATTAGTTAATCCCTTTAGAAATTGTATTACTAAGGGTAATTTGAAATACGAAGGCTCCTCTGCAAAGCGCTTGAAGATCGATAGCGCTGCGAGATAGCCCTTGATAGTGCCAATTTGAAGGCCTGAATTTGCCAAGTAGAGTAGAAAGGATAACACTGTTGGTGTACCACATGAAAAGGGGTCGATATTCTCTTCTCTACACCAGCTGCAAAATCTGTTCCAACGGCAGCGGTATAGAGACTTTGTTGCTGGCCTTCTGGCTGAAAGCAATACTTCCATGACATCATCAGGGAGGTCCCAATCCTTGTATCTCAACCTTTCAGAAGCCAGGTGTGAAGGTTGAGGGTTCTGATGTCTGGATGGATAACCTGACCCCCCCCCCCCCCCTTCTGTGAGAGAAGATTCTCCTTGACTGGAAGACAGATTGGAGGGCAGATGGACATGTCCAGAAAGTCCGGGGACCACGTTCTCCTGGGGCAATTAGGATCATGGTCCTCCGGAATCTTTTCAACCTCCTGATCATTTGAGGAATGACAGGGACTGGTGGAAACGTGTACAGGAGTGGAAACTCCCAGTCCACTACGAACGCGTCCCCTAGAGCTCCTCTCAGGGGAAATTCCCTTGAACAAAACTGTTGGTACTGGTGGCAAACAGATCCACTTGAGGGGTTCCCCAAATGGCGAAGATCTCCTGAAGGACTTCCTGAGCTAGTTCCCACTCGTGGGAGACTGTGCCCGGCCTGCTCAAAGCGCCCGCCGTCAAGTTCTCCTCTCCGGCTAGGTGAACTTCCAATAGAGCGATTCCTTCTTGAATTGCCCAAAACCAGAGCTGCATTGCCTCTCTGCACAGTAGCAGTGATCCTACGCCTCTTTTGTTGAGGTAGTACATGGCCACTGTGTTGTCCGTCATTATCAGGACATTTTTCCCCTGTACAGATGGCAGAAAAGCTTTCAGCGCTAGTCTGATTGCGCTCAGCTCTAACAGGTTAATATGTAGTCTGGACTCCGATGGAGACCAACGACCGCTGATGGTTAAGTCGTTGGTATGGGCTCCCCACCCCGTGAGTGAGGCATCTGTGACTACTGTTATCTCCGGCCATGGTTGCCAAAACAGTTCCCCTTCAAGATGTTTTTCTGGCAGGCCCACCACTGAAGGTCTCGAGCCACCTTGTCCGGAACCTGAAGGTCTGTCATTCTCCCTGAGAATTGTGACCACTGAGTTCAGTACCCACTGAAGAGATCTCATGGCATAAGAAGATGCAGGATGCCATGAGACCTAGCAACCTCAAAAAGTCGAAGGCTGGGAGACGTTGGGCATTTTGAAACTTGGTGACCATTTGCAGGATATCTTAAGCCCTCACCTCTGATGGCGAGGCTTTTCCCAGGGAAGTGTCCAGGACCGCTCCAATAAACTGGAGTCTCTGATGGTATCATCTGTGACTTCTTTAAATTGAGGGAGAAGCCCAGTTTGTGAAGGAAGTGGCATACATAATCTAGCTGGATCTGAGCTTGTTCCGAAGATACAGCTCTGATCAGCCAATCGTCCAGATGGGGGTAGACGTGGATCCCTTCCCTCCTTAGACTTGCAACCACTACCAACATTAGCTTGGTGAAGACCCTCTGGGCGGAGGTCAGCCCAAATGGCAGAACTCGAAATTGATAATTGAGAGCCGCCAATTGCGAACCTCAGGTATTTCCTGTGTTTGAGATGGATTGGCACATGGAAATAAGCATCCTGGCGGTCCAGAGATACCAGCCAGTCCTGGAGCTGGAGGGCCTGAAGGATCTGAGAGAGTTGCCATCTTGAACTTGTCCTTCCTGAGAAACTTGTTCAATTCTCCTAAGTCCAAGATAGGTCTCAGTCCTCGGTCTTTCTTCAGTATGAGAAAGTAGGAGGGGGGGGATTGACGAGTACCAGCCCTTGTTCCTCTCCACTACAGGTACCGGTTCTATGGCACCTTTCTCTAGCAGGTCTACAATTTCCTGCAAGAGGAGCGGATCTGGAACTTTCAGAGAGCTTTTCCCCGGTGGATGACACGGATGCGTAGAAAAGGCAGGCAGTAACCTTGGGCAACTGTCTCCAATGCCCAGGCATCTGACGTAATAGCCTGCCATTCCGTCAGATGTTGAGTTAACCTGCCCCCTACTGGTGCCTTGTGAGCAAAGTCCTCAGAGCAGTTTGAGGCGGCTGATGCCGATGCCGAGAGTAAAGGGGCACCTGCTTCTGCGGCTTTTTTACCCAGTCCACCTCGGGTGAATTTTTTCTGACCCCTTTGAACCGGCTGTCCTCGCCTTTTCTGAATGCGGAATAGAAGCTAAAGGACTTAATTTTGCATTTTTATATAGCGCTACGAACCCTCCGGTATCCAAGCGCTGCTTATTATTACCCACGGTGTGTGGTGCTCATTTATCAACCTCAGAAGGATGAAAGGCTGAGTTTGGCCCCGCCGGGATTAGAACCTGCGTTAGCAGGCTCTGCACAATGTCAAAGTGAGCGCTCTACTCGCTGTGCCGCTTTACCTCTCCAAGAGGTTCCTGAGGGGCGATCTGGTCTGACAGATTGCAGCTCCTAGGGATTTTGCTGCTGCCTTTGATGTTGGTAGTTTTTCTAAACGGTCATCCGCCTTCTTACCAAACAAAGAAAACCGTCAAAGGGCATATTCGAGAGTCTGCTTTGCACATCTGGAGCAAACAAGCAAATCTCCGGGTTGTTGTACTTGCCGCCATGGCCCTGCTGATGCCGTCAGCAGAATCGATGCCAGTTTGAAGGGATTCGCACATAGCGTCTTTAGCATCCTTGATGTTTAGGAACGCTTGCCTCTCTTCTCCCTCCGGGAGGCAGTCAGCCGCTAATGAAGCACACTCCCAAAGTGTGTGGCTGAACCTTGCGAGCGTACAAGTAGCATTGATGGATTTCAATGCCATGCTATATGCGGAAAAGACTTTTGGCCATAGAGTCATATCTCTCATCATCCCTAGCCTGTGGAACAGTAGGGTAAGCAGATTTACTACCTGCTGAAGTAGCTGCCTGAACAACCAGACTCTCCGGAGTTGGGATAAATATTCAGGGTCAGAAGATGACACCCTATATTTAGCTGATAATTTTTTGTTAACCGCCGGGATTACCTCAGGTGTTTCCCAGTTTGCCAATATTCTCCTTTGTAATGTTGCATTAAATGGCACCACAGGATCCTCTTGTGGACCTTGGACCAAGTTGTCTGCGGCCGTCTTGCTGAAAAGCAGGTGAGGGTGTGGACCACCCCATAAACTATTATCCTTGCCATCAAGGTTCTACAAGGAGTTTAAGCATGTTCCCCTGGGTCTGGTGTGGCAAATTCCACTTCTGGGGAAGTGTCCAACCCACTTGCTTCCTGTAGGGATTCATGGAGGTCTTTCAACCTACCTTCCTCAGAGGTAAATTCCTCTGGTACAGGAGTTGCAGATCCCTGCAACTCAAAAGGTCTTTCCTGATCCGAATCCTCCCCTTCTTCATAAATAGAAGGGAAGACTCTTGAGTGCTCAGGTCTTGAAAATGGTATAAACCCCATTTCTAGAGCAGAAGAAGCCAAATTCGTCATGATTGGCTGAGAAAACGTCGACGCGGATGTTAAAGGCTCCGAAGCCATCGAAAAAGGCATCGAGAAAGGTGGTAGAGGCCTCGAACTCGAGTGTATCGGGATTCTACTCGATGTAGACATACTCATGCTCTAGGCTCTGGGTATGGCCACTGGCTGTGAGGTGGCCGTGGGTTTATCCTTTCTTGGCGTCAAACACGGTGTCGACTCGACTGACCTGTGCGTCGAAGAAGCCTTCGATAACGGCGTCGACAACGCCGATCTGTGTCGAAGGGGTCTTCGACGAAGACGCAACTTGCCTTTACTCGAGGGTTTGCGACGCTCTAGAGTGGCTTCTTTCGCCGGGTGCTGCGACTTGTGGCTTTTTGATTTTTCGGGTCTTTCACCCAGGGTATCACCCTCAGCAGTCTTCGAGGGGGGGAAGGGGGGGCGAGGCCACTTTCTAAGACGCTTAGCATCTTTTTCCTGAATTCCTCCCACTCAGCCTTAGAGCTATGTTTTGTGGGGCAGGAGACCCTTTTTGGGGAAACGGAAGAAGGGGATCTTCGATGTCTTTTTTGAATGCTTAGATGAAGAGTGATGGGAACTGCTTCGAGACCTAGAACGAGAATGTCTTGTGATGGCGAGGAGACGAATGTCTCGATTACGCCAAGGAAACAAAGTTTTAACTGCCTTTCCCCTCTCGAGCTTCCCCTTACGCTCCTTCAAGGCTTTCGCCATCATGGACATGCAGGCCTTTCGCCATCATGGACATGCAGTCGTCGCACTCCGAACAATGGTGCTCGATTCCCAGGCACCATAAACAGATCCTGTGAGGATCTGTCAACGACATTTTCTTTCCAGTCTCGACATTTAAGCTGGACCGTGGATTCGTCGGTTCGGGTGAGGAAGCCATCGAGTAAGAGTCGGTATTCACAAGGATTATATTTGACTGAAGAACTGAGCAACAATATTCCGAGGCCCCAGGAAGCATGGAAAAACGGAACTGAGCAACGGTCGCTGCGCGAGTCTATATGCGTGATGACGGCGCCGATACAGAGGCCGTCGAGGGACATCGGCTCGAGGGACGTTGACGCGCAGCGCCCTCTACTGAAAAAATGTTATGCCAGCAAGCTGGGAGAAGATCTATCAAAGATAAGGAATACGTCGGAGGACACAATCCCTTCGAAACACCCGTTACGTCAGGTGGATGGGCAGGGTAATCTGGCATCAGTCCAAAATTAGATACTGTATTGTGATACAATCCTAATTTAGGATTGTACACATACCAAGATCATAAAAACCAGAGGAAACAATAAAAAGCAATGGGATGCAACAAAAAAAACATTAGAGCAATCCATAGCCTATCATATTCAATCCTAACCTGGGCATGTGAAATTATTCCAAACGCAATCCTGAATAAAAATAACCAGTGTCATGTTGAAACGCAAAAAACGACGAAAGCAAAAGGCGTAAAGCTCATGCCCACCGGATGTGATACCAGGTACGGTAGAGGAAGTAATTTGCTTAAATGCAAAGACTATGTCCACCAGTATATGGCACCATCTGCATAGTTTATAAACCTGTGCAAACAAGTTCCTCAGGCTTATAAACAAATTCTAAACCATAAGCAAGGTTTTAACATGGGACCATACCTTGTACAGTGCAAGCTGAAATCCCAAGGATTCGAAGTTGAAACAGATGCCAAAAGAATCCCCGGTTATTGCCTCATACCCATGTACCCATTTCTCAAATGAGCACATATACAGTGATCCTAATTTGGGGCAGAGGATAAGTACATGTCTGGTAGATTCCAGCACTCCTGACTAACATTCAACAGCACCAGCACCTGGATTCCAGGGGGACCCCCTAGGTGAGGACCAGTCACAGCCAAGACCGGTAGCCGATTTATCCGCAGCTGTAATACTCCAAAAATAGAGGAAACAGTTGGGTGGTCAGAGAAGCGGATCGTGGGTGGGATGACCCCTTGGGCCTAATGATTTTGGATATGTATGGCGGTACTGTTGCGCACAAACTAAACTGGTTTACTCTCAATAGTAGTGTTAAGCTCCATTTTAAATACCTGCATCAAACATTAAACACAATAGAGCTGCACAAATTCTACCCAGATGTAGCAGAAGAATGAGGGATGTGGCCATGCACCAGCCACCTTCCTATCTGGCTTGGTAGTGTGTGCCTCTGGTGAAGTTATGGGCCAAAACATAGATCACAGGTGTGAAACTGAAGTCACAGCACCACTGGGTTTCACTAGGGAAGTACCCAGGCACTGGAGAAGTCCAATGGGCTTGTTGGTAGTGTTGGCAAATCAGAGCTGCAATGGTGGGTAGGGCCGCTCCCCGCCTCAAAAGGCAAGCTGGATACCGGATATAGGGTATTGCCACGATTAGAATCGGACTAGAGGAACATGGTCAACTACTGGACCCTGGGGTATCTGGGAGCCTTAGAAGAACTATCTGATCTCCAATTCACAGAGTTCCTTAAGAGGGTCATGAGTTGGAGGGTGGAGAAGTGGTTAGACATGGGATTGTATGCATTTTGCCGGGCAGGGATGACAGAATGGATAATGCTCCATTAATGTGTTAGGAGCGGATGAAAACTTGCGCAGAGGGATGCTGCAATGAATGAATTTCAAGTTATGGTTATGCTGGCTTTGTTTTTACAATTTATAAAATGCAAGCGAGAAATAAAGAAAATTGAGCCAATTCTCTCAGTAGCACGGGCAAGACTATGATGGGTTGCAGATTTTGCCCAAACGGAAGAACTGGTGGGAACATTTCAGCTTCATGATCTGCTCCTGCGGGACCTGCAATTCTTCAGTTCCTCGAAGGAAAGATTGAGTTTGACACCAATGAAAAGGGACATTCTAATCAGGTATTTTATGGGACAGTTTGATTCATAAGAAAAAGCTAAGCAAAGCTTTGAAACACCTCAAGGCAACCAATGATCAGGCCCTTGTAAAAAAAGATAAGGGATGACATGCAGGACCTCCAAACTGCTCTCCTCATGAGAAAGGGGATAAAGCAACATGCTGGCTAGGACATTAAGCAAAAGGATTTAATTACAACAAAAAAAAAAACAAATGGAGGGGAGTTTTTGGAGCTTTGAAGAAAAGCACTTAAATCTCAAGCTGCACCTGTAATAAAAAAGGGATAGCAAACTGGGTTGCTATGAGGATGCACAGGTATGGGCCACATTTATTTGATACAATAGGTCAGGATTATACTGCAGTTCTGTTGATGTTTAATAAAGGTGGAAGGTAAAACAATCTTCCTCTCTCAATCCGTAAAGGAAAACCCATAATGTCGCACCCAAGATCATTCTCACAGCAATTCAAAAATTGACTAGTGCTGGCCACTAGGTTAGCTAGATGCTAGACATGCCAGAATTTTACTCCTAGCAGGTGAGGTTTGCCACAGGACAGCAGGTAACAATCTAGAGAAGATCAAGATCCAGCGCATGGCAGTACAATCTTCGGTTTATCCAGTTTTGCATTTATAAGTTGCTGAAAAGGCATACAAACTGATCAGATGAAGTTTCTGCTTCCTCCAGAATTTGCTTGCATGGGTTAGCAAGCTGGATTCTATTCAAAGTTGCCCATAAGAACCATCTAGGTTTTCGATTAGTTTGCTCTTGTTGCAGAGCCCCCGTCAACCAAGGTAAAATCCCACGATTCAAGCATTTCAAAACAGTAATTCAGGAATTAAATGTTAGCCTATTTGCACGTTTTGCTGCATGTAGGTGACCCAGCATGGTGTTCCATGCAAGTGGCCCAACACCTCAAATGACACTGGATTACCCACAGGTTCATAGAAAATGGTCAGGATCTAGAATATAGTCCACGTTGCTCCCAAAAGAACAGCAGTCTGTGGGTCGGAGGGGATGAACTGGCCAACTCCCAGGTTCAGAAATGATGCCCGCCTATTAGCAGAGCTCCCGAGTAAAGAGAAGGCCAAACTGTTTTATAGCTGTTCCCACTTGATTATCTACGGCTTTGCCCCAACGATGTGAGCGTAGACCCTTGGGCAATGATAGGATAGTGCCGATCTGGGCTGAATTCACCCTCCTTTGATGGAGATCAATAAGGACGACGAGGTGGGCATTAAGGGTCACTTGGCTGCAATAGTCGCCAAACCTGCATGCAGAGATCTGCCCTGTGATCCCAGATGTGTCGGCAATTAAGAATGGCTCATGGGGATAAAAGACTGCAGAGTCATTGTCGATCCAACTGAATTTCCGCTGTCATGGATGCATCAAATCGCCCCAACTGGATTCTGGATGCATCCGACACCTGATGTAGAGGGAGATGTTCACAGTGGTAGTGTCCCCATATGCACTGGGAGAAGCTAAGTGAGGCGCTTGAATGGAGTTAGGTGCTCCTGCAAGGCGGTACTGGAGTCGGGTGCTGTTGTGGCAGTGGAGTGCCCATGAAGGCTCATGTTGCCTCTGGCAGTACTTTGATATTGCTGGCCTAGGAGCGGGGATACTGTGAACGTGATCCACAGATCTGGGGCTAGGACTTCCATGCAACATAGCCCATCTGGCCCAGAGGGGTGTGAAGAAACAGGAAATGTGTACAGACGCAGCAGCGCGTGAATGCATTTCCATGAGTAAGACCTTCCCCATCTCAAGGAGGCACTAAAACTGGTTTGTGCCTACAATCCACAAGGACTGGTAAACTCATATGGACAGACTTGGTTGTATGGTCTAATGCAGTGTGCCAGGGAGCATCCATATATGTAGGCCCTGTAAGGTTATTCTACGGACACCATATACTACTGAGCCCCAAACTTGGGTCATGGAACTGCAGATGTACCTGGGCAGCAATCAGATACAAGGGCAACAGCTCAAAACCAACAAATCCATGTAGATCTAGACAACCAAGCAAGATGGATATGCAGGAGCAGCTTCAGGCCATTTGCAGAGCTGAAATACACAGACAGTTTAGGGCATAATGAAAGAAGGATAACAGTTGTAACCTACAGGCCAAGCACACTACGGAAAATGAATTTGCGCTCTAGAAGACAACCACGTGTATATCCACAGATGGATACCATGATTGGGGAGGTTCAAAAACTGGTCACAAAAATTGAGGATCAGGAAAATTGTTCATAATTGCGCCTGGTTGATGCTCCAGAGAACCTGGAGAGGGCAGAGGGATTTTTGTATTATACTCTTTCAGGACAGTCTTCAGATAGCTAACCCACAGAGCACCAATTCCTAAACTTAATAAAGGTGAATGCCCACAGATAACTGAATCCACACAAACTCGCGATTCTGAATGCATACTGAGCTAAAGGTGCCATCCACAGGTCCAGTCCAGACGACAAAGATTTGATCCCGTTGCAATGCTCTCAATTGATCAGAATATCGAGTTACCTGCAATTTGAGTCCTTGGAGGATGTGTGGTAGTAAACATTGCAACACTGTCAAAATGTATCAAATGCCATAGTTGTCGGGACCCGCAAGCATGCCGATTAACTACCACAGTGCGGTCATGCCTTCAAACGCTGATAGAAAAGCCGGTACACAAACTAATGTCTACAATTGATACAAGACAAATGACCCAAAAGACTGTACCAATTTCGCCTTCTAAGGTGGGTCCCATGATCTCCATTTGGAGAGGACATGAAAGACAGTCTTGTTACCACTATATTGGTCATGCTGGTCCCAGTGAATTGGTTGTACTTTTCAATGCTTCTGACCGGACCACTCATTACTGACATCAGGGCAAGCCTCAAGCATACTACAGGTTAAAGCAAAGCTTGCAGAACCATTTAAAAATCGACGGACTCTCCAGATGGGAGAATACTGCAAGGTTGCGCAGCACACCTTTAAATCTCAGTTTTCTTTCCTTGTTCCCAGACTTTGGGTTTTGTTTTGCAGGGCACTGGTGCTGAAATGCATCTTGCTTTCCCTATGCTTCCTGCATTGGTTGCTATGTTTTCTTATTGGGGTCCTACTATTAGATACCAATGTTATGCTTGGGAATATGTAATGAACAAATTCAGTTTTAGACCACACTACTGGAGCATGCAAGGTGTATGCCATGATATCCACTCACTGATGTAGGGGACAAATACAGACTTTATGGCTTGCAATGCACAGATACTATGCTGTTCGACTCGATCAGGGAGGGCAGGTGTGGCCTTGGCGATGAATTGCACAGGTTCATATATACCCAAGCCTCAATGGCTATGCGTCATGCATTTATGCTTAAAAGCGGCTGGGAGACCCCAGGAGGACTAAATGTTCTTACAAGAAACACATATGGATAAAGCAGAGTGGATGACACTCTGAAGGGAGTGGGTAGGACAATCAGTCCATGACCCATATCAAAATGGGAGGGTCTCCATTCTTGTACACAAAGAAATTCCCCTCAAGATACTCAACTGGTTGACATAAATGGGCAGTATGTTCTGCTACATGGGACACTACCAACACTCCGTTATGAAAGTATGGCCCAACATATGATACTCTTGGATGCATTTCACAGAGTGTGCATAGTTCAAGAGCTAATTGACATAGGCAGAGACTTCAAATCACCCTCTCACAAATACTGTACAAGCAAACTAGAGCTTCCACTCCTTTTAAGCACAAAAGCTTTCACACCATGATTAACAAACTTACATCCGGCCCAGCAAGATTTTACACTAGATTGGCTGACATCGTCCCACATTACACACTTGATCAATGCAACATACGACTGTCTGACCATGCTCTGTCTTATTGACGATTGCTTTTCCTGACTAACCCAGGTGATCTCCATCGATTTTATAAATATCTGGTAGAGGCTACCAATAGGGGAACTGTAGAGTACAATTCCCTCATATCCTGGGATGCATAACAATCCTTCCTCGGGGCAGGGCATTTCATGTTGGACTCAAACATGAACAAGCGACTTCTGAACTATTTACAGCTGAACTCGCACATAAGGGGACAGGCGACCTTGCCGTATGTACTCTTAAACTATTGGAAATCAAGCACATTTCTAAGTACAAACATGTCTCTAAATGGTCCCAAATGATTTAGGGGATAGCGCTAAGCGGATGATGGCATTGGCGCTTAAAGGGTGGCAACAAGTCCAGATACTAGAAGCTGAAATAAATAGAGACATTACTGGCAATAGGCACCTCAACCTACGCTTTGCTGTAGATTATAGAGTTGAATGCCAGGGGAGCAAATAAAATACAATCCTTGCTACATCAAATAAGTCTTCCAACAGACATGACAGTACTATTGGCGCTGATCTCCCCAATAAGGGGGTGGGGGTAGAAACGGATGCCATTATGGGCCTTCCCCATGCGAAGCGGCTGGTCCAGACCTATGACCAAGTGACTTATTGAAATGCTAGCGCCAAGACAGTGGGATTCATGGAAGCAGGCAAATTGGGATACCTCCCAAAGCCCATGATGGTAGCGAATATAGTGGTCCTTCATAAGCCTGGAAGGGACCTCTATGCAGCTCATACTGCCAGATATTACTCAGACGCTAAAAGTAGCCAAATGTCTGGAACGGAAATTAGAATAAAAAAAAGGGGCTATGAAAGATTTGCTAGCTCATAATACACTCACACTGACCTTAGACAAGTGATCTGTTTGCTAAATGTTCAAATAAGGGAATAGTTTACCTGTAACTCCATTTCTCTAGCATTGGTATCTTTCATGGATTCACATGCTTAGAATATTCCCCGTCGTCAGGCTGGGAATCCTCGGTAAGTTATATAGACATTTTCCATAGGAAAAAATCCGACACTTTGTGTCCTATCTACGTCGTTTTGGGCCGCGCACGCCGGCGCCACTAGGACGTAGGGGTGTATATATAGCTCCGCCCCCGCGGCTCCCTCAGATTTCAGCCCCCAAAGTAGTAAGGGGGGGAATCTCTGGTTTGCATGCTCAGGGGAGGCCGGCGGGCGCATGTGAATCCATGAAAGATACCAATGCTGGAGAAATGGAGTTACAGGTAAGAAACTATTCCCTTCTCCAGCATTGGATCTTTCATGGATTCACATGCTTAGAATAGATTGTATAGCAGTATCCACCAACATTGGAGGCGTGTATGCAAACCAACCTCAACAAGTACAATGCTCACTTTACATGCTATAATATAATGGGTTGCCATAGTAACTGTAAAAGACACGACACTTTAAAGCATAGTTGCCGAAGGATGCAACCCACTTGGGGCTTACCTTATTGGAACAGGGGACGTAGTACTGCCCGCCCCATCTGTGTATCTTCAGCATGTTGCTGTGCAAGACAGTAATGCCGGGTAAACGTGTGGTACCGACCAGGAAGCCGCCTCCCCCAGCGGAATTCCGGACCACAAAGCCGTCGACGATGTAGATCTCGTCGAATGGGCCCTTGGACGCTTTTCTAGCATCTTTCCGGCTTTGGAAAGACAATAAGAAATGGCCGAAGACACCCATCTGGATAGTCCTTGTTCTGAAATAGCTTTACCCCTAGCCGCAGGACCATAAGCTACGAAGAGTCGTCTCGTGTCTCTGAAGCTTTGAGTGCGATGGAGATAAAATTTCAAAGCTCTTTTCACATCCAATGTATGGAGCGTCTTCTCTGCCACTGAAGACCGTGTTGGAAAGAAAGTAGGCAACACTATAGCAGCGCGTTTATGGACCACGAAAGGTACTTTAGGAATGAAATGCGGGTTGGTGGCCAGCACGACATGATTACTGAAAAACCTCAAATACGGAGGGTCGATCACTAGAGCTTGCATTTCCGACAGGCGATGAGCAGAAGTAATGGCCACCAGGAAAGCCAATTTCCAAGACAAGAATTAATGACGTCGATGACATTGGTTCAAATGAGGGTTTCATCAGGGCTGCCAGGACCAAGTTCAGACTCCAGATCGGCAGAAATTTCTTCTTGGGAGGAAAAGTTCTAAACAACCCTTTAAGGAAGTGTTTAACTAGGCGGTCACTGAACAGTGGAGTGGAGTGGAATGTCTCTTCGAGTAAATCGAGATGGCAGCTAGATGCACCTTCATGGATGAAACAGATAAACCGTTATTTGCCAGGAGCAACAAGTATGGTAGGAGTTGTTCCGGTGTGATTGCCCGCGGGACCAGACCTGGTTGACCTGTGCACCATATGCAGAACCTTTTCCATTTGTATGTGTATGAAGCGTTCGTGGAAGGAGCCCTTGCGTCTTGCAAAATACGACGGCAATCCGCTGGAATCGCTAACATGCCAAACTCGGCGAAATCAGGAGCAAGGCCGGCAGACTGAGGTTGTCCGGGTCGTGATGCCAAACGGTCCCTTTCTCCTGAGACAGAAGGTTGGGGATCTTCTGGAACCTCATTGGTTCTGCCGCTGAGAGGTGAGGTAGATCGGAGAACCACACTTGTCTGGCCCAATAATGGGCCACCAGGATCACCCGACAAGGATATCTGTGGATCCATTGCAGAGTCCGACGGATGAGAGGGAATGGGGAAGGCATACAGAAACTTGCCCATCCACGGGAAGGCAAACGCGTCCCCTAGCGAGTCTAGTTGTGGCCACCTGCTTGCGTACTGGGAGTATTTCTTGTTGTCTCTTGTCGCAAAGAGATCGATGGCCGATGACCCCATTCCGCGAAGACCCGGTTCAGTTGCTGATCGTTCAGTTCCCATTTGTGTAGACAATTCATCTCTCTGCTGAGAGCGTCTGCTTGCACATTTTTTACTCCTGGTAAGTGGAACGCCAACAGACGTATGTCGTGTTGTAGGGCCCAATGCCAGATCTCCTGGGCTTCCGTCAGGCTCCTGGAGAGAGTTCCTCCCTGCTTCCGTAGATCAAACATGGTTGTCGTGTTGTGTCTCATTCTCACCACTGAATCCTTTATCTGTGGCAGAAAGGATTTCAGGGCCCAACGCACCGCCCTCAGCTCTAGCAGGTTGATGTGGAGGGAGGACTCTTCCGATGACCAACGACCCTGAACCTGTAGAGTCCAGATGAGCTCCCCACCCAGTTAGAGAAGCATCCGTAACCACTCTTCTGGAACGCAGGCTCCAGTAAGGGCATTCCCTTCGTTAGGTGTATGGAGATTCTCCACCATTGAAGTGCCTGAACGAGCTGGCCGATGGTCAACTTGTCCGACCAGCGTCCCCGACTCTGTGCCCATCGATCCGCCAAGAATTCCTGAAGAGACCTCATGAAGAGGCAACAGTCGTTTATCAAGGGTATGCAGGATGACATGGTCCCCAGCAGGGACATGAACCGTCGTACTGACACTTTGGTGTCGATCTCCCATTCCGATGCCTTTTGTTAGTCTGTGAATCCTTTCGAGGGATGGCTTCACCAGTACAGACTGTGTGGAATTCTGCTCCCAAAAAGACCAAGGTCCTTGAAGGCTTTAACGAGGACTTGTTGAAGTTCACTGCGAAGCCCAAACGTTGCAGGAGGGACAGGGTGGCATCTAGGCTTTGTGCCCTTTCTGGAGACAGTCCTCTCATTAGCCAATCGTCTAAATAACGGTACACATGGTGACCTTCCTTTAACCAGGCTGCTATTGGAGCCAGACATTTGGTGAACGTCCTGGGGGACGATTTCAGGCCGAACAGGAGGACCTTGAACTGATAGTGTGTTCGTCCGACGACAAACCGCAGAAATCTTTTGTGCCGTCGACACATCGGTATATGGAAGTATGTGTCCTGAAGGTCTAGTGACTACAAATCTCCGGGTTGTATCGATCGGGTCACCTGAAGCGTCAGCATTTTGAATTTTAAATTCTTGAGCAGTTTGTTGAGCGCTCGTAGATCCAGAATGGGACGCCATTTTCCATTTGGTTTCTTGACGACAAAGTACCGGGAGTACACCCTGTCTTTTTTCTGCCACCGGGACCAGTTCTATTGCCCCTTTCTGCAGCATAAGCGCCACCTACTGTAGTAGTATTTGAAGGTGGGGCTGGGCCGAGAACACCGGTGGAATGTGTGGTGGCTTGTCCTTGAACTGTAGAGTGGCCCAGATGAATCGTGTCCAAATCCCATCGGTCTGTTATGCGCTCCCACTCGTCGATGCAACGAGACACCCAAATCCCCAGGATGCCCTAAAGCATGTCATTGTTGGATCTTAGTTTGTTTATCTTTCGTCGACGAAGGGTAGGCACTCCGTCGTCTGGAGGTTTGGTATCTCTTCCTCTACGAGAGGATTGGGCCGCACGCCTGTAGCCTTGGGACGAGTAGGAGGGCCTGCTGAAACCTCGGTCTCTAGATGACCCAAACCGGGAGTTACCAGAGGCCCCTCTGAAAGGACCAAAGGAACAAAAATTCCTACCACTCTGCAGGGCTCTGAGTGACCGTGCCGTGTCAGTATCCTCTTTCATGCCCTTCAAGGCCTCATCAACTTTTTCACTGAACAGTTGCTCCCCTTCCCACGGCATATCCAAGACTTTATATTGCACCTCCGGTCTAAACTTAGTGCACTTGAGCCAGGCTGGTCTACGTAGAACTACGCCATTATTGATTTGCTTAAAACCGGACTCGGCTAGGTCGACGGCAATGTTTATAGCATGGTTGGATGCCTCCTCTCCTTCCCGCCCTAGCAACATTGCGTACTATGTTCCTCGGGCAAATGCTCCAAGATAGGAGCCAGTCGGTGCACATTTCCCTGTCATACCTAGACATTCCCTGTCATACCTAGACATAATCGCCAAGGAGTTGGCTGCTTCTAACCGTAGTCGCGCCGATGGACAGCACCTTCTTGCCGAAAGCGTCCTGTCTCCTGGCCTCGTTGTCTGGAGGGGGTCGTGCATTTATGTTGAGACCTGGCCTTTCTCCCCGCCGCCACCACCGACTCCGGCGAAGGTTGCGAGGCCAGGCACTTGGGAGTCGATTCCGGAGCCTTGAACTTCTTCTCCAAACGACCTTTCACTGCCGGTTCAGAGAACAGGTGCCGCATGGTCTTCAGGCCCTCTTGCCAGACATGATCCAAAATCGGGATGGCAAATATGGATTTCCTTCTCTTGCCCATATGATCAAAAAGAAAGCAATCCTTTTTCTCCTCTTCAGGAATAGGCCAAACTCCGAACACGCCTTACTCATGGCATGGAATGCACCCACGTCAGGCGGCGATGGATGTGCCGGGCTCCTCAGAGCTTCCATCTGAGTCCCAAGTTGGGTCCCTTGAGGGCGGATAGTGAGATGTCTGAACCTGATCCCTCACGGTCAGAGTCCTGTAGTTCTTCTTGCAGGGTAGGACAATCTTCCGGTGCGTGGGAAGCAGCCGTAATCCTGGTCGCCGAGTGAGGAGCCGGGCCCGGCTCGTCGACGAATGGCGTAGACAGTATCCCTGTTGGGGCCCCAGGCTGGGGTATTTGTGCGTCCAAGCACTAATAGTTTCTGTAGCGTATTTAGCACCTCCAAGGACAGAACCGCCTGGGGGTTCAGTAATGACGAGGTAGTAGGGATGGAACCCACACCCAAGAGCAACATTGCGCTGGTCGGCTGCAGACCCATATCGGTTGGGCGCGCGACCGTGTTGCGTTCCTAGTCAGCCGACGAGATGGAGAAAGTCGCCTCTGGTTGAAGCAGGGCCTCCGGCGGGACGGGATCGAAAACCTCCGGCTGCCATCCCATCGACGGGACCACCGTCGACGATATGTTTCCTACCGCTGCAGTCTGACATCTGAGAGGAGCCGCCGATGACGCAGGAGTCGATGAGCGGGCCGTCGGCGAAGCCAATGGTGCAGGGCCTTGGTGTTCCCGCCACTTTTGGGGACGACTTGCTGGCCGCGGCCTCCCGACTCAAGGTAGACTTATGACGGTCTCCTGAGGAGGATTTAGAGGATTCTTTTCTCTCCTTTTTAGATGAGACGACAGCGCCTTGTGTGAAGAGGAGGCCTTCGAATGTTTCTCCGAGGGCTGTTTTTCGGCCGACTCCGAGGTTCTTTTTTCGGCAGCACATGCCTTCTTCGTCGGGGGTACGCACCCGCTCCGTCGTTGAGCCAATCGACCAGGCGTCTTTTTCGATCTTTGAGGGTTTTTTGGGAGAAACCCTGACAGATTTCCATGTGGTGAGGATGAAGGCAGTAAATGCAGTCCATATGACCATCCCCTTCATACACCTTAAGGCCGCACGTGGCACATGGACAAAACAACGCCTTTCCAGACATTCTTCTTGAAAAGAACAGTCGCAGAAGTAGAAAGAACAGCCTAACCAAATAGATACGCGAGGTAATCCACCACTTTAGAAGAAGGTTGAAATCTGAGGGAGCCGCGGGGGCGGAGCTATATATACCCCTACGTCCTAGTGGCGCCGGCATGCGCGGCCCAAAACGACGTGGATAGGACACAAGTGTCAGATTTTTTCCTATGGAAAAGGTCTATATAACTTACCGAGGATTTCCAGCCTGACGGGGAATATTCCAAGCATGTGAATCCATGAAAGATCCAATGCTGGAGAAAACTGAGCATTTAGCAAACAGATGCGTGACCATATTATGAGCTAGGAAATTCCTAGCCTTTTTTGATTCTTTACATCCTTGCGCCAAGGCTTTATTGGTACGCTCCAATTAATTTTTGATTAACTATTTTCTTTGGCTTTTCTACTGCATCTGTGGTGCCCACCCTTCCTCCTTTCAGGGTAAGGCAAACACCCATTACATGCACTTGTCATGAGCACCAAACAGTTTGAAAGTCGCCACTCCTTGGATAATGGGATTAGTGTTATTTCTGGCAATACAGATAAGATATTGTACTCTCCCTTGATGCAGATGCTGAAAAAGCATTTGACAAAGTGCAGTGTAACTATAGGTTTGCAATTCTCAAATTGTTTGGTATTGAGGGGCACTTTGCCAAAATTGTTGAATTGCTACAAGGACCCAATTGCAACGATGATCACAATAGCTGCACATCCGAGACATTCCCACTGCATACAGAAATACTTCGGGGTGTTTGCTGTTGCCTCATGCCGCAAAACTGCATATGGAGAGCAGAGAAAAGGATATCACAAGAGGGAATGAGTCAAACCAGGTTATTATATGCAGAATAGGTAGCTGCTCTACATACCTCCCGTGCATGTGTGGGATTCTGCAGGAATATGGACTGAATGCTGGCTAGTGACAATTGGGATCAATCCGAGGTGATTCATGGGACCCAGGTGGGATGGCCCCGTTATAAGGGTGAACTCAGAACAAAAGGAATTGGCTCAATTGAACTACCTCCCCACTCTGGCTACTATCGAACAGGCTAATATCGAACAGTATATGGCAAGATGGAATATACTTCCCATATCACTCATGGGCAGCATCAATGTGACCAAAATTAGCATTATGCCCCCAAATTAGCCTAGTGTACACGATTCCATTAACCCCCCCCCCCCCCCCCGACCACCACATTCAATGTTTAGTGATTTTGAGACAGATGGGGAAATGTACATGGCGCAATAAGGCACTATTGAACACTAGATTTTACAGGCAGATAAATCCGTTGGCTGGTTGACACTACTGTTCTGGTGGATACACCATCTCGCAACGCAAATATGCTGGGCCAAAAGATAGGTGAATGGGGAAGAAACCACAAGCTAGTGCTCCATGAACTGGCCAGCATGCAACCCTTTATCCCACAGGATATATTGGCAATCCTCCCTACAAAACTGCCCAAGGCTATTGTGAACACGTCATTATTGGGCCAACACTAGGCAATGGTAGCAGATGCTCAAAATAACAGGAATAGGTGGGGGTGCCATCGGTGTCAGAGTGCTCCTTCTATGCTGTTTGAAAGAGAAACTACACATTAGACAAATTGGCACTGTTTGGATCAATATGATAACACCACACCCGTACTGTTTCAGGATGTTAGAGTAAAGCTGGGCTTCACACAATGAATGGCTGCAGTGTATTAAGTCAGTAGTGAACTCACACTTACCCAGACTTGTGAAGCTGAATTCATAGTGGTCACTGACTTTCCAAAATGGGAACATTTACCACAGTCTACAGAACCACCTCACGAGAAACCAGATCCTTGCTAATATGTGGGGTTTCACTTTGCTCAAGGTGGTTTCAAATAACCTCAAGAATAGAGTGATCAGTACAAACTAATTCAACAAGCCTACTTTACGCCAAACAGGTTATACCATGATACTGTCAGTCGCCTTCCTGCTGGAGGAAATGTGCGCAACTAGGCACAATGGGACATGCATTATGGATCAGTGCCAAGAAAGGTTTTGGAGAATGGTCCTGTCAAATATATCCTGTATTCAAGGCTCCACTACTGCCTATTCACCCATACAGGTGTCGTGTCAATTGGATATAGAAGAGGGGCATGAAGATATTGTAGTTTGAAACAAGCACATTAGGTTGCTTGTATCACTAGCAGCGACACCCGCAGACCACAAGATGTGGGGAACCCTGCTTTGAAAAGGTATGTGCATGATGTGGATATAGCAACAAATGAGACCACCCCAATAAGAAACTCGGTTTGGTTAGATCAAGATGCATCATCCATGTGATATTTCCCAGTTGGAAAATATATATACATACACACACGAAATGGGGGATGGACTGACACTACTTGATGCTTGGATGGCAGGATATCACCCTGTCTTCCAGGCATAACAAACAGAGGATGGGACGGAAAGTGTCCATCTGATACACTCCTAGCAGATGTGTACTTCAAAGATAGTGGGACATTCAACACAAACGTTTCTACGATTAACCGCACATACATTACAGAAGGGTATGCGTGACCTTAATCAAGCAAACCACCCCCTATTTGGAAATCGATCAAAATTAATATGTATGAGGTGGGATAGCCTAGAAGTCTCCCGGTTAAGTAGGTTCATTTAGTGAATGTCCCATAAACGTTATCCACTAGGATTGCCATGGCGCTCACCAGACTGCTCTTGGGTGATATGAAGATTCATCCATGCCAGAGAAACTACTCTGCAACCCTTAATCTCCATTTTTTCCCCAGATAAAGGAGTAAGATTGCCAGAAGATGGAGATTTACTTTAGACCCATTTTAAGATGAATCCGAGTAATCTCATTGTTGAAGGGTTGCATGTTTATGTGTCACCTAGCTCGAAGGTGGGAACATGGAATGCCAGAGGAAAGATGCTTAAGAGTAATGTTTCAACAGGCATTTGTCGTGTGTGAGAGCCATGGGCTAATCCTCTACTCAAATAAACCATCTTTATTCTCCCATACGGTATAGAGGGGACTTTCAGTGGTGACGAGGATGGACAGAACGGCAGCCCACAGAGTAGCGGTTCATCTCAAAGAATTGAGAGTTGAGTTAATTACTACAATTCTCCTAGCTTCTTGGAGGACGCTTCCAAGAGGACGTGAAAACAAACTGAAGCCTAAAGAAACAGGTGTATGGATCGGCAAGTGATTCAGGAAATGGGAGTCGTGCCTCATTCAATTGGTTCAACAAGTCACACAGAACTACAAGCCAAGGAAGGGCACATCTCAACATTGTGGGACGCAAAGAAAATTATATGTGCTGAGCTGACTGTTCATGAGAACCATTTTAAACGAGATCCTGCGCCCCATTTCGTTCTTCTAAAGACTAATTCCTACGCGCAAGCGACTTGCTCGCAATCTAGAGCGCGATAGAGCGTCAAGACGTATCTAGCAAACTTCCAATTAGGCACGTGTACAAGCGTCACAGCATGGTGCACGCACAAAGGTGTGTAAAGTACCTTCTTACATCCACTGTGTATGCCGCCATTTTGTTCCCATAGCAACTCGAGGTTACATGTAACCTCGAGCATGAGCCGATACCAGTTAAGCGTTGTCATGCACAATGTTGTAAGTAATGAATATTGTGTGCCAAACACATTATGCAGTAATGATAAACAAACATTACAAAGATAGTTTCACCACAGCTGTGCCACCCACTGCAGTAGAGCCAAATATAAATATCTAACAACTGAATTTGAAGCAAGCGTCCCACTAGAGACATCCTGCATTGCATAAATCATGGTGCACTCCATTGCATCCAAGCGTATCCCTGGGAAATTGAAGTAATCAGTGCACAATTGCAAAGAAAGAAAATAATGCTCATTTGTAAAACGTTATAAAATAGTAAACAATCATTTATTTATACTAATAGATATAGAACAAGAGGCACCCAAACAAATACATCCATTCACACAAGAGGCCAATCAACTGAGCCACATATCTTAATATTTCAAACTTATATACTAATCACATAACTACCACAACAAGCAACGTCCAAACACGCAAGTGATACCACTTTTTTTTTTCGATACAAAGGGTAAAACTGGGTAAAACTGCATTGCCTTGGAAAAGATGGAAACGCTTTGAGCATTATGTTTTTGCTGCTCCTGGCCTAAATTTTGCCAATGAAAGGAAAAAGGGCCCACTTGTACATTTTATAGGAAACTTTGGGCACGAACTTTGAGAATCTTCCATCCCTGTCAGAGTAAGAGTCGGTGGGACTCAGAATATGAAAAGTTTGTTAAAATGTTGGAGATTATAAAAAAAATCTGTAAGTATCATTGAGTAAACGAAAATAAGAACCTGGTGAGACAGTAGAACTATTTATCACCGCTTTTTACAAGGATTAGCGACCTCGTGTGAGTTTGGGAATAATTTGGATGAACAATTACGAGATTAGTTTATGCTAGAATGCAATGACAGCAAGGTGAGGAAAGCATTAGGGTCCAAAGGAAATCTATAGAAGTCCTTAGTTGCAAAAGAAGTGGAACATACAAGCAAATGTGAGACCTTGAGAAAAGAGCAGAAACTGATCTTTCAATTACCAGAAATCTTTGTGGTCCAAGAAAGAAACACAACCAGAAGGAAGAAATTTGGAAAAAGGGATCCAGTGATAGTAAAAAAAAAAGATTCAAAAAGAAAAGACCCATGACAGGAGACTTATCAATGCGATAGTGTACACCACTTAGCAGGTAGTGAAAAATGTAGTGTGCAAGGGATGCAATAAAATAAAGGACACTTTAGTTCTGCAGTAGTTGGTAAAGTGGAGAACATGGAATGCATCGATGAACTATGCGAGGATGTAGAGTACTCATGGCAAGTGCACCGTATTGCCCAAGGTTCTTTGAACATTTCAAGACTAGTACCACATTGAAAAAGGTGGACATCAGACATGTTGCATATAGTGGCAAACCCATTGAATTGGAAGGGCGGTTCTGGTCCACTGAAATTTAAGGACAGAATAGCAAAAGGAAAATTGTATGTCTAGGAAGGGAATACTACCACTTTTAAGCTAGTCCCATCAAAAGCTGGATCCCAATGCGGAGGAAGTATATACTGTGGCTCAAGAATCTGGTTTACTCAAACATTCCGTGTTTCAAGAGGAACTTGAAATTATTTTAATCTCATACTTCGAATGAAAAAGAGGCCATTCCTGTAGTACAAAAGGTGAGGCCAGTCCATTTAGCAGTCAAAGCTGCTGTGAAGGAAGAACTTGAGAATGGAAGCACAAGGAATGATAGAAACAGTGGAGTCATCTGAATGAGTCTCACCTTTAGTAATAGTACTCAACCCAAATGGAACACTTAGGGTATTTATAGATCTCAGATGTGAACAAGTATGTGATTCCAGATAGGCAGCCATTGCCCAACATAACGGAAATGAAATGTTGGCCACAATTAAAGATGCCAAGGTAATGAGTAGATTAGATCCGAAATAGGTGTACCATCAGATCATGTTGCATCCTCTTTCCAGAAATGGCACAGCCTTGATTACCACAGAGGGTTTATTCCAGTGTAAAAGGACAGTGTTCTCATTTCTGCAGCAGCTGTAGTTCAGCATATAATGTATCAATTATTTCATCACATGCAAGGGGTACAATGTTTCCAAGATGTTTTAGTTTACGGGAGAAACCTAGAAGAGCATGCAATTAGGATGCATACATTTTTTAAGGAAGCTGGTCTTACACTTAGCAAAGACCAGTGCAAATTCAACAGATCCAGTATACAATATCTAGGGCATGGCATCTGACCCAAACTGTAGCTAGTGAACACGATCATCAATTTTCTCAGTCCCACTAGTAAGGATAAAGTGATTGCGTTTTTAGGTATGGCAGAATATTATGCTTGTTCGATTTAGCAAGCAAGACATTCAATATGAGGAAGATGGTTATGTGAAATTTGAATGGAAATACCAGTCTGAATGTGAATTAAACAATGAACCCACTTTAGTCCCAATAAGTATCTCCACCGATGCCAGCAATCGTTTAGGGGCTGTTTTATCCCAAGTAGAAAGTGGAGTAGAATACCCCACTGCATTTGCTTAGAGAGTTTTGAGGGAGGCAGAATACAATTATTCCACTGTTGAGAAAGAATTGTTGTGTGGGATGTATTACCCCACTTATGCTCTGCCCTGCGGCATCCCGGTTTTCTGGTGGTGCCAGAATTATCAAAATGGCCGCAAAACCCTTGTGCGTGCCAAAACCTATGGAAATCGCGCTTTATGAAAAGATGTTGCCAAATCTACCATGCATGTTGTCAGTGGTGGAACGGAGATATCACTCCTGAAACATGGCACTGGGCTTCACAACAAGTGTAAATTGAGCCAGGAGGGAAAGGCAGTGCTTTGCTGAAAGAAATCCAAAATCTTGCTTTGAAATATTTCATGGTTGCTGAAACTACAGAATGCAGTACAAAAACACCCAATATTCTTGCTGAGTTACAAGTCACTTAGTTCAAGAAATCATTATGAACATACAATGTCCTGAAAAGCTGACATTCACAGCACAAATGTGCCTGCGAGTCAAAATCTGGGCGAAGTACCCGTGGCCGCCTGCATGACAGAATCTGGAATAAGTGTTCTAGCTGCTGGTTTTGAAATTACAGGTTTGATTTAAACTAAGAAAAAAGTAACAGAATGACATTGCATTTAAGCCTGCCTAAAAGCAATCAAACCAGCCCAACAGCTTCCCCCACAGAGGCCAGGCATCTCCCTTCTGCTTCACTCCACCAGGAAATCACACCTCTGATGATTAGATCAGGGGAGGAGAATTTGGGGCTGCAGGGAAGGGGCCAATGGATATCCTCTTGCTGAAAGGAAATGCAAGGGCCCAGAGGGAACTGGCAGGAGACTGCTTCTGAGCTGCCAGGAGAAGGAGGCGGAGACAAACCACCATTTGCTGTTTAACAAAAACCAAAAGCACATTTTTAAAAGGCTGATAAATTACTGTGTAAAATTGTGAAAAATATGTGAACAGATTTGGGAATCTAATTTTTGGCGGCACATTTTAAGAGGCGCCTGAACCGAGATGTTCTGGGAAGTAACCGCGGAATATATGGTTTTACACCAAATGCATTTATGCCAAAAGCATGAAACTTCATACACTTATGCCCATATTCAATGCGCATATTTGTACTAATTTTATGATAAACTGGATATTGTGTTCCAGACAAAAAGGGCAAAATTCTATAAAAAGCAGACAAGATCTTACAGCGACGAGGTTTGGAGGAGTATCTGCTACACAAAATATGTAATCTATATAGGTTATTGTTAGAGATTGCACACATGTATGTATGGTACTAAAAGTAGACTTTATGTTCAAAGGGAGGATTCTCTGACTCAAACTTACACCATCAAGGTGACACCCCATTTCTTTCCTCCTATCAAGGTAGAGAAGAGATTCTAGCCAATCGCCTGCCTAAGGGCTGCACTTAGGATAAACCAGCACACACCCCCTTTATCATAAGCATAAATAGAGACAGCTGAGGACTTCAGAGGGACACACAGATTCATCCACTAACTGATTGCTGGCGGAGCACCCTGCTAGAGAACCATCCATCTTCCTTGCTCCAGACTCCAGAAGCTTGGAAAGCAGAAAGGCCCATCATATATCACTTTCAGCTAGGCCTTAAAACTCCAGAACCCCAGAAACACAAGGGGAACAAAAGAAAAAAAAAGTGCTGTACTGCTTCCCCCGCTGAAAAGAATTAGTACCAGAACCAAAAGATCCAATCCAGTTGTGCCATGCTGTGACCAAAGCGCCTTGACGCTGCCAATCCCCGACCAGAATCCCTGAGGTTCCATTTGAAACATAGTATCTAGTAGCATATGTACTGTCCATAGTAATTCCTAGCTTAAACCCATCCTCTTGTATTCAGAACCGGTAGTGTTAGGAGTATTTTTGAACTGTCAGAACTTTTCTTGCGCTCATTTTATAAATTAGTGTTGTGAATAAATAAATTGAATCCCAGAAAGAAAGTGAGTATCCACCACAAAATTGAATCCCAGAAAGAAAGTGAGTATCCACCACATGAAGGGTCCCTGGCCAGGACTGGAGAAACATGGGATAGTCATAATCTAGTATAAGAAATCCCATTTGTCTTTTAAAAGCGCATTCCGGTTTTCCCTTTCTTGCGCCCGTCTCAGAAAAACGACCTCCGCTAAAAACGTACATAACTCAAAATTTCAACATCTGATTGTAGGCAACATCCACAACTTTAATTCGCATCTAAAACTGCATCCCAAATCCATATGGTTCTTCCGTAATCGCGATTACTGCGCAAGGAAAAGTTTATCGCGAATTTCGTTTTAGGGAAATTGACAGCTTTTGATGCACCCAACCAGTTTTAAGATTTCCCGTTGCTTCTTAGTATTGAATCATTGCTAGTGTTTGCCTGTAACCATCTAAAGCGGCTTTCAATTTCAGCAATTTAGCCCATATTTAGTGTTTTACCCAATCCATTCTCTTGATAACTTTAAGTATCATTTTGACCGCTTGCCAATCAATCCTGTTTTTCTCTTGTGTTGCTGGGGGGGAAATTGGGATTGATATTTTGTTTGAATTCTGCATTCCTGAATACCTGCTCTCTCCTCCCATCTCTACATTGCCTGTTTGGGGGTTGGGGGTTTGCAGGGGGAAAGAGTAACCATACTGCTATTTGATCTGAAAAAACACAAAAGTATTATTTCTGTGCTGAATTGTTTTGCTCACTATTAATCCTTGTGATTAAAGCTATTGCTTAGTGTTACATCACCCCATTGAATTATTGTATACCCATTAAACCTAGTGTGATTATATTGTGAATGCATAAATATTTTAACTTTGCAAACTGGCCAGATTCCTGGTTCAGTGTGAGCCGGGGGGAGTGGGGTTTCCAAGAGGGGCGTGATACGAGTGGTACATCGTTCAGAATAAAAGAACTTAGACACAAAATAAATAAGGATTTCAGTTGGGCATTACACGCTAGGCGTTGACTTGGGTCAAGTGCCGGATTGAAATTACAAAGTTGGCTGTTTAAATGGTCCATTAAAAACATTTTGCACTATTGAGGGGTTGGGGGGGTAAGAAATTTGTAGTAAGATCAGGTCCCAAACCACTGAAGGAAATTCTAACCACTAAGGTATCAGATCAAGTTTTGTCAAGAATTAGAAAACGGGTAGCAGGTTTGCAGGAATATAACTGGGATGTAGAATGTGTTCCTGGTGTCAAGAACAAATCTGCTGACTGCTTATCAAGGTTAACCAAAGTAGTTCATAGCATTGATGAGGAACAAATACTAAATGTAAATAAGGAAGTTGTATCGCAAGAGGAATGGACACAAGCATTGACATCCAATGAAGTGTTAAAAAGTGTAAAGAGCACCTGTTAAATGGTGTAAAAGGGAGATTAAAAAGGGGAAACCCTGGAAGCTGTCAGACATGCATTTGATGAATTGCAAGTTAATAAGAATTTGGTTTTGAGGGTGAAGGGGGTAAGAAAAAATATTACAACTAGCACATGAGGTTTGACAAAGACTAAACAGCTTGTCAGACAAGATTAATGGTGGCCTGCAAGAGACATAATAGAAGGTTGTGTGTGAAGATTCACAAGGCAAGAACCCATCTAGTATGTCCATACCCAAAATACCATTGTTGGCCCAGTGAGAAGTCCGGGTACTATGTTGTCCAGATGGGTGCAAATTGAAAACATATGTTCCAAGGAAATAATTTCATTTTTGGATGTCATTTTCAAAAGGGAAGGTTATCCCACAACAATTACGGTGTACAGCTATCAGAAAAAGACCATGGAGGTGAACATAAAACCAGTTCCAACACCCTGAAACAAATGGGATTGTTGAGATATTTAACAAGGTCATAAAGAAAAACATTAGAGGTGCATTGGAGAGAAATGGGGATTGGAAAAAGGCTGTTGAGGAAACTATAGTTCCACATAGGTTTACAACACACACCACCATGGGTATATCACCTTTTGAAATGCTAATACAAGAGTTTGTCCCTCACGGTTGAGCAGAGCTTGCAAATGAGACTGATCAAGGATGTTGAAAGGAAAATACCACAGACAAGAAATAGTTTGATGTGAGAAAAGCTGTGAAAGAATGTTGCGTGAAAGTGGGTGATCATTATTCCAAAAGGAACTGCAGGTAGATGTGGTCAGAAAAATCATGGAGAGATTCCATGGAGCCGTGAAGGTCTCAGATGGTAGAGTGTGGAACGTGAACAGGGTGTGCAAGACTTACCTATGAATACCAATGCAGTTAAAGGGAATAAAGGTCATGAAAAGAAAATTCCAAAGAGAAAGCGGTTTACCGCACAAAATGTGTTTGTGGGAAGCCCTCATATTTAAAGGATTATGCAAGTTAAAAAACTGCAGACAGCAACGTCCAGAACTGTATTAGGAGCAATCAATACCACCACTTCAATGCAATGTTATTATTTTGCTTTATTTGTGATCTCATGTACTATTGTAAATTTAACTTTTGCTCTTTATTTCTTTTGGTTCCAAACATATTTACACAACAAAATTAGGATATGTATAAATAAGGGAGGTGTGTAATAGCTCATTGTTGAGAATTACTCTTGTGTTGCACATTCCATGTGTCATATTCCACCTCGCTGAGTGGAACATGGAATGCCAGAGAATGTTCCACCAGGCATTTGTCGTGTTTGAGAGGCGGTGGGCTAACCCCTCCCTCCCATACAGTATTGGGTAGACTTTATTTCAATCCGACTACCTGAGAAACACTCCTTCCAAGCACCAAGTCACCTTCAGATTTGGTGGCTCGCAACCACTGGAAGCAGGATACATTTCTGGGCCCATTTTGGAGAAAGAAAGACAAGGCATGAAGGTATGGTCAACTCTCGGCCTTCCTCAGATTATGGGCACCTATTTCTGAACAGATTCTATGAGGAGAAGTTTGAGAAGAGTTTTGAAGCAGGACTGAAGGGGTGGTACAATTCAGTCTCAGGCTCCCGTTTAGATTGTGCTGCAATATATACTTTGCCAACACATTACCAGCAGTATAAAATCAGTCTAACTGAATAGAAAATTATTCACAATGGGCCATGCCCTCCACTCACAAATTAGGTCAACCCACCATGGAGTGCCACGACCATAACACATTGTGGTCAGGACCTACTGCCAGAAATTGGATTACCTGAATTTTTCTGCCTTGTTGGTCAGTTTACACAGCATCCAATGGCCAGATCAACTAGTTTGGTCCAAACATCCCACAATCTCCTAAACTAAATCCCAAGTGAGTCCTTGTTCAGCATACACACTGCTGCACAGATGTCCCCAGGGACATTGTACCGTAGGTTATTTTTGGGCATTTCACAGGTTATGCCAATTATAACTTTTCTGTAAAAGAAGGCTGTGTCCATTAGGTCCTCTGCCCCTTGTGGAGATATGTCTCAACATTTACTGTGAGTGAATGCTTTGGAGTGGCCCAATTTGAAGTGGTCCTTTCCTCCTGAAACCCATCAAATCTAAGGAGATTGTACACAGGTCCATAACAATGTCCTTGAAACCATCTCAATCCAGTAACTCATGTGGGACACCTGCAGTCACAGGTCATGGAGTAACAAGGCATGTTACTGTAGAATAAATAAAGACTATCCCGATTAGCATGCAAATATAACTAAACTTCCAGGCGTACCCTTACAGTTCAGAGCTGGTTGAGGACAATCCATGACACCTATGCCGACATGCATATCCACCTATTGTACAGCCAGTACTTCAGTTAAGCCCTTCTAAATGTTAAGTGTAAAGCTCAGCATACAACATCCCACTGGATAACACTGTACAATTCTGCTTCCCACCTGTAGTCCTCAGTTGGGTGCTTCTCCATTGGTGTGCAGTTACCACCTCACTTTATACACAGTACTGCATATAAAATTACCCATCACGATTCTTAATTCTAGTCCTCATTTAGGTTGTGCCATAAGCGTGGTGTCAGATGCTGGGGAATGAACCATGGCTGGATTACCATAATTGATTACCTAGTGTCAAAAACCTACCACCCATTTCAGGACAAATACAACAGGTGAAGAAGCCAACTAGTTTCAATGCACAATGAAACTCCGCAGGTCACCTTCAGAACAGTCATTCATCAGGAGAGTACACAGGGCATGTACAATTCTTAAGCTAGTTTTGAAAACCAAGAAAAACCAAAGGTTGGTACTTTAACCTTAGTCAGGACACTTTGTATTTTCCATCCCTGGTAGACCGAAAATTGTAAATGTGAGAAGTGAAGACTTTGCGGGTGACCACAATGGCACTTCGTACCCAGTAGGAGATTAATTGCTCCATACATCTGTGGGATACACAACCACAAACAAACCTTGGTAGATACCATCTTAGGAAGAGCTAAAGCACGATACTTCAAGCAAACCTTGGCGTGCAACTAAAAGACAATCACATTGTATGACACAAGACTGACTGCAGCTCAGTATTTTGATCAAACAAAGGCAAATATTATGCACCCATCAGTAGCCATGTGGGGAAAAGTACATGCAAAAAAATAAAAGGAGGAATTAAAAAGCTGCAATGGCAAGGGGCTTTGAACCTGTGACGTTCCAGGATTGTTAGAGGGGACACCAGCTTCTGCCCCACCAGCTTCATTAGAGATTAGTAAACATCTTCTAATGCTACACCAGGAGAGCTTCTGAAAAATGTTGGGCCTCCTGCCCCAAGCATTCATAAGCTTTGAACCAATACTGCACAGAGTTCCTTTGTTAACGTGTAAGCAAAAATACATAAAACACAAGGACAGTTCAAAAAGCCATTGTGGGTAGTATTTGAACCATGCACATATTGCCCCACATTTAGCAGGTGCGTCCTAAACACTGCCACCATGCTTCCAAGACCTTTACATATTACGTATGTGAAGCAGTAACACCATGCATCACTATGTGCTAGGCTTGGTCAAACCCTTGCATGAATGCAGTGCTGTTCGGTCTAGCATCACACCATGGGGCAGGTAGGCTTCTATAGGCAAAACTATGGGGGGCAATTAGATCACTCCAGGCAGAACTTGTTCAGCATCCAAACTATAGAGGCCCCCCCCCCTCTCCCTCGCACTTTCCCCTTTCCCCCCCCCCCCATGAACTTGCGGTCTTAATATCACTGGCCTAGTAAAATAGTTGGTTTCACCCTTGTTCAATTTGCTTGGTCGCGCTCTAAACACTTGTGTATGAGTGCGATATAAATAAAATATACCCAGTCTGAAGGGCTGCAAAAATAGGTGGTCATTTTCTACAAAAAGATGTGCAAGCCCATAATGTACTGAGATTACAATAATCCTGCACCTGTGGCACAGACTACCTTCCATCTAAAGAGCAATTTCTCACGAGGCTTGGTGTTTACACGATGTTTCAGTGGAAACAAGCAAGGCCCGCTTGGTGTTATGAAACACTTACCTTGTATCATCCGTTCCCCATTGAGAAGGGTATTCCTGCCATTAGGGATTTCGGTTACAACAATACTTACGCCTTCTCTTTTTGAAGTCAAATTTAGTTTAGAGTCATGTGCAGAAGGGGTCCCTTCTCATGGGTAAAGCCCCAAGCTGGGTTTAGCTCCTGCTAATGGAAATCCTATTTTGAACCCTGCATAGTATATGAAATAAACAGACCAGCCATATTCTGCAGGGTTCCTTGGATATATATATATAGGTGTGGGTGACCAAGTGAGATGTAGGGTGGATAAGGAGCATGCTCAACGTTCTTCTGAACAGTCCTAACGTGAAACTAATGAAGTAGTTGCTGTCGTGTTCGTGTACAGAGGTGTATAGAAATTGTCAGGCTCTGAAAAAACCAGACAGCTAGTTTGGAAATGAACAGAATGCCAAATAGTTTCGTTGTCCAAAGATTAGGGTCAAGTTGATGGTACTAGTCACATGGATCACCATAAGGATCCCAATATCGTTACTGATGAGTAACAGTTGGATAGAAGATAATCTGCACTTCCCAAAGGCAAGATTGTCCACTCAGACAAGCCAAATGTAGCTTATTTGAGTGGCCAGGATGAAGAGTTGTGTCACAGGGACAACATTTATCAGGGGGTTCTATGGCATACTGTAACTTCCCCGCAGTGAATGCAGCAGCGTTAACCTACGAAAAAAATATGTACTCGCATTCTCCTCAAGTAGAGTTCTACGTGCAAACTGATGCAAGAGTAACTTTCCACAGCAGGCAATACCATATTGGTCACTGTAAAGCTAGTACAAAATCAAAAATAAAAATACATACCAGAATAGGGTTCTTCCTCTGAGATGAAAACAAAGCCAGAACACCAGGAACAGCCATCATCTGAAATAATTCAACAGCATTATAACTGGAAACTTGTCACAACTTGGTTATACAACCATGTGTCAAATGCTATTCTAGGGGCAAGTACAAAATATCTGCATTAACAAGCTCCCTTGCAACACTTTGTAGCTTTGTACAAAGTAATCTGCACATACACGACCCCCCCTGCCACCCCCCCAAAGTGGTGCGAGATTTTTTGGTGTATTCATTCCCAATCCAATCCCCAGAATGCTGACCGCAAAGCAATCAATGAAATCATAGTAACTCCTAAAGTCCCATGATACACCCCACTACTGCCTCTCCCCCAGCCCTCAAACTGAAATCATCATCTACTGGCAGATAAGGGCGACAATGTGAAATAAGGTTTGTTTAACTCTGTAAGTCTCCGCAAAACCCCACTAGATGGTCGACCCAATGGAAATGCAGGCCTGTCTCAGTGGAACCAAGTTATTAACTGAAAGGCATGCTAGGATCAGAGTTTTACAACCACAAGAAAAAAGAAACCCAACACTGTGTCTAAGAAATAAAGGGGCATTAAATAACAATGCATTTAAAAAAGTTTTGAGACATCCACACCCGAATTAGTTAAAATGAACACAAAATGACCACGTAATTGTCCTCTAGCAAATAATTCCAATAACATGGTATTGATACGATTACAAACTATGCCAAACATTCATGCTACCTATCGAGCCAGACATCCACATTTCAATCAATAAAGCATGCTGGTAGGAGGGAATATGGCAAAAGATGATTTTGCATTGTAAAGTATTAAGAGCAAGTTGGCCCTCACTATTTTCTGATCACATCAGGGATAGAAATAATTCCATTAGCAGGAGCTAAAATATGTTCCTGGGTATTCGGCAACATCCAGTAAATCAAGAGCCATCTCGGATGAAATGAGAGCCATTTTGTGTTTTGCAAATCCATGAGAGGCAATTGATACCTGTCCAATTTAAAGGACTGTTTAAGGCCTTATGTCCCCAATGCTCATTTACTCCCCAGTTAATCTCACAAGCTGTTATGCACAGGTTAGTCTGGGAGTGAAATGTAGCACCTGGTAGCTTTTGGGGTTAGGTTCTCCTAGGATACAACCATTAGCTGGAGGAGAGGCTGCCAGGCTACGTACTCTTGAAAACGCAAAAGGGCTCATTCTGATTCGTGCCTTATTCCATTTCAAATGGAGTACAAAAGCTCTCCCAAACGTAACTTCCTATAATTATTGCTCTGGTAAGTCCCTGGAGTGATGACTGGGAGATCAACTATGGGGCACTCCAGATATAAAATCTCCATATTTTGGAAACACGTTGCATTCTCACTGCATTTAAAACCAAGACGTATTTTCCATCCAAGCCAAATAGTGTGTGCATAGTCCAATAATGGAAATGTGGGTTGCACCAAGTATGGCCATGCCCCACCCATTGAAGTATGCACGAAGATACAAATTGAGTACTGGCCTATGGCAGTAACACCAAGTCATGTTGCTGCTGTTAGAAGTAGAATAGGGAGTGCACATTGCATAGTTTACCTTCCACTCTTAGCACAGACAGACAACAGCCAAGGCCATAAACAAAATAAGGCAGATAACTCAGGCCTGGGAACTTCCTTAAAAGTAGATCATAGTGGATTGCCCATCCTTCCTTAATCACGCAACTTGACACTGCGCAAGGTGTTTGCAGATTAGGCGTAAATGCATAATATGTAGAGGGTTGACCCTAGGAGGGGTCACAAAAGGACCAATTATACAAGGGTTCACTCACAGATATCGATGTCCGATCAACCATCAACGAATGATCGTTGAGACTAGAAGTTTTAAAGTTGTTTCAAACGTCATTTTGAGATACTTTGTATGCTCTTCTAGCTGTTGTCTTTTTGGAATATTTCTTATGCACCTGCAGTTATTCCGATTGAGTTTGCCCCCCCCCCCCCTGCACACCCATCATTGGTATTTTGGGCCAATCTTAACAGTATAAACTAACAGCACTTCTGTGCTGTCTAAGTTTAGTACCCAATGCATACACACCAAAGACTAACTAACAACCGCTTGATGAAGGAGACGGTAAAACCCATATTCAAGAATTTGGGTCGGAGAGGAAGCTTTGTGTTACTTCCACAGCAAGTGCCAATATAATTCCATTCACCCATCACTTGCCGAATATAATCCTGTGCCAGTGGAACCGGATTTGAAAAGTGGGAGGGGTATGCGTTTTATTAGGAATTTCCTTATCCTGGATGTGAAAACCAAGAGTGTTCCACTTCTGCAGGTTTGGCTGAGTACCATGCATATTTAGATCAACTAATTTTAGTTTGCATATGGTATACACATAAACCAACCTCACATTCATGCAGGGGCAAAATTATGTAAATAAGATAGGTTGGTACCAATACGTTTTTGATACTGGAGATCAAACTTGTTTTATTGGTTGAAGTGGATTTTTATGAAAATTATAGGACAAGTGCATAATGGTCACAGAATGAAGAACGGATTAGAGACCGTTGCATTTCAGAGTATTGTTAGAAATAAACTCCCGGCTTGGCAGCCATGGAATAGGCTGCTTTATTCATGTGCTCCTGGATCAGACAAATGATGCCTTCTGACCACCTATTCCAATAAGTAATGTGGCAGGAAGAAACACGAATGTGAGCCGAACCCGATGCATCTTCCTCCGTAAGCAGATTGTCATCGACGAAAGTGATGAAACTTTGTAGCCTCCGACAGCTGATGCGAGGCTGGCAGCAAGATGGCGGCGAGTACTAAACAAGGAGCCTCCGTGAGCCCGTACCGTGCCTATTATGAGAAGCGCTGCAGCAGGGAATGGGCGCTTATCCCCGAGTGCGGATGACAACCGGTATACCCTGCAACGGAACGAAGTGCTGGAGCACCCGGATCACGGGGAAGGTGAGGGAGGACCCTGCGGGTGACTGCAATGCATACGCACGAGCACGAGCTGCGAAGCCCGGGGGCCCCCAAAGACACGGATGCCAGGCGCCCGGGATTTGGGCTGACAGCAGACACAGGCGCCGCAACAAAGGAGGCTGATCCGGGGACAGGTGCAGCTGCGCATATCAACAATGTAGCACAAGCACAGAGAACAAGACGTGCAGCCATAAGAAAAGATGCACCGTACAGGAGGCGCGGGCGAGCTCCGAGGGCTGGCTTAAAAAAACAAACGGGCAATAATAAACATCATTGGCCAATAATACTGCACGCCAGCGGACGAAAGTTAAAGAACACAGCCCTCCTACAGTAAGATGTCAAACACAAGTGCAACATCTCCCATGCGGCAAAGAGGCACTGCATTGAAGAAAGTCCTGAATGAGGCCCATAAGACATTGGTGTCAAAACCCAAAGACATCGCCAATCCAGGCGCACATTGTGGTGAAGCTGTGCAGATAGTGCCTGGAAGACGTAGGTAAAGACTGGGCACTGCAAGGCGGAAGACCTCAAGGAGATAGAGGGCTAAACCGCGGCTGGAGGCGCACAGGCAGTGGACGTGGCTGCAAAAATAGGTGTACCCCTCATAAAAAGAAAACAAAACTGGTGCTACTGCAGAGGTGAGGAGAAGGGAGGAAATCCCTGTACGAGGTGCAAGAAGACCCCGCAAAAGTTCGTAGTCAAGAGAAGCTAGCGCCCAACCTGTCCGCCACCAAAATAGCGCATAAGCCCTAAGGTGGGGGTTGGACCTAACAGAGCGGATGAGAACGCTGCCTGGGCATGCATGGTGTACACAGAAGCTAGGCCCGGAGGTTACTGTGCCAAGGCAGAAATATAGAACTGGTGCAGCACTGAAGCCCCACGAAACTACGCGCACTAGAGTGGGGAAGCCGAGGGTTTGGATCTACAGGCAACATATATAGTAGACCTGCATACTGAAGAAAGTGCACATCGAAGACAGGGCCACAGGGAGCCTTGCACCCAAGAAACCAGAGCTAGGAGCCAGTACAAACATACGGAGGGCACGACCGCAACCTGTGCAACAGACGGAAAGAACAAATGTTTGGCGCAATGGCCCACAAGGGGGGCAAAGGTAAAGGCAAGCAGCCAACAATGGACATATTTACCAAATCACAGCAAGCCCCGACCACGCTTGCACAAGCAACGACTACCACGCCGGAAGAGTTGTCCTTGCCGAGAGACGATCACCAGATCCTGGCAGCCATCATGGAGCAGAAATCCTCATGGGGAGCCGCAAAGGCAGACTTCAAAGCGGCGTTGGAGACCAAGATGGATGCTGTAGGGAATAGAGGTCAACCTTCTAAGACAGGATGGAAGAGCACTTGCGGACCGAACGAGTGGCTCAGAGCGCTGTAAAAACGAATACGGACGTCAGCACCACCAATGCCCAAGAGGTACACATATTGAAGCAACAAATGTCTAACCCGGAAAACAGAGCCGAGGAAGCCGAAGGTCGAGCAAGACGCAACATGTGTGGTTGGCCTGCCGGAAGGAGAAGAGGGACAGGACCCCACAGACTACGTGGAAAACATGTTCATCCAGGAACTAGAAGCAGGCAAGCTTTCCCAGGGGTTCGCGATCGAACGAGCACACAGGGGTAAAGGGTTAAGAGTTAAGGGTTTTTGTTGGGGTACAAGCTAAATATTGGACAGGAGTTGGGAAGGTAAGGCGGGAGGAAGGGATAGGCTAAAACATGGGGGACCTTAAGGTTATTTCCTGGAATATCAGGGGACTGAATAGCTAAGGAATAAGGTTATGATGTACCTAAGGAGACAGAAGATAGATGTGGCTCTACTGCAGGAGACCCACCTCACAAAAGATAAATTGTAGAGGATTCAGAAAAAGTGGGGAGGAACTGTTGTAGGAGCAACATATTCGGTTAATGCCAGAGGAGTGATTACATGGGTAGCACCACATGTCCCATTTCAATTATTACAATCTACAATTGAAGCAGATGGGAGATTGTGGTTGTACGGGGGCTGGTAGAAAAGAAATGTATTATTAACATATGCCCCAAACTATGTTACATACTTTAAGACCATGTATGGCAAATTAAGCCTGCACATTGGGAGGCAGTGATTTGGGGAGGAGATTGTAATTGCACATTAAACCCGAAGATGGATAGGTCGGATGATAAAGACAAGCTCACCCCGGCAGCCAAAGCCCTGCAGGCCCTACTAATGGACCTGCGATTAGAAGACATATGGAGGGGGCGCCACCCACAAGACAGACGATACTTGCACTATTCCGCCCCACACAACTTGCATACGAGATCAGATTACATATTTGCCATGCAGGAAGTGGCAGCGGAAGGAAGTATTACAGACAGAATATAAGGCGAGGGTCCTATCGGATCACTCGCCATTGTTCCTGATATGGCAATATGCCCTCCCCCCCAGAGCCAGGATACCAACTTGGCGGCTCAGAGCTGAAGCTCTTAAGGATGTAATGGTTAGGGAGGACCTGAGAAGAAATAACAAGGTACTTCAAGACCAATACTGGGAGTGTGAAGTCAGCTGGTACGCTATGGGAAGCTTTTAAGGTGGTAGTAAGAGGGGTGGCAATAGCCAAATCCAAAGGGCTACTGGGAGGTGTACTAAAGGATCTGCAGAAGGCCGAAACCAAACTAGAGAACTCTGAGCAAGGGGGGAGGGGGCGTAGTACGAAGGAGGATGCTGAAATCATAATGCAACGAGTGTGCAGAATACTGGGGAGACTACGCAATCTAAAGTATAAAAAGTATATAGAGAGGCAGCATGCGGGGGGGCGACAAACCAGGAAGGATGCTGGCATGGTTGTACAAAAGGGAGACCCCCAGACTTGCGACAAGGGCAATAACGGGAAAAAACAGGCAACTAGTGGACACCCAAGAGGGTATAAATCGAGAGTTCCTAGATAGGCAATGGAGAAGGTAGCAGTGACAGGGAAATACACACTGGAAGACATTGGCTTGCCATGAATTAGCACAGCAGAGCGTGAGGCATTAGACACCCCAATTACTCGACGAACTGGAGGGGGCGTTAGTACAACTACCCACTAGTAAGACCCCAGGGGAGGATGGGCTCCCCAGCGAATTTTATAAAACATACAAAAACGAGGTGCTCCCCGCTCACAATGTTAAATGAAGCATTTGAGATGGGGATTCTGGCAGCTTCCCTAAGAGAAGCAATCATTCCCCTCCCAAAACCGAATAATCCAGGCAGGGACTGTGGATCATTCAGACCGCTGTCGATGCCAAACCAAGACAGAAAAATTCTCAGTGGTACTAGCAAATAGAATGAAAGGGCTCATTACCAAATTAATACATCCAGACCAAACAAGGCATGTTCCGCGTAGGAACATAGACAACCTCAGACTCCTCCACCGGGTCATAGAACACAACAGAAGCGCGGATGAGATGTCAATTGTATCACTCGATGCGATAAAAATCTTTGACTCTGTCAGATGGCCCTGGCTGATGGCGGCCCTGACTCACTATGGGACCAGGGTACCTCAAATGGGTCAAACTAATATATGGCGCCCCGCTAGCCAGAGTCAAAACTGGCGCCATCATACCCGAGAGATGGCAACTGAGTAGAGGTACCAAACAGGGATGCCCAGGGTCTCCAATGTTGTACATCTTAGCACTGGAATCCCTGGCGATATACCTGAGGCAGCAGTACGAGATAATAGGAATTGGGATAACAGGGGAGCTGCATCAAATCGCTATACGCAGAGGACATGCTGTTATATTTACGATACCCTGAAGAAAATCTCCAATTTGTTTTGGAAGTGATGGAGAGATTCACGTTGCTATCCGGTATAGCAGTGAATCCCAGAAAATCATGAATATTCCCATTAGAAAGGTATGTAGGGGTCCCATGCGATAAGTTACTGGTCCTGCAAATACAGTGGGAGCCAAATAGATACCTGGGGATAGATATTTTTCATACGGTGGAAGCAGAACATCAGTAACACAAAGAAAGCAGTACCAAAAACGAAAATAGCATGAGGTTCTGGTCCAAGCTCCCCCTAGCAGTGATGGGAAGTGGAGCATTGCTGAAGATGGTAGTATTGCCGAGACCATTACATTTGCCAGCATACCAGGTCTGATTTTGAGGGGATTCTGAAACTACAGAGCATATGCAGGGAGTTCCTATGGCACGGAAGGAACAGAATAGCTCTTTGGAAATTACAAAACTCATACGATAAAGGGGGTATAAAACTGCCGAACTACGAGATCTATTACTTAGCAAGTCAACTGCAATAGGTGGCTAAATGGCTGTCAGAAGACCATACCTCAGAATCGATGAGCGCCCTAAGATGCTGGCACTAGGTTTGGCGATTATGGTGAAAAGCTCGTCAGGTCAGGGAGAACCCGACACTGTCCTCCACAAATACTGCTGGTTGCACTGGTGGAAGGGATGAGCAATTAAAAGACAATTAGGAGACACTAGGAACCAATGGGAATCGTACAAAGGGAGATATATGACAAGGAGGGGAAATAAAGGACTTTGGGAGGCTGGTTGAGGAAACTGGGGTGCATGAAGGGCAATCTAACATGGTCAGAGATAATTATAGAAGAGTGGGGGGCGTGGCTTGATGGCTACGTGAGAGGACGTTCCTTGGAGGAGCTCCCGATGATCCGATCCTGAGAAAAAGTGATGGTTGTTGGTGGACTCGAGCCCACAGTGCATCTAAAGGTGTATGAGGGGGGGGCACACGGTGCATGCCCTCCCCAACGGCGAGACTGCATATTCACGGAACCAGACCCTGAAGAAGGTGGCGATCGTGCAAAGGAAGGGGAAGCACCCAAGATGGCCGCCTGTGGACAAAGGGCCATAAAAGGTCCGATGAACTGAGGAAGACAAGGTTGGTCGGAACGTGGGCGAGCCCAACCAGATACAGGTCGCATGCGCCTCGGGCTGAAGGCAAGAACAAAAGGGCGAGCCCCCACTGCAGAGGCCATGGGTCGTGGCGAGCTAGCAGAGTGAATCCAGGTTCAGCGAAACCTCGTTGTGAAGGGGCCGGCGAGCGAACCCCGCAAGGATACAGTGGGGCGCGTGGGCCCAATCGACGCAACAAGATGTCTTCCAAGGTGGTGCGACCCCGGATCAAACAGCCTACGATGGAGACCTATGCCAGGTCGCCCTCGGACGCGGAAGGGGGCAAGAGCAAAGAAACCCCTGCGGCAGCGACGGACCCACCGGGTACTATCCAGGAGGTGCTGGCAGCAATGGCCAACTTGAAGGTGGCCTGGGAGACAAAGCTGGGCCTGGCCATGAAAGAGTTGCAAGAGGGCCTAAACCTCAAGATAGGAGCTGTCCGAGAAGAAGTGAACCTGTTGCGCCAGGATGTGCGA